>NC_022029.1:24489552-24498858 GCF_000317375.1 Microtus ochrogaster
ACTCTCTGTCACACACACACAGCATACACACTCTCTCTCACACACACAACATACACACTCTCTGTCACACACACACACAACATACACACTCTCTCTCACACACACACAACATACACACTCTCTGTCACACACACACAACATATACACTCTCTCTCATACACACACAACATACACACTCTGTCACACACGCACACACAACATACACACACTCTTTCTCACACACACACACAACATACACACTCTATCTCTCACACACACAACATACAATCTCTCTCACACACACACCACATACACGCATACCACATACACACACACCACACACACACACACCACACTACACACCCCAGACACCACATACACTATACACACACAACACATACACATACCACACACACACCACACACATACCACACACCACACACACTACACACACACTATACACACACCACACACACACCACATACACATGCCACACACACACACTCACACATCAAACACCCAAAATGAGCTTTCACTTTTCAATCATCAGTTTTTTCTTTGGTTTAGATTTTATTTACTTTTGTTCTATATACAAATGTACATATGTGAATGATTTGTCTGCATATCTGTGTATCACATGGTTCATGGTGTCTATGGAGACCCCAAGAGGTGTCGGAACCCCTGAAACTGAGATAGTTGGTTGTGAGCTGCCATGTGGGGCTGGGAATCTAACCTGGGTCTTCTAGAAGAGCAACAGGTGCTTAACTACTGAGGCATCTCTCTAGTCTTTTAATACAAAATTCTTTTAATTAAAAAGTAGTAATAACCAAAGGCTAGTGAGAAGGTTTAGAGACAAAAGTCATTTGTCACCAAGCCTGGTGCCTCAAGTTCAATCCCCAGAACACACATGGTATAAGGGAGTAACTGACTTCCTCCATTTGGAATCCAATACACACACACACACACACACACACACACACACACACACAAACCATGGCATGAGTGAACACAGACACATCAATAAATAAATGTAATTAAAATTTCTCAAATGAGTCTGGTTAAAGTGAGCCTGAAATCCATACCTAGTCATTCGATTAAGGAAGCAGGTAGCTGTCTCTCAGTGGCATTGCCCTGCAGAGGGTTATGATGTGTCGGCAATGGTCGACCTTTTGGGGACCTCTTCTGCTGGATACTCTGGATGACTTGGTTATCAGGGAATGTGTGACTTTGTTCTAAGCAAAGCATTGCTTCCTCAGTAAGTGGCTGGGGGTTCACAAGGATTGTGTCTGCGGATCCTGGTGGGACTCACATACAAGCACAGCTTCAAGAAGTAGAACAGAAAGACAGTCAGGGTATGTCTGGCTACTGGGGAGTTGTTCTAACACCACAGTCCCCATTCCGATCCTAAGTTAAATGCATTTTCCTGAGAGAAAGTCTGGAGGAGAAATGGCAATGTGTTATTTCAACTCAGGAAGCTTTTGATGGATACAGAAAGATGCCATCTAACTGGGAAGATTCCCCTGAATCTCAGAAACTGGGAGAAGGCACAGGGAGCCAGCGTGTGAAGCCAACAAGGATCTATTAAACAGCACCCATCTCCTATGAAGAGGCAACTGAAGATTCTGCAGCCAGAACCCACCGACCCTGGCTTCCCTGGAGCTCTGAGCAGAGCCTTTTACATCTGACAACAACAAAGCAACTGTCAGAGGAGTCTACACAGAGGCTTGAGTCTTCCTCATGCTGTCTTCCACAAGGTCAGGTGTTTAAGCCTGCTGAGCACAAGTCACCAGCCGCCGCGGTTTTAGTGTTAGGGCAGCAGGTGTGGGCTCTCTTTCGGCAGGACCTCATTGTCCAGCCCCCTTTTCCCACCCGCTGTGAAGAGGATCCAGTGTGGATGGTTCCAAACTCCACAGGTCAAGTCAGATCCTGTTTTTCACATGAAATGTTTCTGAAGTTGGACCGGCCCCTCTCTATGGTGTGTGCGCTCCTCCACTTCACACCTGTAGATTCTGCCAGGGACATGCCAGGGAGACCTGGAACCCTAGATTTTCCAGTCACTGCACTGTGAGAAATGTTTTCTTTATTTAGACCACCCACTTGATTATATTTTTATCATCTTAATCCAAACTGCTCCAAGGCAGATCCTTGGAGGTCTAGAATTGTCAAGAAAAGCTAAAACTCCATCCAGAGTGTTACATATAAAAATGATTTTCAAGAGTATGTATTTTATAAAACTCCATTTTATTTTTTTTTTTTTTTGGTTTTTTGAGACAGGGTTTCTCTGTGGCTTTGGAGCCTGTCCTGGCACTAGCTCTGTAAGACCAGGCTGGTCTCGAACTCACAGAGATCCACCTGCCTCTGCCTCCCAAGTGCTGGGATTAAAGGCGTGCGCCACCATCGCCCGGCACTAAAACTCCATTTTAACTATCAAGCATGTACCCGAGGCACAGGTATGGGCACATGAAAGCCCTTGGCTCTGTCCCTACCTCTGGATTTGTCATGCTTTTCTAATACGTTAGCTGGGATCATTTTTCACTAATACAGTAAAGATAGGTTACATATAAAATATTAAAAAATGTCTAGCCTTTTTTTCTATGACAAAAAGTGGCACTGGCTATTTTCAAAAGACTTTCTGAAATTTTTATAAGAGTAAAGTTAATAGGGATGAGGTTAATTTAAAAAAAAACTGACACTCAGGAGTCAGAGGCAGGAGGATTTCTGAGTTTGAAGCCAACTTGATCCAAAAAGTAAGTTCGAGGACAGCCAGGGCTATTCAGAGAATCCCTGTATCAAAAAGAAAATAAAAATTAAGTGAGAAGCCAAGGGACTGAGGGATCTGATCTGGCCCGGAGCTACACAAGCAGAGAAAGCACTGGCTGGGAAAGATGCCTTGCTTTAGTATCACCTCCCGGCTCCCCATGTCACACCCCAGCTAGAACACTAAGGCCACAGAACAAGGAAAGAGCGCCGACGGTTGGAACAGGGAAGCATCAAATCACACACAAAGGCAAGCCCACCAAAATAACATCAAGTCCGCTCTCAGAAACCCTAGAACCCAGGTGGCCAAAGAACCATGTGCTTCAAGCCCTAATTTACCCAGATCATTATTTCCAGCAACACTACATCCATGAAGTCATGGAAGAGAATAAACAATTAAGTATTTTTTCACAATGAGCCTGAAATATGATGGACAGTGTGAAGAGTTGAGTGATACAGATCCAAGGCCTCCGGGAATTAGCATTGAGCGTCCTTACAGAAACTCAAGGCTGAGAAAGAACTTTGTTCTGGTGTGTCTGCGCTTGTTCCAGAGGCACTACCGTGGACGTGGGATGTTTCCACTCATTTTCTGCTTCTATAAGAAAAATATTCAAGGCTGGATAATCTGTAACAGAAAGAAATTAATTTATTTCTGATCCCAAGGAGGGACATGTTTTTTTGCTGCCTCAAGACAGTGTGGGGATCATGACGCTGTGGGAAAGGGGGCAAGGATGCTTCTCAGGACTCGGTCACTTGCTACAAACCCTACTGCATAACATCTTTTCGAACCTTAACTATCCCCCAGTGCTTCATTTTACATGTAAATTTAGAGACTGTTCCCAACAGGTGAGTTCTACAAGGCACATTTGAATAACAGCATTGGGTGGTTAAAATGTAGTGATGTTCCCCCCCCAAAAAAAATGTAGGTCGGGGGCCTTTAGGAATATCAATGTTAAAGTCTCTCAATCCTGGATAGACTGACAGCCATCTGCTCTGATACGCTCTCCAAGAACTCAGGGCCTGAAGTTCTGCCCACAGGAGCTTCCTTGAGTTATTTGTCCATGGGCATCTCACAGAGTGGGGTCAAAAAAAGACCTTAACGTCCTATACTCACCATGCTGGGAAGAACACAAACTCCAATGCAGAAACCAATGACAGCGGAGGAATAGGACGGAACATGTCACCGATAGGCTTCATTGATTTATCACGGACAGGCAAACTGTGGTGTCATGGAATCAAAGCCCTAATCAGCATGCAAAGTGTGTCTGTACCGTCTGTCTCTCCTAGGGAGACCTAACAGAGCACCCCCAGAGACAGGCTCGTGATTCCCAGAAGTGGTTCTGTTCAGCAAGGAAGGCCGTTTTGACATTCTGAGGGCAGGACATGAAATCAAATCCCTCAGACTCACTCTGTTTGCCAGTGACTATGCCATTATAAGTTTTCAAACGCGATTCGCTCAAGCCTTTTATGTAACCCACTTCAGGGCACTCAGACGTTTCATGGAATGGTTTCCATTCTGTCTGGCACATCACTTAACCAAATGGAGGGCAGACTCAAGTCTCCTTGTGACAAAAGTACACCCCTCCCAAATAAAAACATTTTCCAAGACCCAAAGGCGCCTGCGACTGCATCTGGCCAGTTTTTACAAACTATGGAAAGTAGACTCAGCTTTATCAGTTTGGTACCAGCAGAAGGATTTTTTTTATCAGTAAACCTGATATCAAAGCATCACAAATAAAAAAGTCCTGAGGATTAAGTCCTTCAAATAATAGTTCTCATTAAAAATTTAAATAAAATAATTTGATCAAAATTACTCTCACCATCATGGCATTTAAAAGGATTCTAGGTCTAGGGAGATGCCTCCATTGGGTGAGTACCTTTCACACAAGCATAAAGACCTGAGTTCAGATTCTCAACACCCAGGAAAAAAAATCCCAGACATTGTGGCAAATAGCCTTGGTGAACAAAGACCAGAGGGTCCCTGCAGCTCATTGGCCAGTTAGCCTTGTTGAACCATGAGCTCTGGCCTCAGAGCCTCTAACTCTGAAAAATAAGATGGAAAACAATTAAGTAACTCTAACTCTCTCCCTCTCCCTCTTCCCCTCCCCCTCTCTCACACTCCATTCCCCCTCCCTCTCGAGAATGAAGAGCAGTCCAGATTCCCTGCCCTGCCTGAAGTCCAAGGTCCTCCCCCCCCCCCCCGAACGAGGACAAATACTTAGTTCTATCTGTGGGCAGATGTGAGGGGCTCTGCTTTATTAGCTCTGTGAGATCAGGGGATGCTGAGCTCCCAGGAGGTGTGTGATCCATATCAGGGAAAACAGCCCATGAAAGGAGGCAGATTTGCCTTGGGGGCCAAGTGCTGAGAAAAACAGCCATATCTAACTTTCTAGTCAAAGAGTCAAACACCTGACTTGGGTCTTGGGAGCAAAACTACCCACTTCATGCACCTAGGGGAAGGGAAGGCATGGGATGTTCATGATCCACATACCACAGACCCATCCTTCGAGGGCAGAAAAAAAAAAAAAAGACTCATCTCAAATGGTAAAATGCACTTTTCTAGGGTTGAATGCAGCTCTCAGCCTGAGCAGAGACAACAGTGGACAATGGTCAAAGTCAGGACTCCCAGCTGGCCAAAGTCCTGAAAGTAAGCAAAAGCTGAGGGCTCCGCCCCAGGACGTATACGCCAGCTCCTCCAAGGCCCAAGAAATAGGGAAGAGGGAAGTGGAAGGAATACAGGAGTCAAAATATGAGAGGGAGCGTGTTGGGATACTGAGGCCCGGATGTGACATGGTCATGTGACTGTGAGCACACAGGAGCTGTAACTGCCTAAGAGTAAGGAGAGGGTGTCAGTCAGGGTTGGAGAGGAATAGGAGAGAAGGGGGCGTGGGTGGGAGTGAGAGGAGGGGAAAGAGGCTCGGGGGAGGAGTTGAGCATGATCACTGTTCACTGTAACAAATACATTTGTGTCCGAAATAAAACAGGGAATCTGAAAAGCCAGCTTTTCCATAGACTTTCCCAGGCCAGCGGAGAGCGGCAATGCACAGCATGCAATAGGGTTTGTAGACTCTATTGGCAAAATACTGTAGATTTACAACCGAGGGCAACCAGAAAGAGCTCAGATATCCATTAACAGGGAATTAGCAAGGGAAATTCAAGCACATACATGTACCATTCCCTGAGTCTGATAAGAGTGACAAGGTGATAATTCTATTGACAGGAGAGTTTCATGGACATAAAAGTCATAGGAGTTACAGGGAAGCCTTTACTCACTGGCCCCATACATGAAGGAGGTCAGTAGGTTTTCTAGAGATGTGAGCTGGGCCAGTTTGTACCCTTCCCGTGTCCTTATCATCTTACGTTTACAGAGGATGTGTACTATATTTTTCAGCCAAAGAAACAATCATAAGAAATAACATTTTTCTACCATAAGTATATCCTTTGTAGAAATATCAAAAAGTAGAATAAACTGGAGAAAGACGTGACGGAGCCCTCCATCCTCAATCACTGCTTTCTTCTCTGCGATTTATTTATCTATATATTTATTTACATGTTTTTAAATAAAAAGAAGCAAACGATAAGCCTCCTAGATAATGACTTCGGCGCTTCATCTTACAACTGATCATTAGCGATTTTTAATGTTTCTGCATATTCTCACGAAATGTACTTTTTAATGGCTACACATTGAAAATATACATAATTCATTTAACCAACTACCTATTACTGAACAATTAGGAGGGGAGCTGTGTTTTAAAACAGCCATTAGGAGTTAATGACCTACACTTTTGTTCCTTCCAAAACGATATACACTCATAAAAGCACACGGGGCCCTGTGCACTCTGCATTCTCCACAACGCCTGGCATGTTGAGAGCTCAGACAGAGGCTGATGGCTCCAGCCAGCCAGGATCAACACAGCGCAGACATAATGGAACACAGGCTTTTAGAGCCGGGGAAAATGTAACACTTCCCCCCTCTCCTGTGCGTTTCAAAGTACATTTAGATCAGCCTAAAAGGTCTCTCAAATTGCTCTATTTACAAAGCTAAAAGATTCCATAGTTACAAACACACAGCACCAGCCTCAAGAGCCAAGGAGAGACGATAGCTGCCTTAGCTTGAGCAGGTTATACAACATCTTTTGCGCCTTGTTCTGTCATTTCTAAATGTGTGGGTGGGGGCCGGGGTGTCATTTTCAGGAAACACAACCCTGAGTCCACAGCGATACTCCACAGACTATCTTCCTGCTAGTACTTTCCCGACTACCAATGCTGTTGTTTAAGTACTGTACCGATGATGGTGACCAGGCCTGGCTGTTTCTGCAGACCTGTGAGGGTACCTCTGTGGTGCTGTAGCTACTGGGTATCAGGTTGTTTGAACACACAACTCCATGAGAAAGGACAAGCCCAGGGGCAGCTGGGGCAGAAAGCCACGGGCCAACCCTCTGTTTCTGTATTTCCAGAACACAGAGGAGGAAGAGAAGCAGGGAGGCAATAGCCCCTGGAAGAGGAGAATGAGACACCAGTTGCTCCATCTTCCAGGTCCTGCCATGGTGAGCCCAACTAGAAGGATGAGGCTCTCACCTAGAGGTGAAGTTCCACAGCCACACTCTTTGGGGTCCCTGGGCCTGCTAGAGCTCATCTGTTGTAATATTCTGTTTGTGTTCTGACAAATAAAGCTTGCCTGAAGGTCAGAGGGTGGAACTAGCCACTAGCTAACCATAGAGGTCTGGAGGTCTGTACAGACAGACAGGAAGTGATACGTCTGGGCAGAGAGAGGAGGTGATAAGGTGGGGTGTACACAGGATCTTGGTCCTTTCGGTCTGGGGCCTCGGAGAGGTAAGAAGTGATCAGGACTGCTCCTTTGCTTCTCTGATCTTTTAGCTTTTACCTACCCCAGTATCTGACTCCGGGTTTTTATTGATAAGACTAATTAGGCTCACTCTGTCTTAGGTGTGAGCAGTGTCTCCAATGAGCTGGGCATCCCCTGTAACACATACGTTCTCAGAGAGGGCTGGACTCCAGTTTCCCAGGCAGTTAAGGGGACAGACTGGCTTCACATGGCACCAGATGTGTCGGACATGATGAGTAACAAATGCCTCCCTGCCCCCGTACAAACCCTCAGACTTTAGGCTCAGTTACTTCCCAGAGGCACTTTTTTTACTGCTGAACAAATTCCTGGAACTCTGACTTCCATCTCCAGGGCAACACAGGTCTAAGTGACCATAGTGGACAAACAGCTCCACACTGCAGGGACTCGGCGTCCTCTTTTCTCTGCTCTACCATGGAGGTTCAGATGTTTTCATCTTGCAGGTACACATACAAACTCACAAGACCTGCACAAACCGAAGCCACACAAAAGCCCAACATGGAGAGGGGAGAGGAGCAGGAAGTCCCACCCCTAGCTGAAGAATGTAATTGACAGCCTGCTGTGAGAGGAAGAGTCGTTTTTCTTTAAGGGGAAACCCCTTGTAGGTTGACCATGCTCCAGTGGAAGGTCACACAGATAAGAATTTAGGGACAGGCCGGGCGGTGGTGGCACATGCTTTTAATCCCAGCACTCGAGAGGCAGAGGCAGGTAGATCTCTGTGAGTTCGAGACCAGCCTGGTCTACAAGAGCTAGTTCCAGGACAGGCTCCAAAACCACAGAGAAACCCTGTCTCGAAAAAAAAAAAATTTAGGGACAGTATAAGTTGAATGTAATGAGGGGGGGAAAAAAGACTCAAAGTTGGATAGGGAATGGGTAAGAAAGGCATGGATCTGGAAGGGGTTGGGAGAAGGAAAATATGATAAAATACATTATATGTATTTGGAATTCTTAAAGAACTACTTTTAAAGTTGATTATGAGATAGCACAGTGTCACTAGGTGAGCTGCTCCATGCCTGTTATCACAGCATGCTGGAGGCCCAGGCAAGAGGACTGTAGGTATCAGGCCAGCCTGGGCAGCATAATGAGACCACATTTCAAGCAAAATAAAATAACAAACTAAAATAAAATATCCCAATGTCCCTGAGTTACAAGTCTATCCAGAGGAACCCATTTTACATTCTTAAGAAAGTCACATGTGACTTGCAATATTATAAAAAGAAGCCTATTGTAGAAACACCCTTTAGAAAATTATTCCATAAAACATGTGTGCAGTTTAGATTAAAACACACAGTATGAGCCACCACATTGACCGGATGATTCAGAACCATGCAGAAAGAAAACTAGAACTCTGGAACTCATGGAAGGGCTCAGTGATTAAGAGCACTGACTAATCCAGAAGACCCAGATTCAGTGCCTAGCACACATGAGCAGCTCACAACCATCTGTAACTCCAGTGCCAAGAAATCCGATACCCTTCTCTGATCTCCATGGGCACTAGGCATGAATGTGTACACATATATACATACATATAATATACACATAAAATAAAAAACTAAATCTAAAAACATTTTAAAAGCTAGAATCTCAAAAGATACCAAACATCTCTCTCCAACCTCTACAGAAATGCATACACACATACACACAAACAAATACATGCACACATACACACACATACACACAAACAAATACATGCACACATACACACA
>NC_022029.1:24499295-24526890 GCF_000317375.1 Microtus ochrogaster
AAATACATGCACACATACACACAAACAAATACATGCACACATACACACACATATACACAAAAGCACATGCATGCACAAAGACAAACTAGGACCTCAGATATCATTATCAACCTACACACTTTGCTAAAAACCTTTACCTGATAAGTTTATACTTAGTTGGCCACTGTTTTTCTTTAAGCAAATTATTTTACAAATATGCTATCTCATATTTTATCTGGTAACAGAATCATAGTCACACCATATGTTCAGTTTGTGCCCCAGCTGAAGCAGCAAACTGCCCATGTTTTAGATATGCATGTGTGCTCACAGCCCGTGTTTTCATTTCAGAAACCATTTCTTCAGTGTGTCATACATGGGATATCAAGAACAAATGCAATAAGAGATCCATTGGTGTTTTGTTTTCAAATGTTTATTCTGTCTTTCTCTAAATAATGAAAACATCAATTGAGTCACAGCGCTATAAGCCATAAATGATAGGCACAATCCACCCCCTGTTTCCACAGCCACTCAGACAATTTCAAGGTAGCATTCCCTCCAGGTTTTGGCTGTAGCACAACAGATGCTTCCTGGTGCACAGTTAAACAACCAGCACACTATTGTGGATGGAACTGTAGTGGCCTTCTTTTGGAAGGCATTAACCTGTCATATTTCATACAGCATGGCAATATTTGGATGATTCTATGCTGTCCATTGTCTCATAAGAGTGAATAACCTTCTGTTTTCTGAGTTCGTTCAATGCAAAGTTGTGGTGGATGACAGCCCTCACTGACAAGGAAGAGAGCCATCTACTGTGTTGTAGCTCTTTGAAGTAGAACATTCTCTGCTGGGGCATCTACCTTTGAGCCACTTAGGCTTCTGTAAGTGATCCCAGAGGCACATTGGTCCAGTCAGCCAGACCCTGGTGGTGGAATCATCTCCTCAGCCAATCAGCAGTATCCTATCTGGGGGAGCAGACATCTGTTCACATCTCCTCAGAAAAAAAAGATGCCTAGACTGAGCTCCCTGGGAAGAGGCAAATATTCAAATAAACCATTTGATGGCAGTTGGCAAAAGTGACACGGGATCCCATGCTGCTGGCTCTCGGTGAAGCCACTCCTCAACTTGAGGTAATTTCCCTGGACAAAGTCCCTCCTGAAAGTGTGATCACTGAGTCAGCAGATAAAGGCAGAGAGCAGACTGCAGAAGGCCAGGCAGTGATGGAGGAAGGTCATTGGTTAATTAAATAAAGAAGCTGCTTGCCCTGATAAGTTAAAACATAAGGTGGGAGGAGTAAACAGAGCAGAATGCTGGGCGGAAGAGGAAGTGAGGTCAGACTCCACAGCTCTCCTCTCAGAGGCAGACGCCTCAGAGAGACACGATGCTCCACTCTTGCGGGCAGAGGTGAGAGCTCTGCTCTCTGAGGCACACGCGATGAAGCTCCGACCCAGGATGGACGTAGGCTAGAATCTTCCCGGTAAGCGCACCTTGGGGTGCGACACATATGATTGGAAATGGGTTAGTCCAGGTGCGAGAGTTAGCCGAGAAAAGGGCTAGAGCTAAAGAGCCAAGCAGTGATTAAAAGAATACAGTGTCCGTGTAATTATTTCCGGTAAAGCTAGCCTTGTGGGCAGCGGGGTGCTGGGGATGCAGCCCCGCCACTCCTATTACTACAAGGCAGGAGCAGCATTACATGCACCATGGCAAGAGGGTGATATTGGAGGATTCCCCACCAGACAGCATTCAGTTAGGGGAGGATACTGGTAGGTACTGGGGAGATACTAGGGGTACTAAGGAGATACTGGTGGGTATTGGGGGATACTGAGGGTGCTGGGGAGTACTGATGGGTACCAAGGGGATCATGGGGGTACTGGGGGGATACTGAGTGGATAGTGGGAGTCCTGAGTGATACCAAGAGTACTCAGGGGATACTAGTAGGTACTAAAGTGGATAGTGGGGGTGCAGAGAGGATACTAGGGGATACTAAAGGGATACTGGGAGTGCTGAGTGGATACCAGGAGACCTAGGGGGATACTGGTGGGTACTTGGGGAATACTGGGGGTACTGAGGAGATACTGGTGGGTACTGGTGGGTACTAGAGGGGTACTGGGAGTTCTGGGGGTACTGATGGGTACCTAGGGGATACTGAGAGTACTGGGGGATACTGGGAGTTCTGTGTGATACTGGGAGTATTGAAGGGATATTAGGGATACTGAGAGTACTTAGTGAATACTGGGAGTCCTGGAGGATACTGAGGGTACTGAAGGGGATAATGAGGGTGTTAGCAGGATACTGGTATGTGGCTGGGGAGATACTGGGTTACTTAAGGGGGATACTGGGAGTACTGGAGGGATATGGGGGTGCTAAGGGGATACTGTGGGTGCTAGGGAAAAAAAAACAAGATAAGTAATCACCTTCCATTTCATCTCTACTCCCTATGGCTTCCAAGGATTCCCATGAGCTTTCCCTGCTGGTAAAGCAGGGGCAATCAGCCTACCTTGTAGGATGTCAGTAGAGACAAACCAGAGATCAAAAATACTTAGGCATCCTCCCAACACTACCAAGCCCAAAATGGTTTCCGGTATTAACACAGTTCCTGGGCCTGTAGCACTTGTGAGGACATTTTAGTATGTTCCTGTGTCTCTGTTGATTGTGGAACTACCTGAAGGGAAAGGTTTTATTTAGACTTACTGAAACGTGGGTGCTTTTTTTTTATTTCTATTCTAAATCAAGATGACGTGGGTGTGTGGGTGGGTGGGTGTAAAATAAAAATAAAATCCATTAAGAAAGGATACGTACAAAAGTCACGTTTTTGCTTTGTCATGTTATTAAAAAGTGGGAAGTTAATTCAACTCAAAAACCTTTTCACACACCCTATTTTGTGCAGGAAGGGAGCAAGGCACACCGAGTGATCACAACAGCGCTCAGCCACTCTTGACCTCAGACAATCACGATGGTGTGAGAGGAACATGAGAAAGACCTAAGAAAAGGGCTCTGGTGTGTGCAAAGGTATTATTAACACTTGGACATAGCCTCAAACTGAACAGAACAGAGACATTCGAAAGGGAGATGAAACCAAACCAATGCTCAGATGAGTGATAGTTCTGACCAGCCACAGAAGATCTTGGTTTCTGAAGTCTGTCTGCCTCCTGTTGAAGTAATAGGAGCGGTGGCTGTGTCCCGCCACCCAGCTAGCTTTACCCGAAATAATTACACGGAAACTGTATTCTTTTAAACACCGCTTGGCCCATTATATCTAGCCTTTTCTCGGCTAACTCTCGCACATGGACTAGCCCATTTCTTATAATCTGTTGTAGCCCATGAGGTGGCTTACGAGGGAACTTCTAGCCTTCGTCCATCCTGGGTTGGAGCTTCATCGCGTGTGTCTCAGAGAGCAGTGCTATCCCCGTGTCCGCCCAGGAGCCGGGAGCATGGTGTCTCTGCTCCAGACAGCAGAGCTGTCGAGTCTGAGCTCACTTCCTCTTCCTCCCAGCATTCTGTTCTGTTTACTCCACCCACCTATGTTCTAAGCTATGAGCCCAAGCAGTTTGTTTATTACTTAACCAATGAAATCAACAGATTGATATATGACACTCCCACATCAGCCTCCTCTTTCACTGAGTGGACAGTCCTCAACACAGTCATAGACACAAATCACACTGTGGCAGAAATCTCTGGTGGCCGTGCAGGACTAAAATGTGTGAGGGTGGCGTTTGTTTAGAGCAAAAGGGTCTGCACTGTTGGGACAGACTGAGTACAGCCGGCAGCACAATCAGAGGACCAGGCAAACGCCCAAGGAACCCTTCTAGCAAGGCGTGGACACTGGAGTTAGAAAAGGAAGAGCTCGTGAGAGACACCAGAATGTAATGGCTGAATGCTTATCACACTCTCTGGAGAAATAGTGGGTATCTGTAAGTTTTATAGTAACATTTCACCACGTAATGGAAAGACCAAAGGAACCAGGACAGTGGGTGTCAATAATTCGGGAACTGTGAAGAATGAGCTGTGTTTTCAATGTTAACTGAACGCTATGGGGAATTTAAAAGTGTGAAAAATGTAAACTAAAGGGAAAGAAGGAACCAGCAGAAGTTCTCAGTGCCCCGCTGCAGTGTGTCTAGAAGCTTAAGAAGGAGCATCGTCATGACTAGCGACTCTCAGAAATCCAACCAGAAGCCTTCATGCTAAAGAAGACACCCTCACTCCCTTCCAGGATGTTCACTAACGTGTATGTCGGGGGAAGGTTCTAGAATGTAGCAGTAGAAAGGTAAAGGGGTGGTTGGGCCACTCTCAGCTGTGTGCTCAGTTCTGAGTGTAGGGTGAGGTGCCAAAGGACCTCTTAGTCTGGACGTGGATGAGCACCACACATACCTAGAGGATAAAGAAATATAAACTAAAAACCATGAACGTGTTTCCAAAAAGATATTCACAAACGAAAGCATGCTTTTCTGCGCTGCCTTTTGCTCATAAAAGGTAAAAATGCCGTTCTAACACAGGAGTCGTGCAGTCAAGGTAGATGGCCAAAGAGAATTCGTGGCAAGTCAGCTGCCATTCCACATGGAACAGTGGGGCTTTGACATGAAGAGACACGGGTAAAAACACAGGTGTAACTTAGAAGTTCATCTTTTAATTGCTTTCGGTTTTTGGTGGAGCAATGTTTAATATTAGGTAAGAATAGATATGTTCTTATCTGTTCTTACTTTTTATAAATTGTTTAGTTCTTTCAAAAGCTTAGTGGAGAAAGGAGTCATGATTAGAGTTTCCTGAGTGCAACATGCAATGTAAGTGCTGCAGGAATCACACACACACACACACACACACACACACACACACACGCAAACACATATAGACACACAATGCACACGCACATAAGCAGTATGTGTTGACTAAATTATATTTGTTGAGAATGGAAAACAAAAAATTCTACTAAAAGCTTGAGATTCCAACATTCATGGGTTAGGGGATTTAAGACACCATATTCTTGATGTTTTCCTTGTGAAATATGAAACCTGAGTGCTCTCACTGAATAGCTAACTGCAGTTCAGGGAGTCTTGCCTCATTTATTGATAGTAGCACATGATAGACTCATCAAAATATCTCTCAGCTCCTGCGCTCTTAGCGGGTCTCTGCACACATCCACAGAGCGTGAGGTGGCACATATTAGAGAACAGATGGCTCAGACACAATTAATAAGGCGCCTTGAGTTATTTGCATATTCATTAGATAATATCAGTTATTCTTCAGCCCGAACAAAGAATTACACAAATGGCATTTGTGTTTCCTCCCATTAACACATTATTAAACGTAAAATGTCTGTGTTAGAATCTAGGCATAAAGTGATCCTTGGCTGCATGGCATATTGGCATTATTCAGTAAGGTTTTAACATGGTAATAAAAGCATGCTGCCCTCCTGTAATTCAGTCCCGCTTTTATCAGCATGCAGAAAGCAAGCCAGAGTTCTTTACATTCTCCTGGCTCCCTGCTCTCTTTCTCCGCCCCCCCCCCATTCATGACTGTTAGGAGAGAGGTCACAGGAAAAATAAAGGATATTCGTATCTCCACTCTGTAAAAAATAACCAGAGAACTAAAGAAAGAACTGAATGACAATGTCTTCTTACAAGACAGAGAAGAAGAAGAAGAAGAAGAAGAAGAAGAAGAAGAAGAAGAAGAAGAAGAAGAAGAAGAAGAAGAAGAAGAAGAAGAAGAAGATTGTACATTAGGATCCATTTTTAAACATTTTCTTATGACTAGTTTGTTGATAAAACCAGAAGACACAGATTTCATTATTTTTTAAGCAGACATATAATACTGCATGTTTTTATCACATATAACATGATATTTTGAGGCGCATGTACATCGTCAAATAGGAAAAACTACCTAATTTACATTGACTTTTAGCACAACTAAAATCAAATCAGAAGTTAAAATTCAAGCAGATCATACATTCCATGCACAATCTGACTTCTGAATCATTCATACATGATCAATTTTGTATTATACCTCAGGTTATTCCTTCCCCATTTTACTAGTATAAAGATGGTTGGGAAACTGCCAAAATTTGGAAATAATCTATGCATTTATTTAAAATCAAAATAAAGCATAATAATAAAAGCCAATGAAACAGCTGAAACACTGCAAACTAATATTTCATTGCAGGAAACAGAACAGCCAGGCTCAGAAGGACATGAATAGCGTGTCTTCTGCAGTGTGTGGAAGTAGTACAGGTACCGTGTGGGAAAGGGGGAGGTCTGAAAGAGCACTGTCCTGAAGGAAGGCGTGTTCGTGTAAGACCTCCAACTCCCCTTGCTCACTGTACTGTCTGTCATGTGTATTCTGTTGTGTGTAGTAGCCTTTTGTTTGCAGTGAATCTGAAATGCAGAGAGTCAGTTCCTCTCTGGAGTTGAGTCACTGGGAAATCATGGACGAGGAGTTGAAAGCCTATATCTTAGGGACAGAGGTGCCCATGTGACACAGCACTGTCCCACACCTGCTGGAATTTTGTGTGTGCTCCTGGTATAGGCATTCTTGTTTGGAGGACATAGATGTTCCTTAAACGGCACCCACAGAATGTGGTGAGCAACTATGGAGAAATCACACCGACACCTCTCATACCTGGTGCACGACCAAAGCCAAACCTGGGACCTGGATAGATGTTTCTGAAAGAAAAGCAGCAAAAGGTAACAGAGACATATGGTGCATGAATGCCATGGTGAGTCTGACCCACAAGTAGGTTTGGATGACTTAAAATGGAATAGACATTGACACATACAACCTGAAATGACAACTTTGCTAGTGTATGGTTTTATAACAATCTATCTCAGATCCAATAATCATTTATGAAGTATATAATAAAAACAAGGAACCTGTGGGTCAATAGGAATCTCCCTTGACTTCCTGGAAGGAAAAATCAAATATAGCAAGAACAAAACTGCAGGACAAGATATCCAGATGGTTCCAAAAAGAAAAGAATTGTGAGCAGCAAAAGCTGATAACAAGGTGAAGTATTCAGCCAAACTGAAACAAGGGAATGTTTTAGCAGTTACAGAAAATGGGACTTGATACCCAAGGGATAGTACGTTGGTTATGAGAACCTCTTGGCAGAAGTTTTTGTTCCACTAGTAGCTCCCAAATAAACACACAGAGATTTAATATTAATTATAAAGGCTCAGCCAATAGCTCTGGCTTGTTACTAACTAGCTCTTACAACTTAAATTAACCCATTTCTATTAATCTATGTGCTTCCACAGGGCTTTTACCTCTATCCCATTTTGTGTGTCTGACTCCTGACTACCGACTCCTCTGACTCTGTTCTTCTTCATTTCAGTTACTAAACTATATCCTGCCTAGCTACTGGCCAACCAGCTTTTTATTAAATCAATCGGAGTGACAAATCTTCACAGTGTGCAAATGGATCATTCCACAGCAAGAACCCATGTGGCTCTGGAGTTTTTCAGACATATTAGGACATGGCAAAGGAAGAGAATAAGAAGCAAGACTGTAGAGAATGGCTGGAGTGAGACCTGTGTGAAGCAAGCCAAGTCCCAAGAGAATGTGTATTGTTTGACACAGACATGACACTGACCCAAGTGGGAATGCAAAGCCTTCCATGCGTAAGGCTCACGCTGATAGCAAAGTCTTCTTCTAGTCTCGGTGCAAATGTTGATAGTGTATGCAGTAAATTCCCACTTTAGTTTTCTCTCCCTGGATTTTACATGCTGAAGACTGCTCCCCTCCAGCAGCTGCTACTACCAAACTCAGCCAAACCTGCCTCTTTGATCCAGCTCTATACCATAAGTTTGGCCGCCTTGTTTATCTGTATAATAATAAAATTAACCCCACCTCCTTGTTGAGTTATATACAATATCCTTACCTCCCTGTCCAACTTCATGTAACAAACATGCTAGGCTCCCCTGTGCCTGTGTCTGTCATTTCTTCATTTCCTCATTGTTCCCAGTTAGGGCTCTGGGACCCAAGCTGTGCAAGAGTGCCGCAGAGTGGCACCAGAGCAAAGACCAGGACAATGGATGCCACACTACAGGGAACTTGCATTGATCAGCAAGGTGAGTTCAATGGTTGCCAATTAGGGAGGCAAATTGCCCATCCCCCATCATCTGCTTGTTTACAGAAGACAACCATCAGGAGTGCTTGCAAGAGATACTTAAGGACCCTCTCCTTAGACTGCACAGTGTTCCTAACAGGTTTTAGAAATGTGTCCTCAGTGGCTCTTCACATCTGCCTATGCCCAAGAAACAGGGAGATCAACCTCTCCCATCTCATCGTCACCTGCCCTGTGATAGTGCCAAATCATGACTAAGAAGACTGCGATAAAACACATGCCTCTGCCAGGCATGGTGCTATGCCCACCTGTAATCCCAGCATGCAGGAGGCTGAGGCAAGAGGATCTCACATTGGAGATCAATGCGGGCTACATATTCACTTCAGGGCTGGCATTGACCCCATGAGGCAGATCCTGTTTCACCAAAGAAAACAAAGTAAGATACTGTGCCTTCTCCTTAAGTATGAACTTTGAAAATATTTTTAAATTACTTGATTCAAAATCTCTCTAAGCATCACTGAGAAAATTCAAGATTGTGTTTGTCAATACAAATCAATTATAGGATTTGGATTGCAGTAAATATTTTCATGTCTTATCAGCTTGTGAAGATAAATATTTACATCAACATGACTGCCACAAGCTGGAGGAGATAATTAAGCATTTGTCAGGAGTCAAGGGTGGCCGTTTAAAGCACAAAATCTCATATAAACACCCAAGCTCAAACTTCACACTAAATGTGTACAAAGTATTTTATTTGAAAGATCTACAAACAAGCAAGTGAAATGTGGTGGTTTGATTGAGAATGGCTCCCATAGGTTTGCCTATTTGATGCTTGGTCCCTAGTTAGTGGAACTACTTGGGAAGGATTAGGAGGTGTGGCCTTGTTAGATGAGGTGTATCACTGGGGTTGGACCTTGGGGTTTCAAAAGCTCACACCATGCCCAGTTAGTACTATCCACCTGATGACTGAGGATAAGGATATAAGCTCTTAGCTACTAATCCAGTGCCTGCCTGCTGCCATGCTACCCACCATGATGGTCATGGACTCACCCTCTGAAACTGAAAGCCCTAGATAAGCTCTTCCTTCTATATGTTTCTCTGGTTATAGCATCTCTTCACAGCCATAGAAAAGTAATGAAGGCAACAATCTAATGCTTAAAACACTGGAGTATTTTTCTATACTTAAATCTAAAGAATTTTTCTGCTTATTCTATCACTGGAAAGAAAAATAGTCTCAAACAAATGACAATGCAGCCAAAAGAATATTTCAATGAATTAAAAATACTATATCATTTCTCTCAAGATAAATATGCTGTTTTAGCTGCATAGTTTAAATCCATTTTAGTAAATCATATCATGAAATATTCATTCCAATCAGAGCCCATCTTTCTCTTATTTATTTCATAAAGTGTTTATTAATTTTGACCCCCTACTAAAGATAATATCTCATGCCAGGTCACAGGCCAATTGCACTTTTGGAGGTTTTAATCTTTCTTCTGCCATACACACACAAGAAGATTTTGAGCACCGTGTCTCGTGGACTGTGAACTAAGTGATCAATTTGAAAAGTTAATCCTATTCATTATTTCTAAAATCTTATTAGTATTGTCCCATACGAATGTACATATGAATGCATGAATATTAGGAAAATAATCATGTGCATGTGGATCTTTCTTCTCACCACGGAAGCACTTTCACACATTGTACAACCAAAAGCCAGGGCGTGTTTTTGACAAGCTATCCAAGGCACAAGCTGGTAACCTTAAATCTGGACATTTTAAATAGCTCTGATTTTCAAATTCAATGTTCAGTGCTTTGTGCTAAGATGTTTGCTTCAATTGGAAAGTGGTAATTATACTTTTATTCACAGAAGATATCCTTATTGGTATAGAAATCAAAATTGCTTTTACCAGATTACAGAGAAAACATAGCCAACTAATTGAAGTGATTAATATTAACTGCACAAAAGGTATTTTGCATTGGCTATATACCGAGAAAATTCAAGATTGTGTTTGTCAATGCAAATCAATTATAGGATTTGGATTGCTGTAAATATTTTCATGTCTTATCAGCTTGATGGGTTTTTTTCAATCAGAGATTATATAAAGCCAACCCAAATTTCAGTGTTTTGAAAAAGCAATTCCTGAGTCTGGAAAGATAGCTCAGTAGTTACGAGTGCTTGCTCTTCCTCCAGGTTCAGTTCTCAGCACCTACATGGTGACTCATACCGAACTGTCTGTAACTCTAGTTAGTTGACAAAAAAAATTAGCCAGAACGCTTGTCCCTTGTCAACTTGACACAAAACACTTTTAAAGACAACCCTTTCTTTTCCGGAGGGTCTCATCTCCAAGATCTCAGATTAGGAAATACCATAAATATAAAACACATCACAAACTGAAAAGCCCCACAGTCTTTACTAATTCAAACACTCTAAAAGTTCAATTTCTGTAAAAATCCAAGATCTATTTTAAAATACAAAATCTCTTTTTAAAAATCAGTGTTTCAACTGTCGATTCCTACAAAATAAGAAAAAAAAAAAGGCTAAATATTTTCTTACTCCAAGAGGGAAGAACCAGAGCACAGTCACAATCTGAACAAAGCAAAACCACGCTTGAACAGTGTGCATAATTAAATGTCCAGTGTCTGGAATTCACTCACCAACTCCTGGGCTCCTCCAAGGGGCTTGGGTCACTTCTCCATCTCTGTCCTCTGCAACCCAGACAGCTCTGGCTGGCTTCATTCTACACCTGCTACTTTTCTTGATAGTTATCCCAAGATTCTGGCATCTCCCAAATGCTGGGGTCCTCCAATGCAACTGGGCTGCACTTTCACCAGCAAGAGCTCTTCATGATGCCAAATTCAACTTCTCTGCATGACCCCTTCCATCCTGGGCCTTCATCTGCTACTGAGGTTGCCCCTTCACCAACAGCCTCTTCTGGCCTCTCACGGTGCCAAGCCCCAGCTGCTTTCCACGACTCCTTCATGCCTTCAAAACCAGAACCACCTAGGTGACTCTTCTACTGTCAAGTTCAGCTGCCAATAGGAGGGGTACGTGGCCACTTCTGGAACACAGCTTCTGTGTCTTGATGCGAGGAAATATTTCCCAGAAGATGTCACTTCAACGAGGCTGGTCTCTTTTTAATCACAGATTATTCTTAATAAAGATTTACTTTAGTGGTTCTGGTCTCTTGTTAACGTTAATCACAGCCAATTCTTCAGTTCCAACTGACCAAACAACAGAGGTTCTTTAAACAAATGACCTTACTGAGTCTTGGCTTCCCTCTGAACCTTCACAAGCCAGGCCTTTTCAAGGCTTCTAAAGAGCAGCCCACTGAACTCTCAACACTCAATGGCTCTTCTGGCCAGAAGTTCCAAAGTCCTTTCACAGTCCTTCCCAAAACAACATGATCAGGTCTGTTCCAGCAATACTCCACTATCGATGGTAAGACCAACACGTCCTACTTAGGTTTCCATTGCCGTGACTAAACTCCATGACCAAAGCAACTTCAGGAGGAAATGGTTTGTTGGCTTACACTTTCACGTCACCGTTTATCATCTGAGGAACTCAAAACAGGAGCTCAAACAGAGTAGGAACCTGAAGGCAGAAGCTGGTGCAGAGGCCATGGAGGGGTGCGGCTTACTGGCTTCTTCTCCATGGCTTGCTCAGTCTGCTTTCTTATAAAACAGAGAACAACCAGCCCAGGGATGGCCCCACCCACAATGGATTGGCACCTCCCACATCAGTCACTAAGAAGATGTCCTACAAGATTGTCTACAGCCCAATCTTACAGAAACATTGTCTAAATTGTGCTTCCCTCCTCGCAGATGACTAGCTGGTGTCAAATTGACGTAAAATTAGCCAACACAGTGTTTATATATTGATATATTTTTAACAGTTTACACACATATTGGTCATCCATTTTTCAATTGATAGTGGTGGGGAAAATGCCACTATATTTAGAGGCTTTGGATTTAAAAGAACTTTGTATTGAAGCATCCAACAAGATTCAACCTGAGAGATAATTTGAGGGTGTGGCCATCATGACAGGGATGGTGCGGTGGGTGTGAAGTAGTCTGTAAAGACCACCTTCTGTCTCCAACGGGACTCTTGTTTGCTGCTTCTCCAAGCACAGAGTGGACAGACAACAAAAATACAAAGGGAGTCCTGGTTTGCCAGCTCAGGACCTGTAAATGGGATGAAAACAGCCTCAGACAGACGGCTTATCCAGGATTGAAAGGAAACAGGTTTGAATTCTCAGAAGAGGAAAACTGTCATAGCCCTGAGAACTGTTTATAGTTCACAAGCTCTTGGGGGGATTTGGGGTTTTAGGGGGTACCAGTTGAGAGCACTCAGGATGCAAACTCCCAGCCTTTGGATGACAAAAAGGGGAGACGTTAATACACAAGTTGGGAGGCGACAAGTTATGCCAATTAACCCAATAATGGAAGTCCTTGAGAACCATATAGGCACATGAAACTGGCACACTGTACACCTTATTTAACAATCACATGATTTCAGAGGATTAAAAAAAAATAAAGCCATGGACACTGGAGGATGTGCAGACCTCCAAAGATTTATTAAAACATCATAACTGTTGAAGATCAAAATTGAACACATGAAGAAAATAGTCAATGAATTCCAAAGACAGCAAAAAAGAAATGAGTAAGAAAGCAAACGTTCTTGTAGACCTCTGCTGGTCAGCAGGGAATGCCCTGCCTAGAAGCCAGAGGCTAAGCAATAGACACTGATCCAGCTAAAGAGACGTGGTAGGAATTCAGATGCCGGGGGTGGGGGGGTGGGGAGCAGAGTATGGGTGTAACTGCGTGAATTTCTAATTTCCATGAGAGACACTCAACAAGGATAACCCAAAGGGAGTAGACTGAGACAAAAACCAGACAGGAATGTTACCCATACCTGTAAACTAATTTAGAAAACAATTGAATGGGTAGAATAGCACAGGCAATAACCAGGATGGTGGTGGTGTCTTCCAATCTTGGTTCTTCCCCACAACACCTGTCCACCTACACAGCAGAGACCATGCCCCCATCAAATCCTCTCTGCTGTTGCATGCGGGAGAGCTGAGGGCCCTCTTCTCTGGGTGCTGCACACTCACCCCAGGTGCTGTGGCCCAGGGCAACATCAGGATGCCATCCCCAACTCAGCTCGTCTGTAGTCAGTGCCTTCGGGCTTCTTATCCTCCTGAGCGCTAAGACGTGACGGAGCATGAATGCTAAGCAAGCCCTTCTCTTTGGAAAGTCTGAAATGATTTCACTTAGAACGCAATGTCTATGGGTGGTGATTGCACTTCAGTTCAAGTGTTCATTCCTAGCTGAAGCCACAGCATAAGAAAATGGAGCATTTTCAATAAAATTATTGCCTGTTGCTTACTCAAGAAAAGCGATGGTGGAGGCTTGAGGGAAAACCCACATATCCATTGTCAGCTGACCCAGGTCATACTACATTGACAGCAGTGTGAACACCTGTGCCAAGAGGGACATTTGACCTCTGCATCTCCTCCCATGATTAATCACGAGAAAACCCTTGGCGGTCCCAACAGTGGGCCACTACTCAGGCGTAGAACCTCACGTTCTGTTGATCAGCACATTGCAGTAGTCGTAAGAACAGCCAAGCCATCACAGCAGGAAAATGAACTCGGTCCAGGGCTTAAGAACATACAACTGCTTAGAGCAAGAGCATTAAACACGGGCATTAAAAACCACCCAGCATGACTGAATAAGACATGGGCTTCAGTTACCAACAGAGAGTCACTCTGGCTCCATTAACTGCATGGTGCCAACCACATTAGGACATGAAGAGAAATAGAAACTGGGTGCGTGGAATCGATCCCTCTTACTGTGTATGTTCCTGTACATTTTAAATTATTCTAACTATGGCCCAGGTAGGGAACATTTGCCTAGTATCCCTAAGGAAGGACCTAGGTTTAATCCCTAGTGTGTATAACTATGTGTGCCTTCTAAATATATATTTATATGTACACAACCATATGTTAATATATTTATATATAATTCTAAACATTCATTAAGATAATTTTTTTAAAAACAGGGTTTCTCTGTGAAATAGTCCCGGCTGTCCTGGAACTCACTCTGTAGACCAGGCTGGCCTTGAACTCACAGAGATTCACCTGCTTTTGCTTGCTGAATGCTGGGATTAAAGGCATGCGCCACCACTGCCTGCCTCATTAAGATACTTTTTAATTCAAATTTCTCACAAAAGAAATTTTCAGGAGATGTATCTAGGACTAATTTCAGTATAAGTGTTAGCAAATTAATGATAGTAATCTATTTCCTAGAACCGTGAGATAAATGTAAGTACAAGTAAGCCTCATCTCCAAAGGAAAACCTGAAGTCCTAAGATGCCTGGGAATTCAGCAGAAGTTTAGACAGCATATATTACTTCTTTAATGTGTGTGTTATTTCTTATCCCGACAAATATTAATTAAACCCTGAAAAACAATATATTCACACATCCTTTCAAATTTGCTGGCTCTATTCAAAACATAATTTAAATATTTCTCTAGGAAATCAAGTTTTTAGCCTAAAAACATAACAAACAGAATCATATGTCTCAAAGGTATTTTGATCATATATACGCATTTTTATATTCCTTTGAGAAATTAAATGATGTGTCAAACTTTAATTTGACAATAAATACTGTACTGTCTACTCTACCAGATACTCAGGAAACCTTTGACACCTACCCTGACTCCAGAGTTTGGGTCCCCAAACAGCTTTACTCAAGGCTTGTGTCTGAGTTGATTGTTCTGTCCTTTGGTTAGTAAGGGGTCACACATGTTTCTACCATTGTCTGAGCATTTCTTCCAAGCAAGAGGCTCTGTGTAAAGCAATGTAAAGATGCTAATGGGTGTGTGTGGACCACCTAAATTATTATGTGTAGATAGATATACAAGCATGGATACTTTCATATGCGTGTAGGAGTCAGAGGCCTCAGAGGTTATTCCACAGAACGCTATAAACCTTGTCCAACTAAGTTTTAAGAGGCTGGAGCAATGGCTCAATGGCTAAAAGCACTGGTTGCTGTAAGAAGAAGCCAGCAACCATGATAGATGGCTCACAAAACCTCTAACTCCAGCCCCAGGAAATCTGATGCGTTTTTTCTGGCCTTCATAAGCACTTGTGTACATGTCACAAACACACACGCACACACATACACATATACACATATACACACACATGAGGGGGTACACATAAATAAGACATTTTAAAGTTTTACTTATTTTAAGCTCACATGTATTGGTGACAAAAAGTATGGTTTTTGTTTTGTTTAAGATTCTTTTAAAAACCTAAAACAAAAATTTCCACACAAATGAATGGGGAAAATGCAATATTAAAAGTGGAGCCACCCCAGGGGGAAGCAATAGTCACTTACTAACAGTGGGAATAAGCACATGATGCTTTATGAAACAAAAATGATCACTGGAGTCAGAATTTGAGAGGAAAGAGAAGAAAAGAGGATCTTGGGGCTCCATCAAGACATAAAAATGCAGCTAAATTACGAACTCTGGCTGCATGTGAGCCCTAGAAAGAGTGCAAGAAACAAAAACGATGTAGCAACAGCAGGTGTTTACTGTCTCCACTGTGAGCGAATGTCCTTGCCCTTCTTAAGGCAGAACGAGGAGTAAGTAGCACACACTGGAGAACATGCCAGGAAGAGGGATGGGGAGTTCTCCAGGTGAGGAGGTGGACAGGGTAACAGCAATGACCCAGAACAAAGCAGAATAGCAGACAGGAACACAGGAAAATGCGCGTGTCTGGAAATACATGTTGAGAATTTTCTTTAAATTGTCAAAAAAAAAAAAAAAACCCTGAGAATTGATTAGAAAGAGAAAAGAGATTATCTTCTTTGCTGTCATGCAGCCTGGAGGTTTCTGAGGTTTCCATTGCAAAGAAGATGAGGAGGAGGGCCCTCTCTGTCTTCACTGCTAGCAGACAATGCTCCTTACTTGGAACAGGTTTTGTTGGCAGGAGGAGAGCAAGATGGCAAGGAGGGAGTTGGAAATAGGAATCACTGCCTCTGGCTCCTGGACACCATTAAAACCTTTGAACCTTGAATAACGAATTTGTAACAGGGCTTGTGGCATTTGCGAATGGTCTTAGCAAATCTTGTCAAATTAATATCTGTTCTCACCATGGAAGAAACATCGCAAAGAAAGTGACTTAAAGACATCAGAAAAAGAGCAGCAGAAACACACCGTTAATCATCTGAACGGAAATTCCAGATTCTCATAGCTACAGAAAAGCGACAAATATTTCCAATGATTGAGCAGAAAGATGTGTCAAGCTAATATAAAACTACGGAAACTGATATAAAGCCGCTTGAAAGGGTTTTAAGTGGTATGCAAACACTAAATATTTTATCATGGAGCATTAGAACGGCACAAAGACATCCAGCGCTTTTGTGTGTTTGGACCCGTGTCAGGGCTGACTCTTTGTGATTGATACAGCTCTTCACCTTGTTCTCCTGAACCTTACCAAGGAAGGCCGCCTTCCTTTGGGTGGCTACGTGTCCACTGTAACACAAGCAGGTGTGTCACCTGGCATGGGCCCTACTGGTCCCTGTTGGGTGGAATCCCTGTGAGCCTGTGAGAACCGGCCTCAGGGACAGGTGCTTCCAGCCTCTGCCTCCTCGTGTGGAAGTGGATAGGATGCTGTGGTGATCGAGGGACCAAAGAAAAGGTGAAGCCAGCTGCATTCCTCTCTCACCTCTGGAGCTCACACTGCAGCCATTGGACTAAACCTATCCCAGGCTCCTTGGCCATAGCTCAGGATCAATGGAGGCTTGAGGCCTCCTGGCCTTCGTGGTATGGCGTGGCAGCTGAACTGCCCTGTTAGGCCTGAAGGATTACAGACTTTAGCTTACCTGTGCTACAGCTTCAAGGATTCTGAGGTTTGGTCTATTTTTCTAAATTGTGGTCCCAAATCACTTATTTCTTTTTTCACCTAAAATTATGAATGCTGTGTAAAAAAAAAAATCACAGGATACTTAATCTTAGAAATAATGAAATTAGAAAATTCAGCATCAAATGGTCAAAGTCTTCAGAAGATGCCAACACTAGTTGATGTTTTTGAACTCTTTAGGGACTGGAGAGAGAGCTCAATCACTAATGTACTTATTATGAAAGCAGGAGGTCCTGGATTCAGCCCCAGAACCCACATCAGAAAGCTGCATAATGTAGTTCCTACATGTAATCCCAGCTCAGAGACAGTATGGGAGATAGAGGCAGAGACAGGAACCAGATCTATCTGGCCAACTGTCTGAAATAATTGGTGAGGCCCAGGTCCCAGTAAGAGACCCTGTCTCAAAAAAAATAAGGAAGGTGGCTCCACAACAATGACCACTGCCCTACACATACATATTCATGTACATATATATATACAGATACAAATACATGAGCACACACATACATAGACAATGATATGCATATTTAGAAATGTCCAGTGAAACCCACTGTTTTATATACCTGATAAAAAATAGTGACAAATAAACCAGATAGCTAATAAGTGATCTATTGTTAATTAGGGTTTCTATCACAATAATAAAACACCAGGACCAAAAGCCACTTGAGGAGGAAAGCATATAGAATTTACTTCATCTTATACCTTGTACTCCATCATCCATGGCAGTCAGGACAGGAACCTGGAGGCAGGAGCTGATGCAGAAGACATGGAGGGATGCTGTTTACTAGTTTGCTCCACATGGCTTGCCCAGCCTGGGTTTCTTATAGAACCCAGGATCGCCATCCCATGAGTGGAACTGTTCACAGTGGGCTGGGGATTCCCACATTATCACCAATCAAAATAGTTTTAAATATATATATTTACACATATATACATTTTCTTAAAAAATGTAAATGAAATTTTTAATTCATGAAAAAGAATACTATTAAGTTAAAAAGATCACAACAACTCTATTCCCAAAACAGTACTCAGGTTCAGACATAAGATTTAAAATGTCTTTTTTTTTTCCTTTTTTTAAAAATTTATTTAGTTTTTATTGAAAATTTCCACCTCCTTCCCTCCTCCCACTTCCCTCCCCTCCCCTTACTCCTCCTCCCCCTCCCTCTCCAGTCCAAGGAGCACTCAGGGTTCCCTACCCTATAGAAAGTCCAAGGTCCTCCCTATTTCCCCCAGGTCCAGGAAGGTGAGCATCCAAACAAACTAGGCTCCCACAAAGCCCGTCCATGCAGTAGAATCAAAACCCAGCACCATTGTCCTTGGCTTCTCCCTCAGCCTCCACCATCAGCCACATTCAGAGAGTCCGGTTTGATCATATGCCCCATCAGTTCCAGTCCAACTAAACTTGGTGATCTCCCATTAGATCAGTCCCGCCGTCTCAGTGGGTGGGTGCACCCCTCGCGGTCCTGACTTCCTTGCTTATGTTCTCCCTCCTTCTGCTCTTCATATGGACCTTAGGAGCTCCAATATGGATCTCTGTCTCTATCTCCATCTATTGCCAGATGAAGGTTCTATGGTGATATGCAAGATATTCATCAGTATGGCTATAGGATAAGGCCAGTTCAAGCACCCTCTCTTCTGCTGCACAAGGAACAAGCTGGGGACATCTCCTTGGATACCTGGGAACTCCTCCAGAGTCAAGTCTCTTGCCAACATTAAAATGGCTCCCTTAATTAAGATATCTACTTCCCTGCTCCCTCACCCACCCCTCCTCCATCCCAACCATCCCATTCCCTCAAACTCTCCCCATCCTCCCCTTCTCCCTTCTCTCTCCCCGTCTTCCCTTATCCCCACCCCATCCCCACCCCCATGCTCGCAACCCCTGTCCAGCAATCTTGTCCACTTCCAATATCCAGGAGGATAACTATCTGTTATTTTTTGGGTTCACCTTCTTATTTAGCTTCTCTAGAATCATGAAATATAGGCTCAATGTCCTTTATTTATGGCTAGAATCCACTTATGAGTGAGTACATACCATATTCATCCTTTTGGGTCTGGGTTGCCTCATTCAGGATAGTGTTTTCTATGGAATAAATACATGTGTATGTATATGCATATCTCACAGGCCAATCTAGTAGGAGCACTTTCTCAACTGAAGTTCCCTCTTCCTAAATGATGATGACTATGCCAAGTTAACATAAAACATAGCGAGCACACTTCAAATGGATAGGGAAAAGATTATTTCCATGTCCAGGAAGGTTGTCATTTAATAAGATATCAACATTTTAATTAGAATATGTATTATCCAGTTGATGAATAAAGTCATTGCAGATTCTGATGAAGCTGAAAGACAGGGATGGACACTCGACCAAGTTCATTGAAAATGTGAATTTAATTGTATTGACAAAGTCTGATGGTCAAGAATTGAGTTTACAATGTTCATACTGGGTGTTTAAGGAAAAGCACAAAAAATCCTATCTCACCCACATTTTCTTATTCTTTTGACACAATAGTTTCATGCTAAATAGATAGTTTTGAGAAACTTTCATTTTGTTAGAAAATCACAGAAGTATGCAAAATTCATATGCCTAAATCAGTGGTTCTCAACCTTCCTAATACTGCAACCTTTTAATACAGTCCTTCATGTGATGGTGAACCCCCCCCACCGTAAACCTGTTTCATTGCTACTTCGTAACTGTTATTTAGTGTTGTAATAAAAAGTAACATGAATATTTGATATACAGGATAGCTGATATGTGACCCAGTGAAAAGGTCATCCTCCAAAGGGACTGTGACCCTCAGGTTGAGAACCACTGACCTAAATAATCATAGGGGGTGACAGGCTTCCCTCTGAGGGCCCCGCGTTTCTGAATCCTTTAAGGGGCATGTTCTTTTAGCACAGGGAAAGCAAAGCTTGCTTTGACACAACAGCCCCTGCCGAAGGAATTTCAGCAGGACAATGCTTCGTTTATTTGACTGACAGGTTTGGCCAGCCTGTGGCCGTCTGCTTGCACACATTTGCCTTGTTTACATTACAAGGAAGCGAGCAGCCGCACGTGTTTCTGCAGAGACATCAATAGCGTCTGCATTTTCTGGCATGTCACCCTCAAAGGCATCTTCTTGAAGATAGGCGTGTAGCCGCAGGAACCCGAGGGGCTGAGAGGAGAAAAAATTGGAAGGGGGCCCTCATAGGGTTTTGTCGGGCTTCTGTTCTGTCTCAGTAGACTTGGATGCAATTGGGGAGATGCTGATTGTGGCATGGACCCTCCCTAAAGGTCTAGTCGATTTTATGTTGTGTCAGGACACTACAGAGCAAAGACCTTGGGGGAGAACCAGTCTGGAGGAAGTGGTCATAAGTACCCTGAACACAAATCTTTTGAAAAAGTCATATAAAAACCTATTACTGGGCCGGGCGGTGGTGGCGCACGCCTTTAATCCCAGCACTTGAGAGGCAGAGGCAGGCGGATCTCTGTGAGTTCGAGACCAGCCTGGTCTACAAGAGCTAGTTCCAGGACAGGCTCCAAAACCACAGAGAAACCCTGTCTCAAAAAAAAAAAAAAAAAAGAAAGAAAGAAAGAAAAGAAAAAACCTATTACTGTACATGCTTCCTAAAACATATGCACATATGGACATTAAAAGTGTTTAAACTGAGTTATTCTATAGTGAGGTGACAAGGCCCCTTTGGACTCCAGAGGCTAACAAATAGCCTATTGCTGGAAATGGGTTACCTTTTGGAATTATTGATTTTTGCTGGAGGGAGGCCCCACACACCACCCAAATATTACAGGCTGTTGCCAATGCTGCTGGACACCCCCAAGAACTTGAAGCAAGGCTTCATTGCTGGAGACAATGCATGCCTGAGTGTTAGAACAGATAAGAATCAAGTTGGCAGCGACTTGAAAGTCCCAACATTTCTGGCTAGCTTTTGTAGTGCTGAAAGGTGATATATGCACCCTTCCAGAGTAAAATAATAAATAATAATAATAACAATAATGGTGATGATGGTAATGATGATGATGATAAGTTTTACCCAGCTGGGAATTTTGCAAGCTACAATAATTATCATCCTGGCAAGATGTGCCCACTGGCGCCACAATGCCATGGACATCATGGAAGTAACCAATGATTTTCTGGTTGGATTTAGGGCCTGACCCAAAGATGGAGTCCATATCTGGCTCCATCATCAAGGCCAAGAACTGTGGCTAGTTGGGCCTTACACTGCAGAGGAGAATCTACTGCTGCTATTCTGCTAAGTAGACCTAGTATTAAAATTTTTCCAAATGACGTATCCATATATCCATAGTTTACAATCTATCTCAGATCACATCAGAGAAGTTTCTATTTGCAGTAAGTGTAAGTTAACACTGAGACCCACAACTAACTGGTCAAAGTGCAGAAAATAAAAGACTGCAGAATTCTCAACCTTAAATGAGATAGCCATATTATGACCCTTCCCGCGATGTTCAGAGATCATTGTAGAAGAGGGAGGAAGAGTATAAAAACCAGAGGTGGTGGGTGACTACAGGGAAATGGCAGGGAAGCTACACACACAAATGCACGGTGGTTATAACAACATGCACAAGGCATAGGCAAGATGGAGTCAGACAGTACTGTAGCATTGAGTGGGGCAGTATTCAGGAAATCCCGCCCCTTCGCTAAGGATCTGTGGACAACTGATAGCTGCTGCGAGGGGAGTTGGGCTGTTTAAGGGTATGGCTCCTGTTCAGTCAACCAGAACTGGGGTAGGGATGCAAATGACAAAATACAATGTAGGAAAGTCCCAAAGAATTAATTTAAAAAAAAATACTTTAAGTCAGAGAAATTCCAAATAACTTAATGATGCATAGCACAATGCCTTAAAAGTACAAGAACAAGACGAGCCCCAGAACAGTAGGTGTCAAGAAGAAGTCAAGGTCAGAGATGAATTGCAGGAGACTAAGGGAGCATCATGGACAATAAGTCAAACGAATGTTGGCTCCTTGAAAAAGATAAACAACATTTTTAAAAGTCCTACAGAAACCAGCTATAAGGAAGAGAGAGAAGACCCCAACTGATAAACTTAGAGGTGAAAGGGGATGTGACAATGTCATCTAATGAAATTCAGAAGGTTGTTTGGGAAGACTTTGCAAGTTTATATTCCAAAGAGATTGGGAAGCCTAAAAGAAATAAACCAAGTCTAGATGCATGGGACTTACCAAAACTAAAACAATAGCCATAAAAGTAATAAGATTGAAGCAGTTGTAAAAAGCCTCCCCAGAAAGAAAGACAGGGACCAGATATGTTCACTACCAAACCTTTAAGGAACAGCCAGCACCAAGCCTCCTCCACTGACGTCCTGTCAGGTATTTGACCATCATAGTGATGAGTGCAATATCCACAATGGTCCTAACCCAGAGCAAAGGACCCTGATCCCAGTCCTTTGAACCTGAATGTTTGCTGGCAAGCTCCAAGTGCAAGTTTTCTCAGGTAAGTAGCTTTGTGCAGCGGCTTTCAAAACAGGGGAGCTAGCGGATATCAAGGAGGAAATTTTTTTAAGCAGTGATGATAGATCCTGCAATAAAAGCATAACTGAGAAATTCATTACCAGGTCTCCTGCAGGCAGTGCTGAAGCTGGAGCGGTCATCTAAGCGACTCATAAGAACATCTCACTTCACTCTGATTGAATCAGATTTGAAAAAAAAAATCAATTTCCCAGCATGAATCCCAGCTTCTTTTCAGCTATCTAGTTAAAATATTTATCTTAAAGTAACAAGGTATCAAATAATTTTACATCGCTGATTATAGAAATGCCCCTGATCTTGATGGACTCAGAAGTAATTCAGGCGCGGTGTGCTGGGATGTATATTGCAGATAAAACCCATCTATTTGTTTCAGATGGCACAGATATTGGCTACAGCAGTATTTTCAGAGCTCTGAAGATGAGGTATCTGCAATGCTGTGTGCAGAATGCGAAGGACCTCATGGCTGCTGAAGCCCCAGGCTTCATTTTGTATCAGGGAAATAGCCATTGTTTGCCTGCTGAGCTGACCTGTGCTTGGTGTCTTGTGAATTTTGTTTGTTTGTTTTTGTTTCTTCTGTGTGAGAGAGATTATAGTAAAACTGGATATAGAATTCTTCCATTACTGTCATCAGCTTGATTCAATTTGGTTCTATATAAGAAGCAAGCCAACAAAATACAACAAAATGAAGGCTAAAATAAAGATTATTCCAAGGCTGAATATGATTTTCTATATTAAAACATGAAGTATTCATAATTCTACATGGAGTGGCTAGGGATACTGAACAAGGTGTGCTGGAATGATGTAATGTATACCTAAGGAAGATAAGAACAACTGTAAGCCCAGGCTTCGGCTTTGGGAAGGGGCAGGATACAGTGTGAGAGCTTTCCTCGCAGCCCCTGCTCATCCTCTCTCCTCCATAGGCCTTGGGTGGTGCTTCCAATACAAACCTAGAGTTGGCCTGCTTGGATCGCTGGACCCATGGAGCATCCCTAGGAAGTATTCCTACACTCAGTGGCCGGTCCAACCACTAAACTCAAATGCAGTGCTCCAAAGACAGCCTCTTCTGAACCAGTCCCCAAAAATGTGACTAGCCATGCCTGCAGAAGAGGGCATGGGCGGGGAGGGACCTAGGGAGATGACACAGGGGACAGACAGGTGGAGGGGGCCACATGTGGAAGGGGCAGGTGGAGAGGGCATTTGGAGGGGGCACGTAGAGGGGAGAGATAGAGGGAGCATGATGAAGGGCACGTGGAGGGCCGTGTGGAGACAGGGTGTGGAAAAGGGTTCATTTTCTCTGAAAATGTCACAAGAATACGACCATGGGAAGGCACGTGGGGAGCTTAAATAACTTTGGAAAGGAAGTTCTACAGCACATTGGCTAGGCCCCCTGGGAAGGCGGATGTATCAAGGATAGCAAGGATGTAGCAAGGATGGGGAGCAGATGGCTCACACAGGAGAGTAAGCTAGACCTCTTGACTAGGGGGGGCTGCCTGAGGAGATGCCACAGAGAAAGAGAAACAGAAAGTTCAAAGGCAGCTCCCGAGAGTCTCCCAGGAGAATCTCCGACCGACCAGAACAAGAGAGAGGACCCGCTAGGGAGACACAGGGAGAAGGCGGCCCTGAGCACGAGTCATGGGCACAGTCCTAACACTGCCTGTCCTGTGATGCCTGAGGAGAACGCTGAAGACTTCAGTCAAAGGCAGCCAGGAAGATTCCCTCCACACAGGATCCTCACCTGACGCGGAGCACGGAAGAGTGAAGGGGGGATGGATTCAAGGCAACAAAGCTGAAGTCATTAATACAGGTAATTTCTCAGGTTTATGCTAAAATAGAATAGATCCAGACAGGCATACCCCAGAACACAGCCAGGCACATGTCATACCGTCTACAGAGAGCAAAAGAAAAGGAAAAAAAAAAAAAACATCACAGCAACTGGTAGAGAAAGAAACAAAATGTTCTAATTCCTGCTATTTTCAGCAGCTCTTTTCTCTAGCTCTGTTCTCTAGGGAACAGTGAGTTTGCACAGAGAACTGGGGAAGCAACAGAGACAGTTCCCTGACCTACAAATTCCCACCGGCCTCACTTGGGGAGCAACGACTGCCCCTCGGGTTTGGTACATGAGGATGGACGAAGGCCATGCAAGGGGACCTGGAGCTGAAGAGTGTGTCTGGGCCAGAATGCTTGATAAGCAACAGAGTGGATGAAGGAGAGGGGGCACACACACTAACACAGTTGGGGATATAAGATGGTTTATGCTCAATCTAAACAACAGCCGATGGCTTTCAAACCAACAAGTATTTGGTTTTTCACTTTTCACTCTACAGAGCACAGGTCCGGGAACCTTACTCCTCAGATTTACCCCAGCTAAACACCACAAGAGAAAAGAAAAGAAAGGGGGGCATGGAAATTATAAAACCTGCAAAGCACAATCCCTTACATGCAACTACTTAAACCTTTAGAATGCTCCTCAGAGGTAAAAAGAGAGACAAATTAAAGAATTCTATTGTCTTCAACTCAAGAGTTCAGAAGTTCCTGCTCTGTGAGATGACAACGTGCGACTTTTCCTGAGGCTTTCGGCAAACAGTTATCTCTTCTTTCTGTGCGGCAACAGCATGCACTGCACATGGTGTAATTAAAATAACTGACTTGCTCAAACATAGCCCCATTGTACCGGCTAAGCCCTGTGCTGAAGAATGTCATCCCGAAAGGTGGCAGCAAAATGAGCCAGGAGGACAGAGGGGTCACCAGCAGGCTGACATTTGGTTTCAAGAAAAATAAACAGCCACAAAACTCTGAGGGGAAAAAAAATTACCAACTATAAAATGTTCTCGAGATGTGTGCATCTTGGTATCAATCACTCTGAAAAGTGTGTGTCAAGTGCTTCTCTGAAGAGCTGACTTGTATTTTTTTAAAAAAAAAAATGTAAGTCAGCCATTATCGAGAAAAGTGGCATGTCAAAAAATAACACACACAGAATTCAAGACGGAGGGCACCCCACAGGTTACTGCCAAAGCGTGTGGCAGAGGAAGCAGAGACATTTGAGATGGGCACAAGAGCCTGTGCCTTGGTGCCCGGACTCTGCTGAGGCAAAAGCCACCACTAAGGACTCAGATGTATGTGTAGGAGAATTACGTAGGGATGGGGTGGGTAGGGGTAGGGGTGAGGGTGGGCATTTGATCACTGCCAGGGTCCAGCTCACAATAACCAGGCGCTCAGAGCTAACCATTGATTAGCTGCTCATGCAAGCCAACTGCAACAAGACACTTGTGCCGTGAGGGTGTGGGAGATGGGAGGACCCCCTGGGTCTCACTGGCCAGACAGCCCAGCTGGAGTAGGGACCTCCAGGTTCAGAGAGAAACCCTCTATGGCAAAAATAATAATAATAATAATGGAGCATGATGGAGGAAGTCACCCAACAATGACATCAGGTCTTCACATACATGGGCAGGCACGTCTGCTTGCACAGGGAAACATACACATAAAAGTTCATAATACCTCCCACCTATCTCCAGACTTGTTCATCATGGAATGGGGAGTATAGCTCAGGTGCTCTGGCTTGGAGGACAGTAAGAGATACTGCTCCCGTTCAGGGTTCTGTTTATCCTTCTGCTCATGTTCCAACCATCTGACTACAAGGTACCATGACTCCTAACGCTCCTTCCGGCTGCACAGCTCCCTGAACGGTGGTCCTGGTGACTCTCATCTGGGAGCCAGCGCAAGAGCTGTGCAGCTCTGTGCATGGAAAATGCGAACTCCAGATTCCCCTTGAAAAGAGGACATTCGTGTTTTGCCTGTTTGTTTTTTTTGCAGATAGTTTGTTCAGGATATCGTGCCTTTCTGTGTAAATAGAAACAAATCACAAAACCTACAAAGCAGAAACAGCTCAGCAAATGTCAGACTTGGTCGTGGGAGAGAAGGGGTGGAGAGATGGCTCTGAAATAAACCCTTGGGCTTCTGCAGAGGTTGTGGCTAATTCCAGGCGTTGACATCTGTTGTCTCGGGTCAGCCTCTCTTGCAATTTTAGTCTCATTTTACACCGTGGCTACCGCGGCTTTAAAAAGTTGACAGTCTGGTCCGGAGTCAGATAATGGCATGACAGACTGACATTGAAGTCTCAGATGTTCTTACTAAAATATTCGTATTTTCAGCTAGTTGTGGTTCCACACAGCATTCCGTTTCTTTTCAGGAATAAAAGTGTGTCTCACACTTTGACCCTGCTCAAATCCTTACACGGTAACTGATGCTGGCTCCTTCTAAACAATTCATAATTTGTAGCCATGAACCAGTGAGGATACCAGAAATGTGTGGAACGAGTCCTGGTCCACACCTCACCCCTACCCCTGCAGAGTCCCAGTCATTACTAAATAATTCCAATGTTCTCATTTTGGCCCCTTTTGTTGTGTGGATCTGAATATCCTTTCCATGAGAGCTAGTTAGCCACTGCCCATCTCAAAGGTCATGTTGGTCTCTCTCTCTCCTTCCGGATTCCCCTCATGGTGTACTGACCCCTTTACACTATGTCACAGGCCTTTGCACCATCCTGACTGCTCTGACTAAACAGTCTCAAGGGGCCTGTCATACCCTCTAGTCTACTGTGCTAAGACACTGAGCTATTCAATTCATTATTGAATACCTCGACCCCAAGTTCTGTTTGACATTTCTTCAAAACTTTGCTGGAATTCTAACTCCATTCGTACACTTTCAGCTGGGCTCTTTAAGAGCTTCCATTATGGTTGCTTTGTGTTGTAGAATATTATTTTAATATAATATGTGGCTTTGTTTATGCTGCATTTGTTTAACTCCATGAAGCTGTGATTCTTTGCTTCTCTAAAACACCTGATGGTCTAATAAAGAGCTGAATGGCCAATAGTGAAGCAGGAGAAAGAATAGGTAGGGCTGGCAGGCAGAGAGGGTGACTAGAAGGAGAAATCTGTAAAGAAGGAAGGAGCCAACGAACAAGGAGAGGAGGACCAGACACCCAGACACCCAGACACCCAGCCAACCAGCCACCCAGCCAACCAGCCACCCAGACACCCAGACACCCAGCCAACCAGCCACCCAGACACCCAGACACCCAGCCAACCAGCCACCCAGCCAACCAGCCACCCAGCCACCCAGCCACCCAGCCACC
>NC_022029.1:24527555-24537114 GCF_000317375.1 Microtus ochrogaster
GGACAGAAACCAAAAAGCTACGGAGAAACCCTGTCTCAAAAAATCAAAAAAAAAAAAAAAAAGAAAAAGAAAAAGAAAAGCTGCCTAGAAATAAGCCAAGCTAAGGCCAGGAATTTATAAACAATAATAAGCCTCTGTGTGCATTTATTTGGGAGCTGGGTGGTGCCCCCCCCAAGAAAACCCGAAGAGTAAAGAATAATAAGAGTGAAAAAAACACCAACAATTTTGAATACTTTTTCATAGAATCAATGTTATATCTTTTCATGTATTTACATATTTACATAATTTATATATTGATTAAGTTGTTATGGTTTCATGAGACTCATTTCCTAGATTCTTCTCCTACTTGTTTGGATCATATTTCTGTGTCTTCCTTTTTCCTTGACTGGTTAATGCCAAGTATACATGAGAAAAGCTTCTATCTCCCCTAATTTTTACAGACTGACCTCACCAAACTATGACTAATACAATCAACCTGTGGGCCCCGCAGTCCCTCACGCCAGCCCAAGTAGCCCTCCTTGCCCTTCCTGCCCAGAGGCATCTAGAGCATGTCACAGCTTGTCAGTGTGAGCCAGACAAGACAAAAGCCAGTCCACCGTGTAGAACTCAGAGTAGTGGGGACGTTGTCTCTGTCCTTTCCCTTTTCCATGAAAGGGTGGGTGATGTGGGACGTCCTTCTGTCTATGCGTTGCTTTTATTGGTTAATGAATAAAGAAACTGGCTTGGCCTATAGCAAGGTAGAAGGAAACAAGAGTCAGAGAGATGCCATGTAGTCCCACTGGAGACAGACAGATGCCAGAACTTTAGCCAGTAAGCCACAGCCACGTGGTGATGCACAGATTGATAGAAATGGGTTAAATTAATATGCAAGAGTTAGCCAATAAGAAGCTAGAGCTAACGGGCCAAGCAGTGATTTGGTTGATACAGTTTCTGTGTGATTATATCGGGGGTAAGTGGCCTCCCTCCCTCCAATAGGTGGATACTGTGGTTTCTCAACTAATGTACTGGGTAAAGCGAGGTGCTGTGGGAAAGGACAATCGCTGGTCCAGTCCACCTTCTCAGTACTGAGGGCCTTGAAGAGTCGTTAATGGACCAGGACCCATCCCTATTCCTATTTTAGAATAGGCAAGATAAAGCCCTTTCACACCCCTACAGAAGGTGGAACACTGGACGCACTATCCTTCCCAGAAAGGGGTGAGCCTATGCATTTGGCACTGAGCCAGGGTCTTTGCTATTGTTACTGTGGGGTTCCAGTCACTGCATGTACCCTCTGCAGCCACTGGAGAGCTAGAATATTCTGGGCCTCACTGCTGCTCTGGCACAGGTGAAACAGAAACCAGTTCCTGAGGGGTCCCCAAAAATTTAGTGTGTGGTCACTCTTTGCCTTTAGGGAAGAACCTGAGAGTGGAGATTCACTCCAGCTTAGAAAGAACTGTACTAGGGGCGGGGAGAAGGGGTGAGGTCCAGCATAAGGGGATGCCCAGAGCTTTCCTGGTGGTTTTGAAAGTGGCTTTTCTTTGTATTCCCAAGATGGTGCAGGGAGGGGGAGCACTCAAGTATTTCTTATGCAAGAAGCTCAGAGTTGAAGGGAAGAGGGAGCTCTGGACCTTTCCACTATCTCCTTAATGTCAGTCATCAATAATTAACATTTTCTCCCTCTTTATTTGGTTTTCTCTTTCCCAGATCTGAAGAGAATCTGAAATCGCATGGAGTGGGGGAAGAGCGGAAGCCTAAGAGAAGGATATTTAATCAAGCAGACCCTGAATTGAGATGGTCAGTTACCAGTGTGGCACGATGCTCCATGGTCTTTCTCTGTGCTGTCCCCAGTAGAAAAATATTATAGAGGAGAAGGAAGCCCCTCCTTGCCCTGTGTGTGTCTAAAGCTTGACTGAAAGGCGGCAGATGTGCAGCTCTGTGGGTCTGAGGGGGTGTTTCCTTAGTGGTTAAACGCTCTGCTCTTCTCCTGTCCTACAGCCATATTGATCTGAACATGGGAAAATATGACCAGTAGCAAGAGGTGAGGGCTAAGCAGAGAACTGTGCTGAACCCATGTAGTGGGATCTCAGATGTCCAGGCAGAAATCTGAACTCTATTCTATAGAGCAGAGGCAAGCAAATGTTGTGGGACATATCTGTTCTCTGTTGCATTTTCCTCTTTTTATTTATGTTTTACAATCTGAGAAGAGCTAAGGATTGTCTAAGCAGCTGGACAGACCCATCTTTGGGCTTAGATTGATACAGGAAATGTATGGTCCAAGTATTCTCTAATGAAAAGAAAGCCAATCTGATTTTAAATATGACATCAGTCATGACTGAAGCTCTGCATCCACGGCTGTGAGAGAAATCCACTGAGACGAGACACTGTGACCTTCTGAACTCAGTAGCTGAGGACAAATTGATCTCTTCTGAGACCATGGCCCCTATGCATCCTAAGAAGCAAGAATTTGTAAGGAAACAGTAGTTTCTCGCCTCGATGGTTCCTTTAGCCATTTATTACAGATACTTAAAATCTTACTTCCTGAGTAACTTGCTGTGGTAATTATTTCTAGAAAGTCCTCCACCAAAAGTTTTCTTTGAAATTAAAAGTCTTACACATTGTTCTCCTTTCGCCCCAGGACATCCTTAAAATGGAGATCCGCTGTCTCAAATTTTTTTTGGAACTGGAATATTCTGAAATAAATAATGATCCTAACAGTTTTATGTCACACCATCTGTCTAAGTCTTAGACTCTAAGAGAAAACTCTGCAAGGAGCTACTGGCTACAAAATGCAGCGGCTTGCAGAGCCTCTGTATGCCCCGCAGCAGAATGCTGCTTCACAAAATGAAATAATATAACACATTTTCATTCTCCTTAAATAACCAAAAACATGGAATTATCATCTAGCTGCTTGTTGACTGAGGTTTGTAACATCAAGCCTTATAAAACACAACTAAAAAATAATATTTTGTATAATTATTTTATCTCACAGGAAAGTGTTTCCATTAATAATATTTAGTCTTATGGCTATTTATCACCTTAAAAAGTTATCTGATTCACTTAGGGTATGAATTTTACACCAAACAGCCATTATGTAGAGGTAGAGTTGATGGCTGCCCAAGACACTGAAGAGGTGGTTCAGAGGTCAAGAGTGCTCACTGCTCTCATAGAGGACCACAGTTTAGTTCCCAGCATCCTCAGGGTGACTCACAACTGCCCATACCACCAGTTCCAAGGGAGCCAATGCCATCTTCTGGCCCCCTTGAATACTGCATGCCTGTGGTGCACATAAACTCACACAGGCACACTCACAAATACATAAAGAAAAAGTAAATTTTTAAAAACCAACAGCAAATGTGTATCTAAGCAATTTTAATTAAATGCATGGGCCCCGATAATAAGACATGCAAACAGGAAGGGGAGGAATGAAGGAAAGAAAAGGAGGATGAATGGGAGAAGGGAGGAGAGGAGAGAGGTTAGTGGGGGGATACAGTCAAAGCACATGTGTATGTATATGTATGTGATATATATATATATATACACATATAGAATCAAAACACATTGTATAACAATTATGAAATTGTGATAGAACAACTTAAACACATATAAAAAAACATCTGTTTATTTGATTTGTGATGAGTTTGCCTATAATCCTGGAATAAACAAGTGGAAGAGACCAGCACTCAATGAATGAGAAACAAAGGAGCTGTCTCCTAGTGACCTGGCTCATTTTCTGTTTTACAATAGTTTTTTATATTTACATATTATTTATATTTTGCTTCACATCATTCCTCTTTCTTACACTTTGTGTCATTTGAAACAGGGTCTCCTTGTAGCCCAGGCTGTCCTAAAAATCTGTACGTAGCTGAGGCTGACCTTGAACTTCTGACCCTTCAGCCTACAGCCCCTAGATGCTGGGATTACAGACCTCTGCCACCATGCCTGATTTTATATTTTTACAGAGGGTAAGGTGGACTCTCATCTTGGAGTGAACTATGAAATAAGGTAAGAGAGATGGAAGTTTTCCAAGAGGAACCAAGAAAAACACCTTTACGTGTGTATAAAGAGAATTGATTTCACAGCTCATTTGAGGTGCTTGCTAATTATTTTAACTGTTAAGTTTACTTGGGCCAAGATGACTAAAATAATTCCTTTCTTAGTGAAATCTGCTTGGAATCACAAATGCCTTTAAGCCCCCTTTTAGTTGAGCCAAAGCCAAGAAGATCTTGGTTCCAAAGCATTTTTACTGCTGTGTGAAACATTGTATCACTAATGGGATGAGGAAACATTGTATCACTCGTGGGATGCCAAAACATTGTATCACTCATGGGATGCTGAAACATTGTATCACTTATGGGATGAGGAAACTTTGTGTCACTCATGGGATGAAGAAACATTGTATCACTCATGGGATGACCTGGGGGACCTATTTGCCTCCCTTACACGCCTCCTCTGGCTTCCTGTTGCAGTTGCTTTTGTTAACTTGTTTCTTTTGCTTTGCTTTTCCTGAGATTGCCCTTATTCCCTTTATCCACCCCCCCCCTTACCCACCCCTGCTGCTGCTTATAAGCTGTAAACTACTTCTGGATCAGCAGATTTGTTGGCTGCTCCAAAGCAAGGAACAGGGTAGTTGCACCCCCACACCCAGGCAAGTTGCCTTCAGCAACTGCGGGTTCTCTCTCCAGTTTAGTTCTTCAACAACCTCTACCAGCTGTCATCTTTGAGGAAGCTTCCTGGGACTTGACTTTCAGGATCCTGTCAGGCTGGCTGGAAACTGGGAGGAAGGTGCCTAGTTTGTGTTGAAACTCAGAACCAGCTGCAGGTGGCCAAGGACTTGAGACACTCATTTATTCTTGGAACTCCCATGGCCCAGGACCAACTTGTTCAAGCCGTGTTTGAAGGCTGAGGGGGTTTGGTTTGTTTGTTTAAAGTCACACTGTGTTTAATTATCGTTGTGTCATTCATTAACTGATAAAATGCATATAAAGAAATTAAGAAATATCAAGAATAATGCCTGATTCTTTCTCTCTCCAAACAAATGGCCCTTTTCAAAGCTGCTTATGGGTCACAAGTCAATTTAACCCCAAGGCACGTGCTCCTGTGATATTAACCAGTAAATCACCTAATCTTAACAACTGATTCCCAAGTTCCCGCACAGCTGACACTGGCTCCTGAAGCAGCCCTTCTCAAGATGGGAGTTCATGGAAGTGTGTGGGAAGGTCTACAGTAGTTACCCAATGGAAGCAGTTCTTTATGGAAGAGGAAAACCTGAGGGAGTGTTGTGGAATAGAATAGTTGTTTGGCTAAGTAAAGATGTGTTACATTTGTTTATATTGCAGAATCTTCGTTTAATAAATAAAAATGTATTACATTTGTTTGTGTTACAAAATATGTAACTGTGTAAAGATGTGTTGCATTGGTTTCTGATGCATTTGTTGAACCATGTGAAAATGTGTTACATTTGTTTCACCTTGCCTGCCTAAGGCATCTGATTAGTCTAATAAAAAGTTGAACAGCCAATAGCTAGGCAATATAAAGTTAGGTCAGGCTGGCAGGCAATAGAATAAGTAGGAGGAGGAGTCTAGGCTCAAGAGAAAAAAATAAGAGAGAAAAAGAGGGAGATGCCCAGGCAACCAGCCAGACATGGAGGAAGCAGGAAAGTGGGACATACAGAATAAAGGCCTGAGCAGAATGTAGATGAAGAGAAACATGTTAATATAAGTTATAGGAGCTAGTGGGACATGCCTAAACTAAAACCGAGCATTCATAACTGATAATTGGTCTCTGTGCCATGATTTGGGGGCTGGCAGTCCAAGAAAGCCTGCTACAAGAGAGGACCACAGTCAAGATACAGAACAAAGAACTTGGAAACCTTGGAAACTTCAAGCCTTAGACTGTCCAGGGAGGCGTGAGCCAGGAAATGTCCACCAATCCATCCATCATACAGCAAGATGAAGGGGAATGGCATTTCAAAGGGTCAGAGAGAATCACTAGAGCTTTGGTAACTTTACGGGAGAAAACCAATTCCTCCTCACTAACTCCACTGGCCAAGATGCAGGAAAATAATGCTTCTTCTGCTTCCAGAAGTAAAAGCATCTCCAGACACACAGGAAACAGGTTCCAGAACCCCTGGGGGTATCTAGCAACTGCAAGAGACAAAGGGAAGGGAGGGGGAGGGAGAAAAGGTAGAAGGGAGAGAGAGGGGTAGGGGAAGAAAGGGTAAGAGAGAGAAAAGATGGAGGGAAAGAAGGAGGGAGAAAGGGGGAGAGAGGGAGGGAAAAAGACAGACTGAAATTCAGAGGAGAGAGCAGAGATTTAAAATCATGCCTGGTTAATTTTTTAAATGTCTCCCAGAGATGAACAAAGATTCCCCCAAACACCTTTGTCATTTGTTGCGTGCAATTATGTTCAACTTAGCAGAGTTTCCTGTAACGGGTTGATGGGGCTAATAACTTTTGATCCTTTTGCATGTCCATAAATCATCAATACAAACAACATCTCAAGGTTGCTGAATGAGGTGACCATGACCTAGTCATCTACTGGCGGGCAGTAAATCACCCTCAAGTTCACAGGTTGTGAAAATACATGGTTGTGGCCAATAGCCTCGATAGCTCAGAAGTCTGGATAAGCTTGGGGGGACCTCTGGTTGGTGCACTCTTTCTGAAGATGGCCCACTAGGAAAGATTTGTTTGTCAGCCCCTACACCTCAAGGGCTATTGGACTCAGTTTCTCCACTCTGGAGCAGAGGCAGTCACCATTCATAAATGCACATTGTCCAACATGAGGGGTTGTTATAAAGCCCAAAGACAGCACCTTCCAGAAAGAGGAGATCAAGCTCTTTTGTGACCTCATCAGGAAGTGACATTCTACCCATGCTCTCTTCAATGGGTCATCAATAGTGGTCTCCAGGGAGAGTTGACATGGCTTGTGAGTGTCCAGAGATGGATATGAGGTCATCCAAATGGCTTCCTGCCACTCTGTATTCCACTCCTGCATTAAACAAGCATATGACTGAGAGACAAAGCTGGAAAGCCAATTCAGGAGCATTTTAGCTCCTCCAGGAGCCCAATGCCCCCCACCCAGCTCCACTTATCATCACAACAGTGGCTGTCCTTGGAAAGCATCAACTCTCACCCAGCTGGGAAGGCCACACTGACCTAACCTTTGGCTGCTCTGCATAGCCTCCTGCTATGAGAATCAATCCATCCAGCTTTTGTCAGTTTCTCTTGTGTGTTATGCATTTGTGTACGCATGCGCTCTCACACACACACACACACACACACACACACACACACGCAAACCCTATCCCTTAGGGGCCTGGCAAATCCTACTCCCTATCATCCAGTCCTGGAAGGCCTGCTGAACTTCCAGAATCTGTTTTTGTTGGGTAGAAGAAAAAAGAAATTTTAGGAGTATGGGTGCGGCAACTGTTATCAGGCTCTCGGGTGAGAAGATGAGAGAGGTGCTGGGTGTGAACGATGGATCTTTATCTGGGCTCTTCACCTCATGTCTTGGTTTCTTTTGCTTTGCTTGTGATAAAACATCACAACCAAGGCAACTTATAGAAGGACGGGTTTATCTGGGCTTGAGCTTCTTCAAGGGTTAGAGTCCTTCAGAGGGGAGGGCAGACATGGTGGCTTGGAGAAGCAGAGGAAGCCATCAAGGAACAGTGAAGATCCTTAAACTCTCAAGGCCACCTCCAGTGACATCTTCTCCAGCAAAGCCATGCCTGCTAAACCTGTCTAAACAATGCCATCACGATCTGTCCAACCCGGCATGCATTTTAATTTGCTCTCCTGGAATGTGTGCCCCTGGGCGCTCTCTACAGCCTTGACTACACTCACGGCCTAGATGCCAACTGGTGGCTTTGGCCTTTTGCAAAATAAAAAAAAAAAAAAAGGCTTGTGCTTCCCCACTCCAACCCTCCAAGAGTTACTCTGAACTCTAACTAGTACCAAGAGCCAGTAGGTGACTTTTCTCCTTCTCTGACATCCTGACGCATTTCTCAGGACCTAAAGTTTTATTTCTTTTCTCCGTATTTGTTATATTAAATGTTATCTATGACCTATAAGGTGCCCACTGGCTCTCGAGCCTTTTGTTAGGCCTGTTTTTCTCTCCCATGACAGACACTTGCTTTCTGGATTTAATGAGAGGCCTGTGGGCCGTGCACAGCTGGCCTCCTCTCGCTGTGCCCTGTCAGTTTGGAGCTGTCTGCTCACATTTTGGATTTACAGCTGTGAATTCCAGGAGCCCTTCAACTCCTTCCTAATTGCATTGTGTCCATCTAATGGCAGACACAATGAAAAGCTTAGGATTTGGAAGTGGTGTTACTTTGTTTCATGTTTAATGAAACTCTCACAGTGTGGCTGCCACAGAATAGCTTCCCTAAACACAGCTCCTTATGGGCTAGAGTGAGAAGTAGCTACAAACTTCGTTCTGCCCATTTCTACCCTCCTTCAGCCCACTGGTCTGATGTCTGCTTGCTTCCAATTCAATCATTAATACAATGTAAATTGGATGTATCATAGTAATAACTTTCCTTGCTCAGGAATCTCATATGATTAATGCGTCTTTGATCATTTTTTTTCAACTCTACTCCGAGCTGTATCTCTTATATTTGATTTGGGCTTATATAATTCGTCTATCTGCACAGCTTTAGTGTTTGTCCCACTCAACAATACACACCAGTGTCATCCATCGTCCACTTAAGCTTGGCATTGAATTGTTTTATCGAGATAGAGAGAGCTTGAATTTTTTTCCTAAATGTGTATCTAAATATTTTATAATTTTAAGCCACCATACATTTGTTTAGATTGATTTTATTTCGTGGTTTGAGCACAGTTTGGTTTTGTGCCTTGATTTCCCATCTGAGGCTTTATTAATTCTTAGCAGTCAGGTGGCCAACTCTTGGAGGTGGTCAACACAGTGACGGCAGCAGGACACGAGGCTGGACCTCTCTCTTTCCATACGAGACTTCTGCTTCCTGATGACAGCACTGGGTGGAAGTCTCCGGGCAGCTTTGTATCTTTGTTCCAATTGGCGTCATCTCTGCACGCACCGCTCACCTGGCACACAATAACCATCAGGTCAAATAGTACGGCAGGTCCTCAGAAAATTACAAGCAAAAGTGAACCTGCTTGTGCTTGTTTTTACCAATTTAAATATTTTTTAGAATTTCAAACATGAGTACTGTAATTACCTAGTTTACACTCCTTCCTTTCCTCCCTCCAGCTCCTTCCCTGTCCCTAATTGTCTCTCCAATTTATGGCCTCCTCTCTCTTCTTTGATAATTACTATTGTTAAGTATATGTGTGTGTATTTCATATAGATAGATAGATAGATAGATAGATAGATAGATAGATAGATAGATGATAGAAGATAGATAGATAGATAGATAGATAGATAGATAGATAGATAGATAGATAGATAATAAATAGAAAATGATAGATGATGATGATGATGATAGATAGATAGATAGATAGATAGATGATAGATAGAAAATGATAGATGATAGATAGATAGATAGATAGATAGATAGATAGATAGATGATTAGTCTGATTGGATAGATGAATAATAGATAGA
>NC_022029.1:24537214-24553169 GCF_000317375.1 Microtus ochrogaster
GAATGATAGATAGATAGATAGATAGATAGATGATAGATAGATAGATAGATAGATAGATAGATAGATAGATAGATAGATAGATAGATATAAAACCTACTAAGTCCATTTAGTGATTCTCCTATGTACATGTGTTTAGAGCTGACCACTTGAGACTGAATAAGCTATTAGAGAAGATTTTCATAGAGAAAATGGATTCTCCCTCTCTCAACAGCCACTGGCCTGTAGCTCTTCATCTCTGGGTGGGATCTAAATTTCCCCCTTCCACATTGGCATGTAAACTGATGATGTCGTTGTGCAGGTCTTGTTTAGGAAACCATACTGTTGGAATTTCGTAGGTGCAGTCTGATATGTGTGTGTTTATGTATATGTATATGTGTGTGCGTGTGTATATATATATATGTATGTATATATATATATATGACAATATCACTATCTAGCAGCAAGCATATTGATCCTCCAGCTTTTTGTCTTCCACTCCCTCTTCCATGCTGTTCCCTGAGCCTTAGGTATGTGGGCTCATAGATGTGTTCATTGGGGCTGAACACCTCATGCTCATTTATTCTTTTGGTTTGACCAGTTGTGGATCTCTGCCAATAGCCTCTTCCAGGTGCAAAATTAAGCCATTTTGTATGAGATGAGAACTACACTTACCTGTAGATATAATGATAAGTATTGAGAATACAGTTGGATATTATATCGGCTTAGGAAAAATGTCAGCAGTAAGTTCTTCTCTAAGGTCTGTGACCTGCCATCCACTGGTATCTAGGTCTATAGTATCAGGCATAAACTCCCTCCCGTTGGATGAGACTTGAGTCAAACTAGACAGCTGTTGGTTACCCAAAAGATAAGAGTGCCACTATTGTGTCCACTGAGGATAACTTGTCAGGCCAGGCATTGTTGTGGTTCATGGGCTAGGTAGGACGGTTGATTGCTCTTCTGCCTTGGCAGCTTGCATGTCTCCTTCAAATACCAAGAGCCAGTCCTCTGGGAGGAGACTTCTAGGTCAGTTTCTCCAAGTCCTATTCCCAAAGTACATGGTGTCTTTCCAACAATAGGGCCTGACCTTCAAGTTTTGGGAAACAACCAAGGATAGTGACAATACCCTTACTATTGGGGGGGGGGGGTGACTCAGACCCACCATTACCTGCAACTCTAAGGGAGGTTTCCCATGCTTGGCACTGCAGGTTTTGTTAGTCTAAAGCTCCTGAGGGGAGTATTACCTCACTGTGTGGCAACTCCAATCAACATATATGTGTGTATATGCATATTTATTATGTAATCAACATATATACTTATTTATTGTGTATGTTTTAAAGTAAGATTATAGAATAACATTTCCCTATGGCTTCTTCAAACATCCTTACTACCTAACCAACATGAGAGCAATCTGCCCCCACAAGTTTCCTGGGTGTAAGTGATGCTGTTATCCTTTTCAGCCAGTAAAGGGTGAAGAGGTATTCTGGGCCAGTGTGAAGTGTGGGATCAGCTCCATGTGAGGGGATCTTGGCTACCGGGGGTTCAGACTGTAATGTGGACATGAAGGTGGGGTAAATGTCTGAGTTGCTTCTTGGAGGGGAGCCTACAGGGACCATCTACCCTGAACTCTACAGAGCCACAGAAAACATCCACCATGGTTGGCTGTTGGATCTGTTAGAGCCACAGTGAAGCTCAGTCACTGACACACCAGCCGATTGTTAGGACGGGATAGAAGACATACTTGGGCTTAGGACGAGAGCTGCGTCTCCTGTTTGTCAAGCAGTCTGATACCTGTCCTTTAATGTCTTTCTGCTAACTTCTTACGAGGCAGGCATTTTGATAGACATCTTTGGATGCCTATCTTTGAAGCCACAATCTTTCCACAGCTTTTAAATCTTTAGGACTCCAGACTGCTTGTTGCGAGCTGGCTCTGCCTCTTCTCATGAGAGCCAAGGCAAGGGGACAGCAGGGAAGCTGGTTTCCCGGTGTCTTTAAACCACATGCTCTGTGTGGTTATTGGGGTCAGGACTGATTTGGCAATGTCTAGTGAAGGTTTGGGTGGTCAGCTGGGAAGTGTTACTGATACCTAGTGGGGGGGAAGCCAGAGATGGTGATAAAGGCTGCCCTATGTTGTGCAGTACATTTCCCCACACGGGCCAATACCCCGCAGCTGAGGAACTTTGTAAAGGGTGACTGGGTTCCACAGTGCTGCGGCAGAGTATTTTTTTTTTTTTTTTTTTTTTTTTTGGTTTGTCGAGACAGGGTTTTGCTGTAGTTTTAGAGCCTGTCCTGGAACGAGCTCTAGATTACTGATGTGTCTCTGTGCAGTAAGCCTCTCCTAAAAGATGAACTGTCATTTCCAAAACATCTTGAGTTCATCCTTTTAATAAACCAAACCCCAAATACATATGATAGAATAGTGTAAGCAATTTGATCATTCCTGGTCTGTGAGTAAGAGCAGGGATAAGGGCTCTTAGTGTTGTTCTAGTGTCTTGGGTCAATCCTATGACACAGTAGAGCTGCCATCAACACTCAATGAAATCACGCATGAGGTTGACGCTAATTTAGCTACTCGTTAAGTAAGTCGCATTCTGCCCAGCATACACACTTTCTCCGCTTGACAGAGTGAATACCAGTGTGTAGTGCTCTCTGCTCGGCCTTCCAATGGGATACCCCGTGCCTTTGTCTGTGAGTAGAGGGGTCCCTAGTTCCCACCCAAGTACTGACACTCACTTCTTTGCACTCTGTGTGTTTGGAGCTGCTTCCCCATTCCCGCTGAGTCATGTGGTTCTCATTAGTTGCTTTGAATGGTTATCACCACTGTTCCTGATTTGGCTGCCTAAGTCTTTACTGTGTCTGGGGGGTTTTTTGGTTTTTTGTTTTTTTTTTGCCTTCTCTCTCTGCATCTCTCTATAGGCTCTGAGTTTCTATTGTGTTCTTATTTCCATTGTTGAGCAGGTTCCTCTTGAGCAGAGTGTTTCCTTAATTGGCACTTGCTGGTTCCTCCCACTCTGTCACCCTTTGTATTGTGCTGACCCACCACATCTGAAGGGTCTCAGAAACTGCCCATCAAAAAGCCCTTTCTCTGCAACCATCACTCCTTGGCAGCTAACTTTTACCCTTAATTCAGAGCTATTGGAGTTTGCAATCCTCCCTGGGAAGAAAAAATATTACAGCATAGGGGCCCACATGTTACTTGAACCAGACCCACGATGTCTCACCCCATTAGAAAAATAAATCACTTTGTGGGAAAAAGAGAAGAAAAATATTCCGTACTAGAGCTCCCTCACCTCAGGGAAGGTGTTATTCTGTGTGGGAAGGTGTGTGGTGGTTTCAAACAGCAAGTCACAAAGTCAGCAATCACAATGGTTTGGTTAAGGAGCTGTGGTATCTTTTCCTGTTGATGCCCGTGTCTGGGTCAGCTCTAAGGAGAGTGAGAGGAACCCACCTCCAGGTTAAATGGTGGAATTTGTAAAAATCGCACCCCTTCCTCTAGATGGGCAGTCCTCAACCTGTGGGTCACCACCCCAAAAAAAGATCATTGGAAAACAGAGGTGCTTGCATTCCAATGCATAACGGTAGCAAAAATACAGTTGTGAAATGGCGATAAAATGATTTTGTGGTCGGAGGCCACCATGACATGGACCTGTCTTAAAGGTTCGCCGCGTTAGGGAGGTTGAGAACCACTATTCTGGATGAATCAACATTGTTCTTTATTATTGCTCCTAAACATTGCTCTTTCTGCCATGGACGTCTCTGCTCTTTTATAGTGGACTCACTGAAGAATGATGTTGAGAAAAAAAACTCCAGGTCAAGAGGATATCTTCCTGCCTTTGCACTTTGCTTACCTGAAATTGAGCTTGTACAGAAAAGGGACAGCCAAGGGCATTTGGTGCCCTTATCTGGGGATGGTAAAGGGGTAAGACATCATGCCTGAGTCTAAACACAGAAACTTCCCCACGATCCCTGAGCTGTTTCGCTGGAGCACAGAATGCTCACTCAGCCCCAGATCCTCAACTTCATAGTTTAGAGGAAACATTTCAATGTTTATTTTTTTCCATGTGGTCATATGGTCGGCACCTCTCCTCCTTCTGCATTTATCAAAACCCATCCCAAGGGAGTCATTTCTAACAAGTGTTCCGTTCAAGAGGTCATTAAGTCCTGAGAGTGAAGCCCTCACTGTCTAGCGGTGTTCCTAGAAAAGACCCACTGGGAATGGGGATGGTACCATCTCACCGGCTAAGGTCCTGTACTGAGCTGAATAAAAACGCTAGGATGAGCAGAGCACCGGCATTCATCTGTTCTGTGGCCTAAGCACAGATGGAATCTAACCTGCTCCTGTTCCCACACCCCACTGCAATGGTGGACAGCATTTTAAGATTGTGAGCCAAAATAAATGCTACCACTATTAAGTGTTTTTGCTGGGGCCTTTTATTCCAGCAAGGAAGAAAATAACTAACACAGGATATGCCGAGTTCTTGTTATGTTAAAAGCAGTCTGGGGAAAAGCAGACACCCAGCGACTGTCTCTTCTCCCTCCTGTGGTATTAACCAGTGTTCTTTGCCTCGGGAGGCATTCAGGACCCTTCGTGGGGCTCACAAGTCTTCCCAGCCATTGATCACAGGTCAAGCAAAGGAGATATCATCAAACTGAACTCATGGATTTGGTTCCTTTATTGCTCATGCATCCCTGTCAAATTATTTCTCTCCGACTTTGCATGCAGAACTTTGACCATAACAAGTGCTCGACCAAGAAAACCACTAGGAATGGGCTTAACTTCTAAGGGGCTTTCAGTTGCGTTTTGTCTACTTAGAAGGGAATAGTGCACTTTCAGATCTCAACACCATGCTAGCTCTGGTTACCATCATACAGGCAAAGAGTCTACCATTATGTCCGCCATCAGAGTGTTCTGACAGTGCAGCTCCACTTTTGGCACAGGCCTGGGAGGTTCATGCTATTTCCCAGTGAGACAACTAAGGATCCAGGCTGTTTCACTTTAGAGGAAATGGATACTTCAACATATTGAGTGGCAAGAACGGGGGATCAGAGTTTTGTGTGTGGCGGGCCTCTGCTCCTGATTTGGTCATGACGTGCATTTATTTGTTTGAACCACTTCCCAGAGGCTGCTGTGGAAGGCACATTTGTTTTTAAACTCCAAATGAAAAACAAAATGTGAGGGCCCAAGCATTTTTCACTCTGATGCTGAAATGGATATGCAATTTAGAAAAATACTGTTCGTGTGTCTCATTGATATCATGGAAGGATGTGTGTGTGATAAGCAGTCTTCCAAACCTATAAGCCTAAAATAAGCTCTGCCCATATTTCCTCTTAAGTTCACAGAGTCTCTGGCAGCCAAAAGTTGATGAATTCCATGTCCAGCCTGGGGCATCACTAGGGTACCGCCTACCCTACCAGTTCTTTGAGCCCCTTGAAAGCAGAGAAAGTGATATCAGTGGTCCCAGGGAGGGATGAGGCTATCCCTAGCTCCTTACAACTTCATCCTCAGCCCATAAATCCATAGTCCATTGTTCCACAAGTTCTACTTGACCTTAATAATAAAAACCCAGAGCCAGATTTCAGACCAAATGATGAAAGAACAGAGAGAGAAAGGAGCACGCCACAGCCAACTCTTTCCTTGCTAACTCCTCAGCTGAAACAGGGCTGAACCGTGTCTCCTCCCACCGTATATTCCTCTTTCTTTCCAGCCATATCACGGCCTGTCTGTCTGTACAGACCTCCAGACCTCTCTGGTTAACTAGTGGCTATCTCGGCCCTCTGATCTTCAGGCAAGTGTTACTTGTTAGAGTACAAACACGATATCACCACAATCCACTGCAAACATTTAGCCCTTGATCTTCAGCTTTTCCTCCTATTGAAGGCACTTTCTGTGCCCTCTTCTCCTCCTTTCTCCTTACCCTCCCTGAGGCCTGTCCCTTTTAAGAGCCACTCAGAGGCAGATGCCACTGGGTCTGAGAGGAAGAACCTCAATGTCACCAGGAGTGGAGGTAGCCTGGGACAGTGACAACACAGGGGACGTCATGTCTAGTGTATAGCTGTTAGATTTAAACAAGGCAACTTAGAGGCACATTGCTAACTCTGAGCTCTGAGGGACCAACCCTTTCATGACCCCAGACTGAAATCAATACAAAGCTCTGCCCCAGAGCCTTTTCCACACGCCCCTAACCAGATAACCTGGTGGCTTGTGATGCAGACAAGTTGGGGAATGTCTGAAGAGCAGCAATCGGACTTCTCAGTGCATGTCCCTAGGGAATAAACAGCTTTGTGTAGGAGCTGGGCTTAAGAGCCAGTCTGCAGCTTCAGACAAGCTCAAACCTGCACACCATGTGTGACCAGGTAAGCCCCCACTGAGTTATGAGCCACCTTATCTGATGAAACCACATCGATGGTGACTTTCTCATGTGAATGGGGTTTGGGGGAGCATAGAACACAAATCACAGTGCCCTCTCCATGGCCAGTGCTTGGACAATGCAAACCATCCTGCCACCTTTTCATTATAGATCCCTTACATTAAATTCAAACATGCCCACAATCTTCCTTAATGGGATTTCTGTGTATGATAACATGCACATGTGTGGAATGGACACAGAAACATCACTTGCTGTCACATGGAGAAAAACAGCTCCATGAAGAAAGCACCCATTGCTTTGTTGGAAAAAAAGAAAAAAATATAGCTACTTTGGCCATTCATATTGGAATGATAAAATGCTTAGAAAGCCAGGCATGTCTGATACTAGGTAAGCTGAGACAGGAGGATTGCTACAAGTCTAAGGCCAGCCTAGGCTATATCACAAGACTCTGACTCAAAAAAAATATATATTTATAATGATTTTAAGAATTATTGTTATTGTTATGATTGTGTGTATTCATGGTGGGTCGGGGTGGGCAAATGCCACAGTGTTGCGTCTGGGAGTAGAAGAACAACTCTCCGGCCCTGGTTCTCTCTCCCCACTTCACACGGGTACAGGAAATCAAGCCCAGGTCAGCAGGCTTGCATAGCAAGCACCTTCCGGCAGTGAGTCATCTCATTTCCCCTTGTAATCTGTTTTTAATAACGTGGGCAAATACGGCTGCCAAACTAGGAAAGCAGCCAGACCAGCCTTCGCACAGAAAATGGCACCGTTTACAGCCTGCACTTGTGCCTATGGGACGAGATGGGGTGGTCATGTCATGCTACATAGTTTTGCATTTATTAGCAGTTTTATAATGATCAAATTCTGTTTTAATAGACGAAAGGGTTTTAAACCTCTTAGGCCCCTATTTCACAAAACATTTCTTTCTACAGGGATCTCTGCAATAATAGGGGCCCAGGCCACAGTAAGGAATTTTACAATGACTAGTATCAACTCTGATACTTTTAGATCTGTGACACTTGGCCATGCCCACAGTGATTAAAATTATCATGGAGAGAATGGCAAATACTTATTTAATAAATGAGTGATTACATTAAGATGAGATTTTTGTCACGGGAAAAATGTTCGATCCCCATAACATGATTTGAAATTGAAGAAAAAGTGTTAGAGATGGATAACGCTAAAAGGAAAAGGATGGAGCTGGAATTCCAGCCCTGACGTCTGCACACCACTGAACTCAAAGGTTGTGCGTGCAGGTTGTGGCTTAGGCTCCTGTTTTATCATCCCTGCTTGCGTCTGGTTCACACGCAGTACTGCCTAGGTGAGAATGCATACAGCCTGAGCAACATGGATGTGTCTGGCCTGGAGTCTCAGCTATAGACAGGCGGCAATCTGGAACCTCGAGAGGTTCCACCGGGGCTGTCCAGGTCTGCTTGCCCATCTTCGATTCCTAGCCGTGATCACACACTTCCCCTACAGAGCTGTGGCAAAACTGGAAATCTGTCCTCAGTTTTTATTCATTTTGTTGGATCATAGAGGCATAGAGATTATTGTTAGAATTTTACAGTTAAGGAGAGTCAAGATGGAAAGATTGACTTAAAAAATAAGGCTTCTGATCATGGCATTTGGGATCTCCTCATTCTCGCGATTTTATTCTGTCCCATCCATCTTTTTGTACAAACATCCTGAATCCATGAGCACATGACTAGGGGACCGCGTGTCCCTTGTGCTTCCGAATGCCCTACTGCCTCTCAGACATGAATACCAACTCGGCAGAGTTTCGGTTAAATAAAACTTCCTGTGCTTTCTGCCCCATTCTTACTTAATATCAACCTCCAGAACTGATGCTGCAAACGCCTGCTCCCTTCCGTTTCCACTCAGTTGAGAGGCTTGTGAGAAAATTCTCCTGATGTACATCAATGAGGTGCAAGGCTCTGCATCCTGAAAATCAAGTCTCTGTGGCTTGCTTTTCCCTTCTCCTCTGGGCCAATGGTATGTGCTTCTGCAAATGGACGGACTGAGGGGTGGGGGCGGCGGGCATCTCAGACAGACACACGAAATGAATGACAGTTTCAAATGAAGCGGGCTTATGCAGCAGCCAGGCTTTATGGCATTCCTTCTTTTTTCCCCTTCAAGTAATCTAATTTTCTAATCAGTCTTCTTTCAACTCCTTGTCCAGATTCATCCTGGAGACTCAATTTCCTGGTTCAGTGGGGAGCGTTTGTGCATGGCCGACTCCACAGTGACCCTGGACAAAGGACAGCCATAGCCGACCTGCAGGTGCCTATAATCTCTTCAGTGGAGACAAACCAAGGCAGCTGGAAAGTTGTCAAGCACAAGCCAGCTCTGCCCAGTTGCAACCAGCTAAGTCTGGACTTCTCCAGCTGACAGCAGGATGTAATTGTTCTGCAGGCAATGGGCATTTGTGCCAATGGTGGAAGTTGTGGCCTAGGGGCTCTGCTGGGGCAGAAGTCTGAATGCAGGGGACTGGGGTCAACACACATTGCTGCTGTCGCTCTCTCTTCCTGTTTTTCTCCTCCCGCCTCCCTCCCTCCCTCCCTCTCTCCCTCTTTTTCTCATTCTCACCCTAGCACTTGCTTTCCATAATTAATTTTTCAGGGCACAATTGCAAACTATCTGTGGTAAACTCTTTGCACCATGTGGCGTTTTCTTTCCCTTGTTGGAGCGGGCTCCATGGAAAGTGTTTCCTTACCATTAATACAAACCTTTGTCTATTGAACGATGTCTAAGAATAAGAAGAAAAGAGTCCCCAACAGGCAGAAAGTGGGGATTCTGGTTAATCCACAAGAAGTGAAGTAATTTTTGCATCTGCCAATTGCATAAAGTAAAATGTAGGTTTCAGACACACAAAATCCTGAACAATGGGGTGGGGGGGGGCAAGGAGCATTTTTATGCCAGATAGCTTTTAATTCCGTTTTTATGAGCTTTTCTCTACATTTAAACAGCCTTACTTTTTTAACTCGAAGAAAACCTTTTCTTTCAGCATGGTTAGTACTAAAGAAAGGGGACTGGGAATTGTGCATTCGTGAAGTTTTAGCTAACTGAGCAGAACAGAGGACTCGCAGTTGGGGGGTCAGAAAGGGCTAAACGGACGAGCTACTGATGCGTGTGCAAGGGTGCTCCACGCAGGAGAGATGAGAGTGGCGTGGCAAGACTTAGGATGGGGCACACATTCTGAGTGTGTGCTGGCTGTGCCGGGTCACAACTGTCAGACAACATAGTGCCTGATAGACCGTTTGTTCACCCTGGTGATGCTCTATATAGGTAGGTGATTGATAGGCATCATCTCCCTCCTGTGTACAGCGGGAAGGTAGGTCCATGCCTGAGAGCACTGGCTGCTCTTTCAGAGGACCTGGGTTTGAGTCCTGGCACCTACACAGCAGCTCACATCTGTCTGGAACTCCAGTTCCATGGGGTCCCACACCCGCCTCTGGGGGCACCAGACATGCACAATGCATACACTCAAAGTCACAGACATGCAAATATAAATACAAATAAATCTTTAAACAAAAAAGAGCCTACAGTTTCTGTGCTTCTTTGAGATAATAATATTTATGCTGAAATAAGCTAGAGCATGTGTACATATTTTTCTATGTGCCTACATATACATATAAATAACAGTATTTTCTTCAACTCAAGTATTCAAATAATGTAGCTGATGATTCAATTAATGTTTGGAAATGATTAAGCATGTTAAAAATTGGTTGTTTTGACTAATTGGATAAGAAATGTTTTATGGCATTTAAAATTTGAGAACATTTTCTGATTCAAGGCCAAGAATTTAGCTATTCTCAGTAAACATCACATGTGTACTGTGAGGACATGCTCTCTACTTAGAGCTGACGTGCTAGAAATATCAATTTAATCTAAGCAGCTGAGAACTTTTTCACACCTTCCTCCATCGTGTGTGTGTGTGTGTGCTGTATATGTATGTCTGTGTGTGTGCACAGTGCAGGTGTGTGTGTGAGTGTGTGTGTGTGTGTGTGTGCATAGTGTGGGTATGTGTGACTGTATGTTTATGAATAATTCAGGTGTGTGTGATGTAGTGGTGTGTATGTGTCTGTATGTGTGTGCATAGTGCAGGTATAAGTGTGTCTGTGTGTTTATGAATGATGCAGGTGTGTGTGTGTGTGTATGCACGGTGCAGGGGTGTATGTGTGTATTGTATGCACAGTGCATAGAAGTGTGTGTGTGTGCATAGTGCAAGGGTGTGTGTATATATGTGTGTGCACAGTACGGGGTGTGTGCACAGTGCTGGTATGTGTATGTGTGCACACAGTGTAGGTGTGTGTGTGCACAGTGCAGGTGTGTGTGTGTGTGCACAGTGCAGGGGTATGTGCACACAGTGCAGGGGTGTGTATGTGCACAGTACAGGTGTGTGTGTGTGTGTGTGTGTACTTGTACATGCATGTGGAGAACACAGGTCGACATTAGTCTCTTCCTTCCCTGTTCTCAGCCTTCCGTTCTGAGATAGTGCCTCCCTGAATCTAGAACTCACCAGTTTGTCCAAATGGGCTGGCCAGTCAGTCCCAAGAGCGCTCTTGTCTCTCCATGATCAGCACTGGAATCACAGCTCCACAACGCTGCACCCAGATTTGATGTGGGTGCTAAGGATCCAAACTCAGACCCGTAGCTTGTGCAGCAAGCACTTCTCTAACTAAGCCCTTATTTGTTTGTCAAGAGAATAATGTTTATCTTTTAAATGAATTCAAATACACATTTATAAGACCTATAAATTATACCTTTTTTTTCTTGAACTTGGGGTAGTCAAGTAACAGCTATTAATTCAAGCGTTTTAATAAAGATTAATCATAGCAAAATGCCTTATTATATTAAATAGTTTATAAAATCACTTAAAACTTGGGAGGATTTTTTATTTATGGGCCTGGCTGTAGTCCTAATTGGTAAACACCCAGTATGGAACTATGAGAATGTAGAGTTTTGAGCCAGATATGTGGCTTATGCCTATAATCCAATATCTGGAGAATATCGGAGTCAGGTGATTGCCCAGGTTCGTCCTGGACTGCAAAACAAAACCCACATCAGGAAAAAAGGGAAAAGAAAGTCTGACTGTGAAACCTACAGTTAGATGTAGCATTCTACCCTCACCAACAGCTCAAAGCCTCTGGTGTGGATACTTTCTAGCACGTTTTCTCTATTCTTACCAGCTGCTCCAGAAGCAGAAAGACCTTGATGCTTGACATTAGGATTCAACTAACTTTGTAACACTCAAACTGGAGATGTTGTCCGGGCCTCTACTTGACACCTGATGCTTAGTCACAGCTTTCAGTGTGTCATGCGTGCCTGGCTCCGGGTCCATGGGACATGTAGGTGTAGTTTGAGTAGATGCTTTGGAGTTCTCTGTAGTAATAGGAGCGGTGGGCTGCTTCCCCGGCACCCAGCCGCCCACATGGCTAGCTTATGCCCCGAAATAATTACACGGACACTGTATTCATTTAAACACTGCTTGGCCCTTTAGCTCTAGCCCTTACTGGCTAATTCTGATATCCTGATCAACCCATCTCTAATAATCTGTGAGCACCGGTCTTACCGGGAAGATTCTAGCCTACATCCATCCTGGGTCGGAGCTTCATCGCGTGTGTCTGCCCGGGAGCGGGCAGCATGGCATCTCTCTGAGGCGTCTGCTCCCGAGAGGAGAGCTGTCAAGTCTGAGCTCACTTCCTCTTCCTCCCAGCATTCTGTTCTGTTTACTCCTCCCACCTATGTTTTAACCTATGAGGGCCAGCCAAGCACTTTCTTTATTTTTTTTAACCAATGACCTTCCTCCATCAGTTCTCTCCTTCCCCTTCTTTCCAAGGGCCTCTACTTCTTTTAGCCTGGCTTACCCTCTCCTGCTTGACCTGGGTCCTCTGAACAGAAAGCCAGCATATCCCTGGAGTTTGAGCACCTTCTTGCCCTGTGGTCACCATAAACAAGCTCTGCTCTGACCTTCACATACACACCAACATATTTAACCTACTTCTTATGACTGTCTTTACCCATTTTTATTTCTCTCCTTAGACTCCAGGAGACTCTGAAGAAGTCAGACATATGGAACAGAACAGAGCTAAATTAAACCAACCTATGCATTCTTAAAATATATAGTGGTTTAATTTAGCAGTTTCCATAATCTAGTGTCTCTCAAAAGCTATTGATTTTTGTAAATTCAAAAATTTCAAAGTCAACAAAACACCCTACAGGATCCAGACGCCCTGTGTATCTCCCATCTTTACATGGCTTATTTTTTTATATTACTTTATTCTTTCTTAAATGACTTCATTATTTTAAACTATTTATTTTTATGACTGTTTATGCCCATTTTCTTTTCTTTCTCTAGATGCCAGAAGACTCTGAAGAAGTCAGACATACGAACAGAGCAGAGGTAACCAAGCCATGTGGCAAAATGTAGATGACTAGAAACAGGTTAATTTAAGTTACAAGAGCTAATGAGACAAGCCTAAGCTAATGTCCAAGCTTTCATAATGAATAATAAGTCTCATGTCATTATTTGTGAGCTGTTGGTACTGACAAGAGGGTGTTGCCATGCATATACATGAATGTGAGAGATGATAGATGATAGATAGATAGATAGATAGATAGATAGATAGATAGATAGATAGATAGATAGATGATAGATAGATAGATAGATAGATAGATAGATAGATAGATGTAATGAAAAGGCTAATGTGATTAAATTTAACTTTTTAAAAATTTGACTTTCTTCTTTAATTGCATGAATGTGGACGTAGGAGCCTCTAGAGGCCAGAGATATAGGAGCTAGAGATATGGGTGGTTGTAAAATGTCTGGTGTGGGCCAGGCAGTGGTGGCGCACACCTTTAATCCCAGCACTCGGGAAGCAGAGGCAAGTGGATCTCTATGAGTTTGAGGCCAGCCTGGTCTACAATAGCTAGTTCCAGGACAGGCTCTAAAGTTACACAGAGAAACTCTGTCTCAAAAAACCATAAAGAAAAAAAAAAGATGTCTGGTATGGGATCTGGGAATAGAACTCAGGTCCTCTGTGAGTGGAAGACCGCTTAACCACTATACCCCAAACTAACTCTCCACCACTTTGTTTTACTCTTTATGAACCTTCAGCACCTTTTCTTGTCCACACCTGTGGTACTTTGAATGTAACTGGCTCCCATAAGCTCATAGGGAGTGGCACTCTTAGGAGGTGTGGCCTTGTTGGAGGAAGTGTATCACTGTGGAAACGAGCTTTGAGATCTCATATATGCTCAAGCCAAGCCCAGTGTCTCAGATCACTTCTTGTTGGCTGCAGGATCAAGATGTAGCTCCTTCTCCAACTCCATGTGTACCTGCATGCCACCATGTCCTGCCATGATGATAATGGACTGAGCCTTTGAAAATATGAACCACCTAATTAAATGTTTTCCTTGATAAGAGTTACCATGGTCACAGTGTCTCTTCACAGCAATTGAAATCCAAAAACAACACCCTTCCCATCTACCTGTCAAGGGTGAGAAGCACTGCTTTAAATGGACAAGGGCAGTAGGGGCTATTGATTCTCTTGCAGACTAAATGCTAATGATGAAAACCACATTCAACAATTACAGAAGGTTTTTTGCCTCTCTTTGTTTCCAGTTGGTTCGACTACATTCACTGTGAAATTATAATGTAAATTAAAGTGACTGCTCTTTTATTTTATCTGGGTTAATGCTACTCAAAATTGACTTGCAGATATTCAGAAACAACGGTGCTTTGCACATTATGAATGGAAATATTGAATACACAGTAACCTAGCTATTATCTTCAGTGACTGAAGGCTACAGGCATCTGTGCATCTTTCTGAAAAGGATTTTCTGATTCTGATTATTACGGAGAGGGGCTGATACCAAAGTGACAGACTTTAAGATCTGTAGGATTCCTGCCTGCCCCTTGATCACAGAACATGTCCAGCTGATGATCCATACATGAGATGTGTTAGAGTCAGGGTTCAGAAACAGAAAAGACAGCTAATGTGCTGGCATGACTGTTACATGAAGACAGCTAAGAATATTTAAAAGAATCCCCAAAACAACAAAGTCCTTCTCTGTCTACCTTCTCTACCCCACATCTCTCTCTCTCCCTCTTTCTCTCCCTTTCTCTCCTTCTCTTTCTCTTCTCTCTCTCCCTCTCTCCCCCTCCTCTCTATCCTCTCTCTCCTCTTCCTCTCTCCCTCTCTCTTTCCTCTCCTCTCTCTCCCTCTGTCTCTCTCCCTCCCTCTCTCTCGTCTCTCTCTCTCTCTCTTCTCTTCCTCTCTCTTTCTCCTCTTTCTCTCCTCTCCTCTCTCTCTCCTCTCTCCCTCTGTCTCTCTTCCTCTCTTTCTCTCTCTCACAAAAAACAAACTGACTTTTTTAGGGAATACATGGAAAGGAAAGCAGAGAGATGGCAAACACTAGAGAAGGTCCCTGGACACCATATTTATTACTTATATATCTCTGTGGTGCATTAGGTTGTGTTCAAGGCAAAAACTCCTGCAGTGGAGTTCTACAGAATTTTTAGCACAAATCCACATGAAATTTCCTGGATCATAGACTTAGAGTTAGATTGCCTTGTGAAGACTATAGCTTTTGTTTTCCTTCTCTTCTTAGGCTCCAGGATATATGCCTGATACAGGAAAGTAACTCTGGGTGGTGAGCACAGATAGACCTGTGTGTGTAGATCCTGAGGTCAAAGGGCCGCCTCTCACCCTTAAATGCAGCTTAAAGAACTGTCAGTTTTCTAAGCACTTCACTGAGCAAATCACTTAGTGTTTTTCTAGAATATTTTTCTAAGAATACACTTTTTTATGAACCCAGGAAAAGGCCTGCATCTGAGTACCAACAGTTTTGTTACACAGTTTGAGGAAATGGAACCCCACATCCCTGTGTGCACATTGGTACCCAACACTATAGACATGGGCTTCAGAAGTGGGGGAAGGGACTTGTGAAATATTGGAACACCCCCATGCTGGTGGAGCTTAGTAATTGTAGCACTAAGGGAGTCAGCAGAGCAGGCTCCCACATAGCCAGACTTCCTTTGGCATTTGGACTTATTAATAGTCTGTACAGAAGACAAGGAAATCTTCTAATACAGATTTATCCATATTTTCCCTACATTATATTATATAATAGACCTGGTTTTTCGGCAAGAAACTGCTTCTAAAATACCGCAGAACTTAGGAGGAGACATCGCACCGCACACTGCCTGCTAATTCCTCAGTCTGATGTTCCTCCAGGGTTGCAGTTCTACCTTCAAACACGGGTCTCTGTGGGTACAGCCTGGGCATCGAGGACTGTGGGGATCTGATGAATCTATGGATGCTGTCAAGAGGTAACAGTGTCTTTCATTTCTACTTGTTCTGCCCTTTAACCCATACAAATGGTGCTCTACTGTGAGAAAAGACAAAACAGTGTGTGCTGATTACTGTACTTTGAGTGAGTCTTTACCATCTGTGTCCTCAACCCATGCCTAGCAATGGTGCACATGTCACTCTGTGGAGCTGGTCAGGATTTCTGGTGCTACAAAAGGCGCAGAAGGAGGGGGAGCACGAGCAAGGAACTCAGGACCGCGAGGGGTACAACCACACACTGAGACAATGGGGATG
>NC_022029.1:24553473-24586742 GCF_000317375.1 Microtus ochrogaster
GGGGAGGGGGAGGGAAATGGGAGGCGGTGGCGGGGAGGAGGCAGAAATCCTTAATAAATAAATAAATTTAAAAAAAAAAGAGCTCTTGTGCTTGAGAAGGCTGGGGGATCTGGCATCAGCCTGTAGGGCACTGGAAACTTGCAAGGCCTTCTGCTTCTGCCCAGGAATGACATCATTGATGTTTGTTTCCCATGACTGCTGCTGCTGGTCTTCTGGAAGGATGGGGGGAGGGGATTCACCCTGCTGAGCCCGAATGGAGTTTCTTGGGATCTGAACTTCCCAGCCAATACTTATAACTTGTGAGCTTGGCATTGGGTAGGGAGTTTGTGGTCAAGGTCATTTGGAGGCCTGCATCAAGACTCTCTAGCTTCGAAAAAAAAGAATGAATTTTTATCTCTAACCAACAATCCCTGAATATTACTGTTTCACCATTTTCCTTAATATCATTTAGTACTGGCTGGCAACAGCTGACCACACTATTTTCCGAGTGGAAATGAAGGATCCCTTCCCAGTTGTATGATCCTTACACCCCCAAACACACAACGCTCTAATTCAATACATTCTTACAACTCTGTGCAGCTACCCCAGCTGCTTTTCATAAATTAGCTCTACTCAGATACTAACGAAACTTCCTTTCCTTAATACGGAGCATGTGTGTGTGTTAAGTGAGCTCCAAAAAGCTCCTGAGGGGCGAACGTGTTCCCTATTTCCTGTGTGCAATGGAATTGAGAAGAGCAGTGGCCCAGATGCCAGTGGGCACCATCATTCACTCCAACGACCAATGTGCAAGTCAGCATTCAACAATGGCGCCTACAGAACACAGCTGCCTTGCTTTAGAACTGCCAAGCTGGCCCTTCTGGATTGTTTCCCATGGAGTGACCCTAGGCAATGTGCGGGTTCATTTAGCAGATCACCTGGGTCTTAAAATGTTTAACTTTCTGAAGGTGAAAAAGTGCCTTTGTGAGGCTTGTTGGGGCCCCGATGCTCATTCCTAGCTGCAGGGGAGGCTACAAATCTGCTGACACACTTCTGTCTGCTCAAGTCCAGAAACTCTCGGCCTCCATTCCACGCCTAGCTCTGCTGGTACTTCCCATAAACTCACCTACTGACTTGACGCAGCAAAGCACCTGATGTTTTGTATACTTTGGGGAAATTAGAAGCATAGAAACCAAAAGCTGCTTGAATTCCAGGAAGACTCTGTAAATTTCTGCCAGCTGATTTGACTACAGAGTCTTTGAACGGTGTAAGAATTGTTTTCTGAGCTCTTGGTACAGAGAGACTTTGATCGATTTCCCAGTGCTGGCAATATACCGGATTTTTCTAGCCCTTAGTTTTCTTGTCTACAGAATGTACATTATGTGAGGACAATTGTGCCGGGTTGTGACAGATACTAAATGCTTCTTGAACAAACTACTTCCATTGATTTATTCAGCAAATTTTCTTTGGGTGCCTACCTCTTGCCTGACAGTGGTCTAAGCACCTGAAATGTTTCAGTGAAGCAATTGTGTTCTGTTCTTCATATACCCTGGGCAGGTTAATCTTCACTGTCAACTGTAAAATGAGGTGTAACAATGAGGGCTGGCTTGTTGGGGTTTCTGTCCTGCCCAGTTCCCACAACCAGTATGCCCCAAAGAAAACCACACAGAGAGTCTACATTAAATATAAACTGATTGGCTCATTACCTCAGGCTTCTCATTAGCTCTTATAACGTCTATTAACACATTGCTCTTATCTATGTTAGCCACATGGCTCAGTACCTTTTTCAGCGAGGTGGGTCACATCCTGCTTCTTCAGTGATCTGGGCAGGACTGAGAGGAATGGTCTTCCTCCTTCCCAGAATTCTCCTGTTCTCCTCACCTCACCTCTACTTCCTGTATGGTTGACCCACCTCTACTTCCTGCCTGGCCAATCAGCATTTTATTTAAAACATGTAGTAATAGGAGCGGTGGGGCTGCGTCCCCAGCACCCCGCTGCCCGCAAGGCTAGCTTAACCGAAATAATTACACGGACACTGTTATTCATTTAATCACTGCTTGGCCATTTCTATCTAGCCTCTTCTAGGCTAACTCTCGCACCTGGACTAGCCCATCTCTAATAATCTGCTATAGCCCACAAGGTGGCTTACCAGGGAGATTCTAGCCTACGTCCATCCTGGGTCGGAGCTTCATCGCGTGTGCCTCAGAGAGCAGAGCTCTCGCCTCTGCCCGCAAGAGTGGAGCATCGTGTCTCTCTGAGGCCTCTGCCCCCGAGAGGAGAGCTGTCGAGTCTCTGAGCTCACTTCCTCTTCCTCCCAGTGTTCTGCTCCATTCACTCCTCCCACCTACATTCTAACCTATCAGGGCAAGCAGCTTCTTTATTTAATCAACCAATGACCTTCCTCCATCAGAGGACGTGCCATTTTGTGCTAGCTCTGAGGCCACCAGGTAGGAGCGGCACTCAGCACTTTGATTCTGAGACTGAGCGTGCAGCAGAGAAATCCTTTTCATCCAGCTTACATCTAAATTTGACAGGCAGAGCACTGCGCAGTCTGAAAACACGTCTCTGTCAGGAATTCGCCATGCACTTCTGCCTGCCTAAGCCTGATTCGGCCGTCTGCCCAGGTGCAGGCAGGGAGCGCTGAGCCATCAGCACATCTCAGAGCACTCTCCTTCCGATCCCAAGTGGGAACACAAACATCCAGTCCCATAAAATCCATTGAAATGCTTTAAAGCCAGAGTTCACGCTGGCAGCACAGCCCCAAGAAGCTGCGCTTTAAAATGACACAGCGTTTTTTCTGCTGCTGTTGCCGAATCAGGAAATCTCTCTACAGCACGCCACCAACAAACAGCAAAAATCTGTGTTAAACTCTTTCTCCCTTATTTTTAAGCCTTCTCAGGTTTTTTAAGTGGATTTAGTCCATCATGTTGGGCGCCATTTGTAGTAATAGGAGTGGCGGGGCTGCGTCCCCAGCACCCCGCTGCCCGCAAGGCTAGCTTTACCCAAAATAATTACACGGACACTGTTATTCATTTAATCACTGCTTGGCCATTTCTATCTAGCCTCTTCTAGGCTAACTCTCGCACCTGGAAAAACATGATTGACAGAATACAGACAATTATCCTACCACACTACTCTGTAGCGTGAGTGCAGGGCCCCTTTTGTTCCACCCCACCCAGCTAGCTTAACCCCAAAAATAATAACACAAAAAATGTATTAATTAAATTACTACCTGGTCCATTATCTCTAGCCTCTTAATGGCTAACTCTCACATCTTGATTTAACCCATTTCTACTAATCTGTATTGTCACTTGACTGTGGTTTACCAGCATGAGTCTAGCCAGTGTCTTGGGCAGAAGAACCATGGCATCTGCCACACTACCTTCTTCCAAGCATTCTGTTCTGTCTACTCCACCTATCTAAGTCTGCCCTATCAAAAGGCCAAGGCAGTTTCTTTATTCAACCAATGAAAGCACCCCATAGTCAGAAGGACCTCCTACAGCAGTCAACCAGACAGGATTTGGAATTTCAGAATGCATACTTCTGAACAGGTCAGTGAGGATATTACCAAAGTTTCAACTGAAAAAAAAAAAGACCCACTCTGAATGTAAAAGGCACAGTCCTATAGAGTGGTGTCCCAGACAGAATATAAAAAGAAAGCCAGCTGAACATGAATGTTTATCTCTCTCTGCTTCCTGACTGTGGATACAGTGTGAGCAGAGGCCCTCACACTCCTGCCATCATGCCTTTCCTCGTGAGGTGTGATATCCTTAAACTATGGACCAAAATAAACCCTTCCTAGCTTAACTTGCCTTTTTCAAATACTGTGTCAAAGCAATGAAAAAAGTAAATGGCATACTTCCCACGTGTGTGGGTACAGGAAGGTGGGGAGGAAGAAAAATATATACATTGATGTTCTGAGAAGACATGGCCAATGATGAGGGATAAAGGAAAATATGATAAAATGTATGGAAGGAGACATTTGGGACAACCAACTGTAATATCATTGTGTGCATGTGTGGTGTGCACACATGTTTGTATAGGTGGTGTGCATGTATTTGTGGAGACTAGATTCAGCACTTTATGTCTTCTTCAATCTCTTGCTACCTACTTTTTGAGAAAGGGCCACTCACTGACCCTGGAGCTCACAGATTAGGCTAGGGGCTGGCAAGTGGACCACAGAGACCCTCCTGACTCAGTGCTGTGCCTACAGATGCACACAACCTTTGTCAGCTTTTCCATGGGTGCTGTAGATCTGAACACAGGTCCTCACACTTGTGCAGCAAGAATATTACTCACTGAGCCATCTCCTCAGCTCTCAATTGTGAGGGAAAATGGAATGAATTGGTTGGGCCTCATGAAAGGTTGATGGATTTGAATGTTGACCATGAGACAGAGGAGGATCAATGGAGACAAGGGTCTTAAGGTGGAGCAAGGGGTGTGGTTCAGTGTGATAGAGGCATGAAGGATAATCTTCTAAGAAAGGGCAAGGGGTAAGAAAGTGTATATCACTAAATAATGTAGATAATGGCCATTGTATGCATGCTCTCTCAGCTTTAAAGCCAGTTGTCATGTGGCAATAGTGTTAGATGGCAGCTCACTCTTGAAGAATAGACATCCCAGGCTCACTCTGATGGCTGCTTGGAGAATAGACACCCCAGAGAATATCAGTTCTCCAGAAGAATGCATCCAGTAGTGTGTGTGTGTGTGTGTGTGTGTGTGTGTGTGTGTGTGTGTTCTTTCCTCTGGCTATATGTAATATATAAATAATATAGGAATTATAAAATGATATAATTATACAATTATATAATTAAATAATTTACAATTATAGGAATTATAATTCCATGGTCCTCTGAAGTCTAAAATGTTGACAAAGCTACTAGTGTCTTGGTCCAAGAAGTTCAGAGCCGCTGGACCAGAAGGACCCATATGTAGCCTCAGACTGAAGCTGAAGCTTAGAAGTTGCTTGGAGAGTCACTGGTGTGGATTCTACTCTAAAAGGGTAAAGAATCTCAAGACTGATGTCTGTGACTGCCCATATGCCTAGGGATAGTTCTGCCCACAGTAGGCTAGACTCTCTCATATGGATCATCAATCAAGACAATCTCTCACTGATATGGCTGCAAGCCAATCTGATCAAAGCAATTCTTCAACTGAGATTCTTTCTTCCCAGGTAACTCCAGGTTGTGTCAAAATGACAATAAAAACTAATCAGGACACCTATATTCCCATAAGCAACTCCCAATACACTTATTGCATCACCAAGATAGATTTTGGGGGCCTGGGTCTGTCATCAATACTTCACCTACAATTCAACCTTACTTCTCAGTCTCTCATTGACTGGGAGGTGAGGCATAGCTGGATTTTCTAGCTATTTGGTGACTTCCCCATTTTTCCTCCTTTGGGAATTCCTGCCTTGGTGTGCAATGCCCTACCACCTGTGATGAGCAGATGACCTTTGCCCTCATCCTCAAATCAGGTGGCAATGATGAGCAGTCTCTTTGGAAGATAGATTGTAGGCTGTTGAAGCTGCAATTTCCAAAATGACTTGATGTGCACAATGACTAATTTGACATCTAACCACTTCTCCTCCAAATTGGTCCTAGTAACTCAAAAATTCAAACTCTCCCAGATAGTAACATTCTGTCTACATGTTTGTGGTAAATCCTAGGTCATACAACTGCCTCTAATTAGGTTCTCTTTCTCTTTGGGACTGTTGGGGGCACTTACTGCAATGACATATATAGCCAGAATGACTTAAAGCTATTGCTGCATAGCCTCCAGCTTCTGTGTGAATGCAGGGACCCCTAGTCTTTTACATTGTTTTCCCTTCCATAGGCCAAAGCAGCTTCTTTACTAACCAATGGTAATAAAACATATTCATAGCATACAGAGGGGAGTCCCCCATCAACTTGTGTCTTCCATAGACACACAGCTTTTTAATCTATCCTACTTCACTGCCAAAGTGTTTTGAACCAATTTCTTCCCAAACCCATCACACATAAAGAAAGCATGAAGGTAAATGCCTATTTCCCTGTAGTTGGGAAGAGAAGACAAGAGAATAAGCAATAAGTTCCCTAGATGATGATGATGATGATGATGATGATGATGATGATGATGATGATTTTGACAGCGATGGTGGGGACAGTGATGGTGATGATGACATTGATAGTGGTGATGTTGATGATGGGGAGGAGGATGAAGGTGATGATGGTGATGATAGGGAGGATGTGATGGTGGTAATGATGATGGTGATGACGGCAGTGATGGTGGTGATGATGATGATTGTGAGGAGGATGAAGGTGATGATAGAGAGGATGGTGGTGATAATGATGATTGTGATGATGACATTGATTGTGGTGATGATGATGATGATGATGGGGAAGAGGATGAAGGTGATGATGGTGATGATAGAGAGGATGGTGGTGATAATGATGATTGTGATGATGGCAGTGATGGTGGTGATGATGATGATGCAGAGGAAAATGAAGGTGATGATGGTGATGATTGTGGTGGTGGTGGTGGTGATGATAGAAAGGATGGTGGTGGCAATGATGATGGTGATGATGACAGTGATGGTGGTAATGATGATGATGGTGATATGATATGATGATGACAGCTATGGTGTTGATGGTGGTGATGATGATATGATCTAATGATGGATGATGACAGCTGTAGTGATGATGATAATGGTGATGATAACTACAATGATAATAATGGGGATGGTGATGAAAAAGATAAATCGGTTTATTTTGTTACTATTTTCTCTTTGTTTTATCCATGGAAACCAGGCTTAATATTTTGAAAGGAAAGAACAAGGCTTTCCAATGAGGAGATGGCTGGCACAACAGTATCTATCAGCATGTCTGGGTACATGTGGACTTCAGGTGGTGCTGTTACTCTGTCAGTCTTGACCATCACAGGTTTGACCTCATGTTAAAATATGAGTTTTGTTCTGTCTATCTGATTGACCATGTCCCTGTGTTTATCACTGATTCCACAGCATTCTTTAGCCTGTCAATCAGACAAGATGGACATAGTATAGAGGTCTATGCAGGCTGTCAGTGTTAGACATATCAGGTTATCAGAGCAAAATCAGCAAGATTGGGCAGCTGCAACAGCAAACTTTTATTTCACACAGTTCAGGACGCTGGAAATCCAAGTTCAAAACAGTTGTCAAGTGAGTTCCCTTGAGGACTCTTTGTCTTACAGTTGGTTACCTTCACCCTATGTCATCACAGGCCTTCTTCCCACAGTAGCAGAGGAAAGGTGAATGAGTTGGGAGACAAAAAGGACAAGACTCAGGCAGTAAATTACCACCTATTCAATCATGAGAACCTGAATAAAAACTATCAGAACTCATGTAAAACTCCAGGCATGTTACTGTATCCTTATAACACTGGATCTGTTAAGGTAGAGACAGGCAAATCCCTGGAGTGCCTTGGCCAGCCAGTCTAGCTGATTGGAGACCCCCCCAGCAAATGAGAGACCTTGTCTCAAAAGCAAGATGGATCATTCCTGATGAATGACAGCTGAAGTTGTCTTCTGGGCTCCACATGCATACCCGAGCACACATATGATGAAATTCAGTCTTGACATCCATTTTACAAGTGTGTCTCCTGGAAATATGAAAACATTTTAGCACTTGACTGAGCCCACTAGACCAGGCTTTGCCCACCCCCTTTATCTTGTGAGTTTCTCTTCCAAAGCAATTATGACAGCAATTTGAAGAAGATTGTTATTTCTATTTGTCTGAATTGATCGGGTTTTTTTTTCTTTAAATTGCCTCTCATTCTTTTCCACACACCGAAAAAAAAAAACTCATAAAATGTGTCTATGGTGAAAAGAAAAGCATCAAGTTCAAAGACAGAATCTCAAAAATCTAATTTGAGCTTGCCCCAAAGCTTATGTCCTTAAGCAAGGATCTAACAATCTCTTTTCATAGGGGGAAGGAGATAATACTCTAAAGGTTTTGGTAAGACTATATGATAAAGCATGAATTTAATTCTACTATTGTGATCCGGACTTAGGTAGATATTAAATAAATGTTTCTCTCATTGCACTCTCAATATAACTATCACTTGTCTCTAATAAAGCACATTTTTCTTTCTTGCTATAAATCATTTTTAGTGGAAATGATAAGCATATTTGATGGCCTCATTCTTATGAAAAGTGACAGCTAGATATTAGGTGGGGTCACACAAATGGTGAAGATTCTAGACTAGGAAGAATGAATTGAGCCAAACAGAGCCATCCATGATCACAACGATGTATTAGCTACTTGCCTGTTGCTGGGATAAAATGATGTGACCAAGGAGACTTATAAAGACAGAGTTTGTTTGGGCTTGAGGATCCTCAGGAAAGTCCATAATAGCAAGGGTACCGGTATGGCAGTCGGCAGTCAGACTAAGAAGCTGAGAGCCCACATCTTCAACCATGAAGCAGAGAGAACTGGAAGAAGGGTCAAGCTATGAACCCTCAATGCCCTACCCTAGTGACATCCTTCCTCTAAGGAGGCCGCAACACCTTCCCAAACACTGCCACCAGCTGGGGGTCAGGTGTTCAAATATCTGAGCCTAAGACAGACACTTCTCATTCACTGCACAAGAGAAGACATTTAGGTGGTGAGAGGGGTCCAGAGCTTCCACAGGTGCCTGAAATAATAACAAGATATACTGGAGGAATGATGGGAGGCAAAATGAGACACATGTCAATGCCCCTCAATTTAATCATGGACTAGGATGAGCAAATCTTAAATCGCATTAATTGCATTTTTAAAATATTCCATGTAAAGGTTCTTGTTAATTTTCTTGACCTTCAGGGCCCCATTTTTCTCTTCTAACTGTGTCATGACCAACGCCACCTCTGTTGTTCTAATTTATTTAGCCATCTCTCATCAACATGTAAAATATGTGTTCCTTTATACAGAAGGAGAACTTTCCCTCTGGGACGTCAAATGTTGATATTGATTTTTGGAATATATATATATCACCAGCACTAACAACCTTAAGATGCCTGGCATGCCGCTAGACACATGAGAAGTTCCAAAAGTGGAGGTCATGGAAAAGAAAAACAACTCAGCTCTAACCCCGAGGAAGAAATAGCCTGTGAGCCTAATTAAATGCAGCTAAAATTAGACAGGACTTTAAAAGTCATACCTGCAGTGAAAAGTTGGAAAATTAGTACAGCCAACTAAAGAATCAGATAACTTTAAAACATAGAACTCAGTTTTCATAATTAACTTCACGGAGGCAGAGGCAGGTGGATCTCATTGAGTTTGAGGTCAACCTTGTCTGCAGAGCGAGTTCCACAACAGGCACCAAAACTTGAAAACCAAAAAAAAAAAAAAAGGCCAAGAATGTATCTAATGATTGATATGACCAGAGAATTAATTAATTAAAATGTAGAGAGGACCCAGGCCTTATATACAAGGAGTGGCTAACTCAGAAATGGCTTCCATTCCCTTGCAGATCCTGGCCTTCTTGGCAGTTTTCCTGCGCAGTCTGAAAAGTGAAAACATTTCCTGATTTGAAGTCTAAAGCACTTTGTATAAACATTTCTGTCTTACGCTTATGGTCCACTCTTTAAAAAGAAAAAAATAAAAAACACCACAAACAATTGTGTTGAGTTGGTTGGTATGCTTGATTGAGCCCAAAGGTTAGGAAGAGGTAAGTGGTAGGTTTTTGTATATTTTCTTTGTTGTGGCATTGGGGATTAAGGCCATGGCCTCCCACCTGCTAGGGCAGCTCTGCCACTGAGCTGCATCCTCAGCTCTTGAACTGAATTTCAACAGTGCGGTTTCAGCAGGTAGTAAAAGTTATGCTCTCCTCACAGCAGAAGTGGGAGAAGAGGTGCCAGGAAAAGGTGCACTTCCCACAAATGTAAGTGTTGTGTCGTTACGAGGTAGGCGAGCTAAGGGAAAGTGTGGCAACCTGGGACTCACCTGGTTGAGGTGTGTACACACACCCATCTTAGAACAGTGTACTTGGCAGCCTCGGACCCTTGCCCAGATGCACACCCATCTCTGAACAATGGAATAAACTTCTCTTCCCCACAACCCCTGGAGCTGCAGCAATAGGAAGAAGTCGATCCTATTCCATTCCGCTCCACTGTGTCCAGCTTGGAAGCAAGGAGGCCAATTCAGCCTGAGCTGATTCTGAATGTATGATCAATAAGGCAAAACTGTGTCCCTCATGTGAAATTTTAGAGGAGATCCGCCATCTTCCTCCTATGCTTAATCAGGCATGCATAGGATTAAAACCAGGTGTCTTATGGGAAGCAATGTAAGCAGGTGCAAAGAAAGTACATCTAAGTCAAACCACATGATAAATTATCCATGAAACGTGGACACAGATGACAGGAATGTGCCTGGATTAGCAGACAAGGTGGGAAACTATCCTATCCCCTAGATATACCTGGGTTTCCTCTGCAGACAGTTTCCACTATGTAAGAATATCCCTGAGAAGCCTGCTCTTTTCTGAAGGGAAACAAAGGAGTGGATCTGGAGAAGAAGGGAAGAGGGGGGGAGAACAGGAAGTAGTGATGGGAGGGGAAATTGCAGTTGGGATGTATTGTATGAGAGAAAAAAAAACTTTAAAAAAAGAATTCCCTTTTTTCTTCTGCAAGATTTATAGCCTGAGAGGCGTCAGAGAAGTAGCAGAAAATAAAGATCCCCAAAGCAGCTCTCAACTAAGGAAAGTGCAGTTGACTGATCAACACCCAACCATATGCCCCTCAGTCTGCTAAGTCTAAGGCAACCTCAGGAATTCTTTCACAAGACCCTACCCGTACTTCTGCCCTGCATTTCACAGTAATAACCTATCAGTGATGAGTCTCTTGTTGGCTTTCTTCCCTGAGCCATATCTTCCAACCCTCACAGAGCTGCCCATAACCCCTTCCCAAATAAAATAATGGGGTACTAAGCCTTGACTCAAGGTCTGCCATGGAGTAGGAACCCCAGGAAACCATGAAAGGGTGTGCATAAGCAAGTCAATCTGCCAGGGGCTTTACACTAGGATCATAAACAATGCATAATGCATAGCTGGCCCTGGAAGAGTTCAGAGCCTTCATCCTGTTCTGAAAGGTAGAGTCCCCTGGAGGCCAGTCCCAGATGTCTGCCTGGGAATCAGAGTGCCAGACTTACTTTCCAAAGTACTCTTGGCTACAATAACAACCCTCTGAGAAGGGATAAAGCGTGAGTGGACTTTTCTAAAGAAGGTGAAAAGGAAGTCTAGAGCAGAGTCCTGATGGGTAGTCATGGTATCAGACACTCAAGGCAGCTGTCACGTTGCGTCTGTAGTCAAGAAGCAGAGAGCTGAACCCTGGTGCTCAGCACACAGTCTCTTTTTTTTCTAGTCGAGGGCCTCCAGGGGCTGCTCACGATCAAGGTGAGGCTTCCCATCTCCATGAACTTTATTGATTATCCCTCACAGACATGCTCAAAGGCTGACAGAGTCCCAATGACACTTCAAAGGTTTGCCTGGAGGGTGGTCTACTTCATGATTCCAGAGTCCATCAAGTTGACAATCCAAAATATATGCCTACTGTCACGGTAGGGGCATGACATTTATGGAGGTAACCAACCACTTTCAGGTTCAATATGCAGTCTTCTCCACAGGAGAGACTGATGAGTATTTATTTATTTTTATTTTTTTTTTTTTTTGGTTTTTCGAGACAGGGTTTCTCTGTGGCTTTGGAGCCTGTCCTGGAACTAGCTCTGTAGACCAGGCTGGTCTCGAACTCACAGAGATCCGCCTGTCTCTGCCTCCCGAGTGCTGGGATTAAAGGCGTGGGCCACCACCGCCCGGCTGGACTGCTGAGTATTTAAATGAGGTCCATGAGAGCCTGTAAGAAAAGATAAGAAATGTTTATGGGGGAACACTCACAACAGAACCCCGCTGTGTTCCTCTGCTCTGTGGGTGCTGGGGTCACAAACCGAACTCCGACTACCAACCACGCAAAAGGAAAAAGAGGGGTGAGCATGCTTCCTGTCTGTACTTATGGTACCTCAGACCATGCCCTAATGGGATGGTGTCTAAAAGGCTATTGGCTGAATGAATTCTCACAATACCTCCCCCTTTTGTCTAAATAAGTGGGTTCTAAAACTAAGACAAAACTACATAAAATAAGAACAAATGATGGAGGAAGGTCATTGGTTAATTAATAAAGAAACTGCTTGGCCCTGATAGGTTAGAACATAGGTGGGTGGAGTAAACAGAACAGAATGCTGGGAGGAAGAGGAAGTGAGCTCAGACACCATGCTCCCCTCTTCCGGGCAGAGGCGATGAAGTTCTGACCCAGGATGGACATAGGCTAGAATCTTCCCGGTAAGCACACCTCGGTGCTACAAACATTAATAGAAATGGGCCAGGCAGTGTTTAAATGAATACAGTTTGTGTGTTGTTATTTCGGGGTATAAGCTAACCAGGCGGCCAGGAGCCGGGCTGTGGGAAGAGGCCCGCAGCTCTTACTACAAACAAATATCAAGTATTGTCCAGGAAAGAGAAAAGGAGAAAACATGCACAAAAATAGAACTACAATCAATATAAACAACATCAAGCAAGAAACACATGCGAAATGTCTAGTCCGAGGTAATTAGCAAATAACAGATTATTTCAATTGTTGTCCCATCCTGAGGAGTCTAAGCCTTGTACTAAAATGTCTTAGCTAAGTTATGAGTGGAAAGTAGCTGTGACTATCTAGTCTTCAACCCCATCAAAGACCTGAGAAGGAAAATAGTATTTCCTGAGTAGGCTGTGGTGCAAACAAACAATTTCCAAAAGGTGTGAGAAATGACAGAGACAGTGGCTAGCTGGGCAATCACCCAAAGTCTCATTTCCAATGTTAGGGTAACCAACTTTGGCTAAGGCCTGGAGTGTCTGACAGACCATTTTCAGAAGCAGGAAAAATCCATTAGTCAATGACACAATGAAGTCATTCCCTTTCCTGAAAGTCATAGAGGTGAGCTTCCTGGTGTGGGACTCAGGTGGACATCCCAGCCTCATGTCTCCAGCAACTGCCAAGAAGACGAGAGAGATAAGAAAGGTCTCTCTAGAGAGAATTAAAATCACGGTGCATTCAGAAGCAGAAGGAGGTGTAGTGTGCGGATCTACACAGAACAATTCTAAGTCTGACAGTAGATTTATATGAAGGTACATAATTTATTTCAACTAAGAGGTGGGTCTCTTTCAAAAATTTATCACCCCCAACTTCAGCTCTCCCAACCGTGGCCACTAAAGTAAGCTTCTCTTCCTCACAGGTTAGATTCAAGAGTGAGAGCTTTACTTGGTAACAGAGCTGAGGATTCAAGAAGTCACCCAGTGAGCTAGGTGTGCTGTGTTTAGAAAAGAAATGAAATCAGAGACTGAGCCATTAACCTTCAAGGAAGAAAAGCTGGGTCTGGTCCTCTCAAAATTAGTGAGGCCAATATTTCACCCATGACAAGCATTAGTGATGAATAATTAAGTATTTAATATAATGTTGCTTTGGTAGGAAATGATAATTTTACAGTTGATGGGCCTTAGACCCTGTGACTGTCTAGGGTCTTTGGGGCAGAGAGCAGGCTGCTAGTGAACAGAATGACTGACTTCCTGATAGCCGAGTTGGAACACTTCTGATGCTCCCTATCCTTCCAGGAGCCAACCGTGATTCTGCTGGGAGCGCTTCATGAAAAATTTAAGAGGGGATTTCAGCCTGGAATACCCCGTGTCTCACCAGCTCACTGGAGGGCAGGCTGTATTTGGCTGTGGTGCTCAGAGAACGTCACAGCTGTAAGCCAGCCATCAGGCACCCCATGTCTCAAAAGGAAACTTGCTTTCTTTCAAATGCCATTTTCTTTACTACACACTGCAGTCCTTGAAAGCAACTGAAAAAAATGCACCCATGCATACCTTCCTGTAAAACCAGGTTTCCTGTGAGTCTGATTTCCTTTTCTCAGTCAGTACTATCACAATGCTGACTGCCCTTTCTGTCACTCAGATGGATACAGAACAGAACACCTAGTGGACATAAGATCCTGGTCAGCCAGACCCTTGCCATGAGGGGTTACCGCTGTCCGGAAAGAAAAAAAGTTACCTTTCAAACCTGATCTCCCAGTGACTCTTCAAGAAAAAGGAGGGAGTGATTTGTTTAATATGCAGGAAATGCTAATTAGAATCTGCATTTTTATTCTTTCATTCTAATTTAGTTAGAAAGTATGGAAAGTTCTAGAGAAAGGTTTATGGGGCAACTGGGAGAATAAAGGCCTGAAAAGGCTGACCGCAGAGATCCCCCCCCCCCTGAGGTGAATTAAGGCATTTTAATTGTTTCTTTGCACTTGTTGATCCTGGGGCATGAGCTCTCTGCCACCTGCACAGTGGAACAGCTCCATGTGCCAAGTGACTTGTCACAAAAAGCAGCCCTCCATGCAGGCCAGGGGCCTGAGTCATCAGGGTGGCAACCATCTGTGCTGAGAGAACCAGGGGAAGTGACTGAGGGACCCCAGCTGGGCGCTGTCAGTCATGGATTCCCAGATTGGTACCCTATGCCCACATCACAAGCCTCCTCTTGATCATGAGGTCCCCTGTCTATGCTCTCTCCCCTGCTTCTATGCAGTCGGGTACTGGCTGATCCATGCATTGTTATATAAATCCCCATCCAGCCACTGCGCCCACTCTAGAGTGACACTCACCAGCCCATATAACCTTGGGGAAATCCACATTCACTTCCTGAACCTTTAGTCCTGAAACAATAGCCGTGTGTTCATTCTTCCACTTCTTGAAACGATGAGGTTCAAGTGACCTTGGCTGTGGTGATAGTCTCTGAAAACTGTAAGGCTTCATGGAAAAAAAAATTTAAAAAACGCATAGAGTCAGGAGGATGCTGTTTAGAGATAACAGACACCATCGTATCCATAGAGGATTCTAGAGGGATGGCCACAGTAAAAGACAGAAGGAGAGAAGGCAAGATGAAGTAAAAAGTAGGGACAGCATTCTACAGGCGTTCCACACAGATGTGGGTCCCTCCCTCTTGGTTTACTGGCACGCGGTGCAGGATTTTTACACAACTCGCTGCTGTCGGCGCCTGGAATCCCGACCATCCCTTGCTCATGTGGCACACAGCGCACAGTGAAGTATACTCATCTGCACATTTTATTTCTTTCTCACAGTCAGAATTTCAAAGGAGCTTACAGCTGCCTGGAAATGTTAGGGCAGACTTCTTTCTTCTAACTGAAACCAAATATAAAATATTTATTCCTAGGAAAGACACTGTCAGGGCCACTGGAAACAATCTTCAACTTTTAGGACCTGGATGGCATTGGTCCCCTGGTTTCTTAAAGGAAATTTTCTTTATTCTCATGAATAAAAGCAAAGAATGGTTGCATCTTTTTTTTTCTGTCAGTCAGCAGTTCCCTAAGAGGGAGGCCACACTGAAACACTGCATTCTCTCCTGAGGCACAGATGGTACTGGGACGTAGGGCCGGTGACAAGCTTTTCCTGTGATGCTCCACCTCTGTGGAATGGCTATTGTCAGCACTTCTCAGTGAGTGCTGATGACCCCTCGAGGAGGAGCAATTCCTTTAGGTGTACAGTCCTCCAACATTAACAGGGACCAGGAAGTAACAGACACGGCCTCTGACTCACTTTCACTGGCACGTAGCCCGCTATGTGCAGCGCTCAAGCACAGGAGCAAGTGGGGGAATTTCGCACTGAAATCACAACAATGACCAATTTATGACACCAGAAAGACCTTTCAATCTTGCAGTTCTTGGCCCACGCATGTCTTCATCAACTTGGGCAAGAAGCCACAGACAAGGACGGAGCACACAGACAGGAGAGACGGGCATGCGGAGGGGAGGCGGTGCAGGAACTCTGATGTCTTATTCCTCTTGTAAGGCAGCTAATTCTATCTCACCCTCATGAATTCATCTCAGTCCAATCACCTCCCAACACCATCAGTTGAAGGGGTCAAGACTCCAAGATGTAAACAGCAGCAGAAGAGGGAGGCGTGGTGGCCAGTCTCCTGCAGAGTACCCACAAAGCCGGGACAGACATCTCCTCCTCCTATACTGTGGCCAGAACTCAGTTTAAGACACCAGACACAGAGCGCCCTCATGGGAAGCACTGACCATATCTTCGCTTACAGCCGGAGTTTTCCTCGCAGTTACATTTATACAGTTCTTACAGAAGACCAGAGTCTCACTCTGTGGCCCACACTGACCTGGAACTTACTGCATAACCCAGGCTGGCTTTGAACTTGCTGTGGTCTTTTAGCGGCCTCTGTCTCGTCTCCTACAGCTCGGATCACTGGCATGAGCCACCTTTTGGAGGAAGGCCAAGACTTTTTTATATCATATCCAACTAAGACGATCAGCGTGCTGACAGGGGTTCATGTCCATTTACATATATTCAGAATGTTAAATATCATACCGTAGAAATCTCAGAATGAGCCGATGATTTCCAATGAAATAACGTAAAATGTGTTTTCTTTCATTTCCCTTAAACATCTTTCTCTTCTTTTTTTTTTTTTTTTTTTTTTTTTTTTTAGACGTTTTTTTTTTTTTTTTTTGGTTTTTCGAGACAGGGTTTCTCTGTAGCTTTGGTGCCTGTCCTGGAACATCTTTCTCTTCTGCAAAAAAGTTTTCAAGGTGGTGCCATTGACCCCACATTCAGAAGCCACAGTCTATAGGGAAGGCCTGGACTGTTCTAGAAGCTGAGTGGTTAGCGAATGCATGGTTTGGCAGAGACAAGGAGTGGCCATTGGCCACCATCTTCCAGTCTATTCTCCACCCACCAAGGTCAGCTCCTCGTTACACTACGCATTTCCCCTCCAACCTTGACTTTGTACACTATGATTTGATCCTAATCCATCTCGCGATAGATCTCATAATCAGCAACACCTAGTTTCTGTGACTTTATAACACCCAGAGGCACAGGGACCCTCTGTTCATATGGAATCTTAGATACAACCTACTTAGTTCAAACAGCTGAAAATGGCTTCTACAAAGAACAATCCTTCAGAGGTGTGCACGTTAAGAAGAAATGTTGTACGAGGCCGCTTGTTGGTTCCTGGATGCTTAGACCCGAAATAATCACACAGAAACCGTATTAACTATAATATTGCTTAGCCCATTAGCTCTAGCTTCTTATTAGCTAACTCTTACATGTTAACTTAACCCATTTCTATTAATCTGTGTATCGCCACATGGCAGTGGCTTACTGGGTAATGTTCCCAGTGTCTGTCTCAGGCAGTGGATCTATGGCTTCTCCTAACTCCACCTTTCTCCTCCCATGCTATAGGCCAAGCCAGTTTTCTTTATTCATTAACCAATAAAATCAACACATAGACAGAAGGACCTCCCACACTGGTCTTGCATTTGCATGTCCCAAAGTATACTACTCTGTCTGAAAACATGTTTGATAGAAACTAAATCCCTTTTCTGCTTGTCAGTTGGCCTGCTTGAAGCTTCATCCTCAGAGGGTGTTGTCATGGCTGCGGCTCAACCCTCCTGTCTCTTGTCACGATAGCCTCTTGTTACCTTCCCAGAATCTGAGACTTAAGATAGGACCCAGCCTGAGCCCAGATGCTGCATATTAAGAAGTTGCCCTGATCTCTCAGTGGGCCAGCCCCCAGTGCCTGTCTGCATAACAGACTATTCCAACCCTTACCTAGACCCTTTCAAGCTTGGACTCTCCCAGGTGAATGATTCCCTGCCGTGTCACCATGACAACAGGAAGACCCTCAAAACCTCAGCCCAAATCCCACTGATTCCTTTCTGCTCAGGTTGAGATGGCACATCACGGACCTATCAGACTCTATCTCTCTTTACAGCACAGGTTTTTTTCTAAGCTGCCTCCTCTTTCACAGAGATGTAATCACTTTATAGCCTCTGGGAAAAGTGCAAATCCCACCAACAGAATGTACTGCACTGGCTACTCGGCTAGCTGCAATAGTCCATGGGAACAGTAGGGATCCTCTGCATGGGTAACAAATAGATTCAGCTACTGCTCTAAGACCCAGACTGCCCAGATGTCTCTGTGCCCTGTGTAAGCAGGGACTCCCTGAGATCCTATGTGGCTTTTGAGTCAGTGCCAAAACAAGCACGATTACCATACAACCGAGACTCCGGGATTGAAGAACAGAGTTCCCTCTGCCTCTATCAGTCAAATCATTAAGCCACTGTGTCCCTCTCCACTGTCATAGAGTTAGAGAGGAGAGGAGAAGAGGTATAGGGAACCATGGTCAGCCTGGGTCTGGTCCTTCTTAATTGACCACAGAGGAAGAACAACATTGCCCTCCACTCCTCCAGGAAATGAATAAGAGAGAGCAGCCAGGATGGCAGATTACTGTCCCCACACTGGTAAAGGCATTTTCATGTTAGTTAGTATGCTGAGACAAATCTAAGTCTACCAGTCTAAAATCTGCAATGAAAGCAAGTGCATGACTTTCCACATGTATCCAAAGATCCCTAGTAAGACCCGTGTGTGCAGAGAACACATGGCAAACATGTATTTCACAAACAGTAAGATAAAAGACTCACACTCCATGAGCTCCATGAGCATGTAGATTGCCCATATAGTTTTGGTTGTAGAGTGAGAAATTATGGGTAAGGTTAGTTAGGAGATCATCATCCCCTATGCTCTAAGTCAGATTGGCACGTAACTTCATTTATTTCAAGTCATAGCCTGAGAAGTAGGGCTAGTCACACTTCCTGTGGAGGAAGCTGATGGAAAAGGCTGAGTGACTTGCCCACATCATTGGAGAATTCAACAACACCGAAAGGAAAGACACAAACCCGGGCTTTGACATAGGAGTCCTGTCCTAAGTATGAGTCAGAGACAACAGAGAATCTTCCCTGTTGAAGGTCAAGGAGGGAACAGACAGAATTTCTGCCAAAGAGTCTGATTCAGGCACGTGGCTTCAGACACCAACTCTTATTACTAAATGTGCAAGCTGAGTCAGACTGTCTACTCAGCCTGGACTGGCTTCCTCATCTGTAAAGTGGGTACAACCTCCTCAGTTGACAGTGTTGTGGTGGGAAGTGTGTGCGCGCGTGTGTGTGTGTGTGTGTGTGTGTGTGTGTGTGTGTGTGTGATCTTGATGGTTGTTTATAAAATCATTGTCATATTTAATATTGGTTGCCAACTTCACAGACTAGAGTCACCTAGGAGAGAAAGTTCTGACTGTCTGAGAGAGTCTCTAAGTTCATTGAGGTAGGAAGTCCCACCCTATACATGGACTCTATGGCTTGGAGTCCCCAACCGAATAGAAAGGAGAAATCTAATTAAGCACCAGTGTTCATCTCTCTACTTCCTGGCTGTGGATGTCATGTGACCTGTGGCCTTACATTTTTGACTGGACCTCAAACTCTGAGCCAGAAAAAAAAAAAAAAAACAAAAAAAAAAACCATTTCCTTCTTAAGTGGCTTCTGCCGGGTATTTCGTCATGATGAAGGATGTAACTAAGACAATCACAGTCCATTGTAAGGCCATTTCTTCTCTGATTTAAATTATATAGTATAACAATTCTATTATCAACTTAATAATGAACACATGTTACATTAATGGGAATAATCAGAAAATCATCTAGACATGGTTAAGGGTAAATCTCAGGACAAGAATAAGCCTGCAGGGGACTTCTCCCAGCTGTATTTTCAAATGCACGTGAGTTATTGCAGTGTTTTCTAGGGAAGATGGCACCGGAACCTCCATGGTGCTGTGAACACTCCAGGCTACCAAAAGCTTTGTGTGGATTGGATGTGAGAGCTGAGGTGACAGAGTACTTCCAACAGTGACTTGGAGCTAGGGCTGACTACTTGTGCCCCCTCAAAGTTTTCTCATTGAAGCTCCAAACACGAGCATTACAGTGTTAGGGAGAAGCTTAGTAAGATGGTTAGGCCATAAAGGCAAAGCCCTATGAATGAAATTAGTACCTTTCTCAGAGGAACCCCAGAGCATTGTCTCTCCCTCTCATATGGGGAGATATGAAAAGTTGGGTCTCCCACCCAGAAGAGGGTCCTCACCAAGAGTATGGCATTACTAGCTCCCTGGTCTTAGGCCTCTAAACTCCAGAATGAAAGGAAATAGATTTTAGATATTTATAAGCCACCTGGACTGCGGTGGTTGGGTACAGCAGCCCAGACTAAGACATAAAACTTGATCTCTTTAGGCCCTCATTTTTCCATGGAGACACCCCTTCCCCATCTCTGAAGACTCATGTGAAGGTTAAGCAAAACCATGTGTGCACTTGACCAACACACAGATGCTGTGGAAGAATGTTCTTGTACACTGCAAAGACTTACCACTCCTATTGGTTTAACAAAACACTGATTCGTCAGTAGCCAGGCAGGGAGTAAAGGTGGGACAACCAGACGAGGAGAATTCTGGGAAGAGGAAAGGCAGAGATGCAGTCACCAGCCAAACACAGAGGAAGCAAGATAAGAATGCCTTACTGAGAAAAGGGACCAAGCCACGTGGTTAAACAGATAAGAACTATTATGGGTTAATTAAGTTGTAAGAGCTAGTTAATAATAAGCCTGAGCTAACAAGCCAAATACTTTATGATTAGTATAAGCCTCTGTGTATTTCTTTGGGACTGAATGGCTGTAGGATCAGACAGGACAGAATCTCCTGTCTACACACGGGTATGATTATGTGGTTATTTCAATGACACATGACATCATTGAAATTTGCTTTTCAGAATTTGTTTCCCTCCGAAGGGGAGGTAGTTTCCCATCCTTTCGTGATAACCATGATGGCCTTGAAGGTTAAGCAGAATGACTTTTTATGAGACTCCGTACCTCCCCTTGGGGAGTCATCTCATCTCTATCAGATTCCCGGCAGCTGCTTCTCACTGTCAGCAGCAGCAAGTCACTTCCACTAACACGGTGCTTCATGGGGCGATCCCGAGTTCGCAGGAAGAAAGAGAACCGTAAACTGCCTATGACAGCCAAGTGCAGGGAACACTCCTAGAGTACAGAGGTGTGGGAGGGGGGAAGAAGGGAGGCGGATGGGTGAGAAGGGGAAAGGAAGGCCAAAAGAAACAAGTTATGAATATTCCAAAATGAAGCCAATTACTTTGTATATGAATTTGTTTGTTTAAAGCAAAAGAAAAATGCTTTGGGGAAAGGCTTACAATTCCTACTCACACAAGATAGGTGTAACTGAACAAATATAATTTACTGAAAATAAACCAAATCTCTGACACCGTAGAGAGATGGGTGGGGGGGTCTGTCTTACTGTCTTATCTGTGGCTCCCCCAATGACCTCAGACAGCAGCAATGTCAAACCTAGGGCATTGAGCATGACAAATGAAGGCCCCGTGGGAGCGCTGGTGTACTTGGAGAGACTGTCCCTGGGTGGACAGCCCACTCCTTCAGCTTGCTCAGCAGCCAGGACCTTCCCACCCACAGACCCGCTGGGGCTGCTACAGGGCTTTAATCGACACTATCATTTACTGTGTTTGCCCTGACAAGGAGAAAGCGTTGCTGCAAACAGAGAGCTTTTAAACCAGCGTGCCAAAACAACAAAGAAAACATGCTTCACGCCGTTATCAGCTCCACTCACAGGAACGCATTCTTCCCTGTCAACAGAAATGGATCTTGAGACTAGAGAGCACATACGTACAAGGCTATGAGGGCCATTACTCCTGCAAAAGACAGCCGTAACAACTGGACCAGCACAGAAAATCACACAGAGAGGGCTGGAAGAGGGGACGCGCTCCACCTTCAACCCATGCCAGCTGTCACCTTGACTGTCTGAGCTCCACCTGGAGACCTGAGGTGAGCATTCCCAGCGGTAGTGAACGAAGCAGAGAGAAGATGGACTGATGATGGAGGGCACTCACAATGACTGACAGCAAGCTGTGTGGACTGCGAGCACCGTGCAAGATCTGGCGTGATGCTCACAGCCTCGGGGCAGCACTGCTAACATGGGTTTTTTTATATGCTTTATGTCAGTACATCATAAATCACGAAATGACAAGAGGCATTCAGTGTTATTAAGCCCTCACCATGTGCTAGTGTGTGTGCTATGTGCGTTCAAAACACGGCAAGGCATTTTAACTTCACGAGACTTCATAGATCTTTAAACCTGCTTTAGTTTTCATGATGGTAAAAATCTCCCTTTTGTGGAAAAGTGAACGGGAATACTTTGAGGCGATTTGCTCTCCATGGCAACGGGTCATGACTGAACTCCATTCTGCTCTCCATGGTCTTCTGGGCTTGGAAAAGTTCGTTCATTTTCACAGTAAACATTTTCAAATGTGAACCCAGAACAGTGACACTCTATGCATCACAGACTTGCGCCAACTCATCACCTTCCAGCCATGGGACCTTAGCCAAGCCCCAACTCCCTCATCTTTGGTACAGCCACTGTGGCAAGACATGTCCCCTTGTGATAACTGCACAATGTCACTACATCACGTGACGTGTCCATCTCAATCACTAACTCAGGATGCGGTAACAGAGCCGCCAGCTGTTCCCAAGTCAGCACGTCCTCCATGTTCTGGTTCACATGCAGATCAGGCCCCAAGCTCCTGACAGTCTAGGGAGATCATGTGACCAATTTGGAGCAATAGGCATGAAGAATATGACAAGGGATCCTCTGAGACATGGAAAAGCCCGCATGCTTCCTCTACCAGGTGCATACTTCCCCTTATGAAGGGGGGGGTTGCCCAACCAAAAGACAGGGGCGGAGGACAACAGAGCTCCTACCAACATGTGGAACTGGGTGGTTTCTGATGGGACTAAGGTTAACAAGACAGGATTCAGCAGGTCTGAGTCAGCACACACTTTCAAGTCAATTCTTAAGTCACTCAAACAGGTAGTGAAGGCAGAGACTCATTAAACTTGCCTTCATGCAGGTGGGTAGAGCAGGGATCTGACTTTAACCTAGATGGAATCCTATTGATAAGATTTCTGACAAATGCCTTGTGCTCAATATGTACTTGACATTATTGTGAAGCATAATTAATAAAATCTCAGAGACTGATAGTGGGGTTCATTCTGAAGGTCAAAAAAAAAAAAAAAAAAAAAACAAAAACCAGCCAGCCACTGGTTCATACCTCAACCTCAGTCTAAAAATGGCGATCCTGCCTCCAGGAATCTCAGAATAAGACTGTGCCTGAGAGCTGTCTCCTCCCATCTTATAATCCTCTCTAGTTCTGAGATTAAAGGCTTGTACCCCTACAGCCTGGTTTCTATGGTAAGCTAGTGTGTCTACTGGGGTTAAAGGTATGTATTATGCCGCCTGGTCTATAAGGCTGGCCAGTGCGGCTGTTTTACTTTTCTGACCCTCAGGCAAGTTTTATTGATTACAATACAAGTGAAATGCCACTACATTAATGCACACTGCTTTCCCATGAGAATGAAACCCTAGCCAAGGTGGGAAAGGCAGTGCATTGGGATAGCAAAGCACTGAAGGCTTGGGGACCGTTCCTTTCAGAATGCAAAGCTCAGATCGTGTCCTGGGCATTGTGACACTGAGCAGTAGAGTTCTGTGCAAGAAACAGGATTCCCTTTGGGCCCAAGGGCTTAACAAAGGACAGATACTCCAGTACTGAAAAGAGTGCCACTAGGACATGAACTTGCTGAGAACCTACTCCAAGAGAAAGACAAGAGATGACCGTTCATGAGGGGCTCCAGGTGGAGAACCAGGAGTGAAATGAGAACACTCAGCCAACCATCCCTGACACTCTACACTGTTTGTGGTCATGACAGTCTCCTTGGCAGACCGAAAAATGACAAACAGCATAACCCCACAGCTCTGTGCAAAGGTGACTGCCATAGGGCGAACTCGGTCTCTCTGTTGACAGAGGTTTCTGTCCTGTCCCGTCCCACAGCCATTCAGTCCCAAAGAAACACACAGAGGTCTACATTAATTATAAACTGGTTGGCCTATTAGCTCAGGCTTTCTTATTAACTCTTACATCTTAAACTAACCCGTAATTCTTATCTGCGTTAGCCACATGACTTGGTACCTTTTGTCAGCAAGGCATTCTCATCTTGCTTCCTCTGGGTCTGGGTAATGACTGCAGATGGAGCCTTTCTCTTCCCAGAATTCTCCTATTCTGGTTGCCCCACCTATACTTCCTGCCTGGCTACTAGGCAATAGGCATTTTATTAAATTAATACAACTGACAAATCTTTACAGGGTACAAAGCCATTGTCTCATAGCATTCCTCAACTCCTTCACACCTGCCCGAGTCCCTGAGTTCTCCAGTGTCCTCAGAGAATAGCGCTGCTAGTGTCTCTTATTGAAAACATGTTTTATTTTAAGGTTACAAATTCAAGGCGTGCATGTCTTGTTAACTTTCGTGGGCTTCCTTCAAATTAAGCCATAATCAATACAAAGAAAGAACTATTTATCCTGGAAAAACATGCAAAATACTAAGCATTATATGAAAACAGGTCACTGATTGGTCAATGGGGAGGCAGTCTACGTAGGAATGATTAGCTTTCAAGTAGCTGATTATATTTGGATTGCAAGTCAATTGGAAGCCTTTTTTGAGAAACATTGGCCAATTCGAAATTATACATTGGTTGGTTCACAAAGCTTAGACTTTACTGGGTAATTAACAGAAGGTAAAACTGGCTATTGGGCATTCTTCGTGGGATGCAGATGTCCCAAGTTCATGCACTTGAGATTTAACTCAAGGAACATTGTTTTCCAATGTTTTTGCTAGGTAACAATACTTTCCTCAGTCACACATGCTGACAAAATTCCTTGTGTCGCCTTTTGATCCTAACACAGCATTTACCACCACAATCTATCCATCTCTAACACATTTCACACAATGATTATCACTAATAAGAGTCAATATGCAGAGTTTTATATTAGATTTACATCAGATCCTCCTCCGACAAAGAGGACTTCACTAGCACTGAGTAGGTACCTGGATTTCCAGTACCAGGCGTGGTATCTCTCTTGTCGAATGGGTCTTAGTCTGATCAGAGAATGGTTGATTACAGCCAAGGTATGTGTGCCACTACTGCACATGTAGGGTGACTTTGCCATGCTGGTTGTTGATTGGGTACATAGGTGTCACAGCTGGGCAGGACTGTTAGTTGCCTCTCTCTCTTTTAGAAGCTTCCATGCCATCTTTGGGCACCATGGAAGCTAGTCTTCAGGGAGGAATCTGTCCTTCTTGTTCTGCCCATGTTCGGCAGTCATGCTAGTGAGACTTCATGGGTGTAGCTTCTAATGTTACCAGGAGACAGAATCTCACAACAAAGTCCCTGGTCCTCCGGCTCTTAGAATCTTTCATCCCCTCTTCCACAGTGTTTCCTGAGCCACTGGTGTGGGACTTAGCTTCACAACTGATCAGTTGAATTTTTCTGTAGAGGTCTCTGTTGCAAAGAGACATTTCCTTGATGAGGGGTGAAGACTGCACTTATCTGTGGGTCCAAGGACAAACGTTTATAGATTGCTGTTAGGAATTATGATGAGCAAAAGAGGCCATGAATTGGAGCAAGAGTGCAGAGGGATATATAGAACAGTTTGGAGCCTGGAAATGAGAAATGTTATGATTAAAACACAATATGAAAAATAAACAACAGGGGGTCTGAGAAGAGCGGGAGGAGGTGGTGGCCTCGGGAAGATGTCTCGATCCAGCTCGACTTCCAGCTCAGGCTCCAGCGCCAGCACAGGTTCAAGCAGTGGCTCTAGCTCCTCCTCTGTGTCCAGCCGCTCTGGGAGCTCCAGCACATCCCGGAGCTCCAGCTCTAGCAGCTCCTCGGGCTCCCCCAGCCCTTCCCGGCGGCGGCGATCCCGCTCCAAATCCAAACCACCTAAAAGAGATGAGAAAGAGAGGAAAAGGCTGAGGCCTTCACCTAAGCCCACCAAAGTGCACATTGAGAGGCTCACCAGGAATGTGACCAATGATCATATGGAAATATTTTCTACTTATGGGAAAATTAAAATGATTGACATGCCTGTAGAAAGGATATATCCTTATCTATCCAAAGGCTACGCATATGTAGAGTTTGAGAATCCAGATGAAGCGGAGAAGGCACTGAAACACATGGATGGAGGACAAATTGATGGCCAAGAGATCACTGCTACTGCCGTGTTGGCACCCTGGCCTCGGCCACCCCCATGAAGATTCAGCCCACCCAGGAGAATGCTTCCACAACCTCCCATGTGGCGCAGGTCACCCCCACGGATGAGGAGGAGGTCTCACTCTCCAAGGAGCAGGTCCCCTGTGCGTAGGTCTTGATCTCCTGGCCGCCACCGCCGCCATAGGAGCCGCTCCAGCTCCAACTCCTCCTGATAAGCAGGGACGTTGATTCGTACCTCTGTAACTTATATTCCCCCAACTCAGTTTTGTCCTTTCTTTAGCCAAGGAGGATCTGTAGGGAAGGATCACATAACAGGGTGGGCTTTGAAGACAGCAGTTGAGATATTTCCTCTGCAGGAGGATTCTGGCTGCAGAGGTACTGTTGATTCAAAACTGTGCCCATAAAAGTGCCCTGTAGTTTTCTGGCTAGAAAGTTCACCCTTCCCCTTCTTGAGAGTCTGGTTTTTAGCAGAGCCAACTGGGATGAGCAAGCCTCCATATTGCAACACACGGTTTTCCACAGGTGACCTAGGACCTAGGCAACCTGGTCGTGCTCCTGCCGATGCTGTGCCACATCTGTGGAAAGGGGACCAAGCTGCTGTGCTCTGAGGCCTGACCATGTCCCCTTTGGAGTCCTCGTCAACTTCTAGGGTTAAACACCTTTATCTTTCCCTACCCCCAGGTCTGTTATTCTCTGAAATTGGTGAGCCAGCTCTACAGGGTCCTCATGGAACCTGCCACCACACTCATTGTCACCTGCCGTTCACAGGGATGTTGCAGGTTAAGCGTGGCAGTGTATTCATTGCCTGTTTTTGCTTTTATTGTACAGTCAGTACTATAAATTTTGTTTTGAGTTTTGTGACTTTATAGTATTTTAGATAAAGTTATTTGTACTTGTGTGGAGTAAGAGGACTATTGAATAAATAAACCTCGGACTAGATGCAAACTGAAAAAACAAAAAACAAAAATAAACAGCAGAAGCAACACAGTCGTCTGCGCCTGTTTACAATTAAAGCTGCCTACCTATTTCCCCCGCCTTCCTGCTTGCCTTCAGCATTCATATGAGGCCACTGGATATAGATTTTTGAGGTCTCAGGGGCAATCGTAGGGCCTGAGCTTTTTTTTTTTTTTTTTGGCCATTCACCAGAGTTCCCCAGACTTATAAAGTGGGAGCTGACACTTTTAAAACGTAAAGTTATAAAGTACCAAAAGTTGGAAATTTGAGAACTAATATTTTTAAATATCTCCACGACTATAGGAATTGACTGTTTTTCTTACTGCCAGATATGCAAAAAGAGCAAGGTAAGACTCATGGTTCGAGGGTAAGCCCCTCACAGGGGAAGGCTCAGTAGCGGAAGTAGGAGGAGGCTGTTCGTGTCACATCCTCAGTCAGGAAGCAGAGAGACAGATCAACTCACTCTCCCTGTTTTATACAGTCTGAGATCCTACTCCAAGGAACAGAGCCACACAAAGTTAAGGTGGGTCCTCACACTAGAAGCTCACCCATCAATACCCCCAGAGACCTGTCTTCGGGAGATTTCACTTAGATTCTGTCAGGTTGACAATCAGTTTTCCCTATCACACTCACCTCCTAGTTCTCCAGAGCTAAAGGGGAAAATTTACAGAAGGATGGTAGAACAAAAGTTGTTGTTACTGCTGAATTTAACTTACATAAAATTTTCAAACTGTAAAGCATTCTGTAATTTATACAATTATGTGCCACTTGTGGTGGGCGCAGGGGAGAAGAGAGAGATCTGGCCTTCTAAGTCTGCCTAAGAGATACATTGAACAGTGTCTTCTGTATGTATTTCTTTTCTGAACAAAACACTTTGCCTAGCTTTGTAAAAAGAAAAGCTTCCCTCCGTGGACCCTGCTTTATTTCTTTTATCAGTTAGGTCTGATTCTCCCACACAGGGAAAGGAAAGCCATGGAACTGGGCATGCTCTTTAATGTTCCACGCCATCGGGACCATCTAGACCCAGGCACCTCACCTTTGAAATGAAGTCTTAGAACGGCGGGCATCCTCTATGAGGGAGAGAAACCAGGAGGCCAGCTCCGCCTAAGGATGTGAGTAACTGTGTGAAGGGGACAACCAGGCACTTGCTGTCGTTGCATGGCACGGCAATTAGAAAGGACTTTGCAGCAGCCCCCATTCCCGTGTATTCACAGCCTTGCTTATGGCTGCTCTCCAGCCATTTAATCTGGCATTCAATCACAAATAATAGTTCTATTGAGTTGTGTAAAGTCAATACTTCTTACGCTCTTTAATTCAGGCAAAGCTCCAGGAGACAGCGCTCTGTTTGTTTAATGCTTTCACGGGCTATTCAGGGAAATCAGATTTACAAGGTTCCGTTATTCCCTAGTCACTTCCCAGCATGCTCTTATCTCGGATTCTCCCTCCACTGAGGAAATATGCCTGTCAACCTAAGTAGCATTTTCTTAGAGGAATAAAAAATTAATTGGGTACAACACTTATGCTCTGGGACCTCCCAGGGCTATCACTAAACATCCACATCACTGGGCCACCCAGGAGTCAGGCTGGCCACAAGCTCTGTATTCTAATTATTCAGAGAATCAAGAAATATCGAGAAAAGATCATTGACAGATACCTCCATCATAAAATCAGCAGATAGGATACAAACATTAATTGTCAAGTTAGATGGAGATAGGCATCAGTCTTTTTATGTCTGGGTATTCAGACCCAGGGTGAGAGGAAATCTTATATTGATGATTCTTTTCACATTATAAAAAAATGTACATTCACATTGTAGAAAATGTAAAGGCAAGTCAAAGCAAAATTAAATACATTCACCATACCAGACCTGCCCCTCCTGCTGTGTTAGTGTGTGTCTTTTGGGGTTCACATATTATATATATTCTTACCAAAGTAAGACTTTAATATAAAGTATTTTATACTCCATTTTACCTTTGCTGAATAGGTGACTTTATGAATAAGCATATTAATATGTCATATATTTATTATTAATAATAAGCATATTAATATATATGTTCATCTATAAATTTTTCAGCGCAGAGATAGAGTTTCAGTACGTAGGTGGGCCACATTTATTTAATCAGTTCCATGTCACTAGATGCCTACCAAAACCCCAATTTCAAATACTGTGTGCAAAATAAGATTAGGAGTTCCTGACTTCCCCAGGATATCAACTTAGTCATAGCTGGCCACATATATTACTCAAACTTCTGATAAGCAAATTGTCCTCCAGCCGGTCTGGATCAGATCAACAGCCTGCCCAACAGAAATGTGTAGTTGGTTTTTGTTTTGTTTTTCGTTTTGTTTACTCTTTGGGGGCCTGCCACCCAACTCCTAAATAAATACATGGAAACTTAGTCTTACTTATGAATTCCCTGCCTTACCTTGGCTTGTTTCTTGCCAGCTTTTGAATTATCCCGTTTCTCTTTAACTACATTTTTGCCTCTAGGCTTTTCCCTTTTTTCCATTGCTGGCTGTGTGACTGGGTGACTGGCTGATTCCTGGAGGCCTCCTCTCCTCCTCCTTTTCTTGCTCCTCCTCCTATCTCTTCTCCTATTTATTCTTTCTGCCCACCAGCCCCACCTATCCTTTCTCCTGCCTAGCTATTGGCCATTCGGCTCTTTTTTAGACCAATCAGGCACTTTAGACAAGCAAAGTAACACAGCTTTACGGAGTTAAACAAATGCAACATAAAAGAATGCAACACATCTTTGCATCATTAAAAAAAATATTCCATGGCATAAACAAATGTAACACATCTTAACCTAATATTCAGCAATAAAAAAGGGTCACGGATCTATGCTGCAGACAATGGTGGCCATAGTTACAAATGTAACTATGTGGGATGAAGAATGCTAACCTCAATGGCTTGATTTTCATTTCTTTAATGAGTAGCCAGGTCCAACCTTTCTTCCCTGTGTTTATTAGCTGTTAGCCTTAAACCAGAGCCCCGGAGTCTTACCACACAGGACACAACCTCAGGGAGTATGACGTCTACAAGCTATGTCCATGACCTTTGCGACTTGTGGAGAGTCACTGAAAGATAAGAGTCAGAGTACTTGTTGGGCTGGTCACAGGCACCCTAGCTTCCTAAACAATGAAGGCAATTAAGTATTTGGGGCTTTTGAGGGAATTCCACAGTGTCCTTAACCAGCGTTGGAATCAGAAGTGTATAACAGAGTTCTCAGTAGTCCTCATCATCCGCTATGTTCAGCAAGTCCGGTTTTATCCCAGGCTTTTTCAGACCCAGGCCAGATGGCCTTAGTGGGTTCCCGATAGAACATCCCATTGTCTCCGTGTGTGGGTGCACCCCTCGCGGTCCTGAGTTCTTTGCTCGTGCTCTCTCTCCTTCTGCTCCAGATTTGGACCTTGAGATTTCAGTCCGGTGCTCCAATGTGGGTCTCTGTCTCTGTCTCATTTCATCGCCTGATGAAGGCAAGAACAATGGCAATGGGCTTTTGATCCTACTGCACACACTGGCTTTGGGGGAGCCTAGGCAGTTTGGATGCTCACCTTACTAGACCTGGATAGAGGTGGGTGGTCCTTGAACTTCCCACAGGTCAGAGAACCCTGATTGCTCTTCGAGCTGATGAGGGAGGGGGACTTGATTGGGGGAGGGGGAGGGAAATGGGAGGCGGTGGCGGGGAGGAGGCAGAAATCTTTAATAAATAAATAAATCAAAAAAAAAACCAAGAAGTGTATAACGGAATGGCTATGGATTGACCTGTGCCCTCCCCCTCAGAAAATGCATATAATGAGAAGACTCCCAAGCTCAGGGTTCGAGAGGACTTTTTAACCTGTGCAAACCTGAAATGTTTTTAACTAAGATGCCGCACAGACAGACCTAAGCTGTTGCTACCAACTTTCCACCATTTGCTTACCGAGTCTCTGTGACACTGCACCTGACAGGTTGCAATGGGACAGTGGATGCTGCCTCTCGAGGTCCTGAGTTGTCCTGGCCAGGTTGGTTGCCACAGGTGCAAAGATTGGTTTTTCTACATAGTTGAGAAAACAGGTATAGAACAGGTACATGAATAGGACCATGTGGAGCTCTGCTCGAGGGAACAATGTCATGGACGCCATCAGGTTTTGTGGGGTGGGGAGTGAGTGTGTATGTGTGGAGGCCAGAAGACAGCCCGGGATATCAGTCCTCAGAAGCCATCTGAGATGGTTTGAATACAAATAGTCCCCTTAGGCCCATAGAGAGTTGCACTATTAGAATGTGGGGCCCTGTTGGAGTAGGAGCAGCCTTGTTGGAGGAAGTGTGTTACTGGGGGGGGTGTTGAAATAAGAAGCGGCGAGGCTGCATCCCCTGCACCCGGCCGCCCACATGGCTAGCTTAGCTTATGTCCCGAAATAATTACACGGAAACTGTATTCTTTTAATCACTGCCCGACCCGTTAGTTCCAGCCTCTTATTGGCTAGCTCTTACATATTGATCTAACCCATTTCTATTATTCTATGTAGTCCACTAGCCGGCTTACCAGGAATGATCTTAACCTGCATCTGTCTGGAGTGCTGGAACCATGGCGACTCACTGACTCAGCTTCTTTCTCCCAGCATCCTGTTCTGTTTTCTCCGCCTACCTAAGGGTTGGCCTATGAAATGGGCCTAGGCAGTTTCTTTATTAATAAGAAATCATTCCTACATCGGGGGGGGGGGGTGGACGTTGAGGTTTCAGAAGCTCAAACCAAGCCTGGTGGCTCACTGTCTCTTCCTGCTGCTTGCAGATCCAGATGTGGAACTCTCCGCTCCCTCTCCAGCACCATGTCCGCTGGCATGTCACCATGCTTCCTGCCATGATGAGAATAGACTAAACCTCTGAAATTGTAATCCAACCCCAATCAAATGTTTTTCTTTATAAGGGTTGCCGTGGTCATGGTGTCTCTTCACAGCCATCCATCTTGGATTTTAAGACGTGCTCTCTCACTGGCCTGAACCCTCCAAGTGACTAGGGTGAGAATTCCAGGGATCTGCCTGTTTCTGCTTCTTCGGTGTGCACAGCACCATGCCTGGCTTAGTTTCCGCCTCTTCAGTGTGCACAGCAACATGCCTGGCTTGGTTTTTTGGTTTGCTCATTTGCTTGCTTGTTTGGTTTGATCTTTTTTAATGTGATAAATTTTAGGGGTTGAACTAAGGTCCCTGTATTTACAAGACAAGCATTTTAATGTCGGCACCAGACTGTCGTTTTTAAAGAAGTCAAGAAAACTTCTCACAAACACTGAAGGATGTTACAGCAAGGTGCACTCTTACTTCCTCTTATTTTACACACACACACACACACACACATACACACATACACACACACCACACCCCTGAAGTCGTCATAGGTATATTGAAGAAGCTTTAAATTCATTTATAAAATATACAATTAAATACATGTCACTATAGATGATACTCATTATCTGTATTTTTTAGATAAGGTCTCACTCTGTAGCCCAGGCTTGGCCTGGGATTTCCTATGCAGAGCAGGCAGACAGGCTTCAGACTTTTGTCATTCTTCCTGCCTCAGCCTCCCAAATACTGAGTTCACAGTTGTGAGCCACTTTACCCAACTACACGCTTATGTTTTTAAATATATACCGCACTCTCTGCTTAATCTTCTTGAGTTTTTTTTTTAACTTTCCTAATTTTCTTTTTTTTTAAATTAAATCACTGCTTGGTCCATTAGCTCTAACTTCTGATTGGATAACTCTTATATTAATTTAATACATTTCTATTAATCTGTGTATCACCATGTGGCAGTGGCTTACCGGCAAAGTTTCAGCATGTCTGACTCTGGCAGCAGCAGCTCCATGACTTCTTCCTGACTCTGCCTTCCTCCTCCCATGTTATAGGTCAATCCCGGTTCTATTCATTAACCAATAAAAGCAACACATAGACAGAAGGCCCTCCCACACAGGTTCCCCTTTTCTGTTTAAATGAAAAAGAAGGCTTTAACTTTAACTTAGTAAAATTACGTACAACAAAATGGGTATCAAACAAAAATTAAAGTTACAGTATTTATATCTACTTTATCTTTTATCATAACTAAGGAAATCTATTTTGTTTCTGTTTCTGAATAACAAAAACAACCTGAAATTACAAAAAAAATAAGTTCATTTTTTACTAAATAAGTGGTTGGTTCACGTGTTATTCTAGAATCAGAAATCGGGTAGTTTTATTTCAGTCTCTCTTTTCCTTCCTCCATCTGTCCCCCATATGCCCTCATGTGTGCACACACCACACACACACACACACACACACACCACACACACACACACCA
>NC_022029.1:24587236-24612489 GCF_000317375.1 Microtus ochrogaster
CACACACACATCACACATCACACACACACACACCACACACACACACATCACACACCACACACACACACACACACCACACACACACACACTACACACATATCACACACCACACACACACCAAACACACCACACCCATGCATGTGTGGCAGATGTATACTCTCCTCTGTTCCTGCTCTGGCTCGTACCACCCAGTATCTCTCTTATGCTGTGAACTCTGTCAGAACAGATGCTTTCCTTTCCCAGAATGGTCTCATTGTTCATGGTTTCAAGGTGAGTGTTTTGTCTAGAGGGAGCCACTGCTTTCTTTCAAGGTTAGGCTGGCACATTGCTGTTGTCTGCAGTTTTATTTATTTGCATTGGTTTTCTTGAAATGCTGCTGTTTAAGATATTCTTGACATCTTATTTGCACTACTCCTGCAGATCTTAGCCAGCCAAAAGAAAAATAATTCATGTATAGATCAGTCTGAAGAAAATGTGCAGAGCCTCAGCTCTGGGTCCTTGGACCAGGACAGCAGTTGGAGAGCTGTTTAGTCTGTGATGGGGGTTGGGAAATGTGAGGAGCGCTAACGGGTTCTTAAGGATGATGAACAAGGAAACACCAGTGATGGGAAGGGCTGGCAGAGGGTGTTCGAAAGCAAATGTGTAGTGATTTTACCCGAAGCAGGCAGAGAACCAGCTAGTGCATGTGGGGCAGACCACCCAGGAAAATCCAGACAGTGGTGTGTTGGTCATCCAAAGAGCTAGGTGTTGGAAATGCCCATGCAAGGATGCCCTGATGCTCTAGGAGAAGGCCCTAGCTTGCAGCCCAGCTTCTTTCCTTCATGCCTTGGTAGAACCCTAAAGAACTTCTTCCTGAATGGAAGATAAGACTTTGTGTTTCAGACTCTTCCCAAGGCAATCAGAAACCCGTCAATACTCTGAGAAGGTATGGGAGAAGATTCAAAAGTTCTCACGTACACTCCAGGCAGGGCCCTGCTGGCAATCTCCCCTGAGCACGCTACCATTCCTTCTTATTAATATCTAGTCATCACTTTCTGGGTTGTCAAAGATGACACAGATAGCATGTTAATGTATGAGCTATCCTAATGGTGTACACTAACAGAGTTTGGGCATTACATAGCTCATGATTTTATATTATTTCTTGCATATCATGTGCATTGACAGCATGTATGACTACATATATGTGCTGTTTTCTCTGTATGTAATATTATAGATATATTGATTTTACATATTCATATATAAAAATCTTCATTATGTTTCGATGCATAATGCCATAGTCACATACTGTGCTGGGTCATTTTATGTCGACTTGACATAAGCTATAGTCATTGAGAACTATAGTCACTGAGTCATTGAGAAGAATGAACCTCAATTAAGAAAATGTCACCTTAAAATTAGGCTATAGGCAAACCTGTAGAGCATATTCCTAGTGATTAGTGGGTCTCATCCCACTGTGGGTGATACCACATGGGCTGGTGGTCCTGGGTTCTATAAGAAAGCAGGATGAGAAAGTCATAGGGAGCAAGCCAGTAAGCAACACCCCTCCATGGCCTCTGCATTAGCTTCTGCCTCCAGGTTCGTGCCCTGCTTGGGTTCCTGTCCCAACATCTTTCAGTGATGAACAGTGATGTGGAATTAACCTTTTGCTCCCCAAGTGGCTTTTGGTCATGGTTTCTATCACAGCAATAAAAACCCAAGACACTTACTATTGTAATCCATCATGAACAAACTGTTCATTGCTAGTTACTATGGTTACTGATAGTATTGCAAGCCATACTGCTTGAACTTTTGTCCCAATGTAAAGAAACCACAGAGATGCTTAAGAAATAAGTCCAGCGCAAAGCTTACAAAAGGTTCTGTGCTGTCTCAAACAGCAGGTGCCCATTGTGTGCCTTCCCCCACGGAGTCTTAATCCTCACAAAAATGACCAAGGGCACATAAAAGAGCAACAGAACTGAAGGGCCACCAATACAGTTACAGACAGACAGTTAAAAATCAAAATAAAATAATAAATAAACAAAAATTCAGTTTAATTCATGAGGGAGAATGTCATACATGTCTACTGTGTTTTGTGATATAGGCTAGTCACTGGAGTTGTGGGCACAGGGTTCAGTGCATAGAGTAAAAAGTATAACTCAGAATTCAACTAAAAAGGCTTACAGGATCAAACTGTGGTAGAGATGGCATTTGTTATCAGTTCATAGAAAATGTGTGATTGCTTAGACACTTCCAGGCTGAAGGCCACTTCCTACAGACATGACTGGGTTAACATGGTGATATGGCCTGGATAACAAAGGAAAGAAAATGGCCTCCAGATGCCCTTGTCAACTGAAGCCCAATCATCAGATGGTTCGTAACTCTGCTAAAGTGCACACCTGCCTCCAGAGCACACCTGCCTCCAGTATACATCTGCCTCCAGTGCACACCTGCCTCCAGTACACACCTATCTCCAGTGCACACCTGTCTCCAGTGCACACCTGCCTCCAGTACACACCTATCTCCAGTGCACACCTGTCTCCAGTGCACACCTGCCTCCAGTGTACATCTGCCTCTAGTGCACACCTGCCTCAGTGCACATCTGCCTCCAACACACACCTGCCTCCAGCAAGACACAAACAAGTTCTGAGATTGCTCAGCTGATCTAGCATCATCAGAGTGATGGAGAGATGAGAGCCATGACAGGCTGGCTCATTGGCAGGTAGACATTCGGAGGGTAAGCCTGTCTCCACCAGCTCCTGGCCTTCGATTCCTAGATGCTGGCCAAGCTACTCCTCCTGGTCCCTTGAGAGTGTTAGAGTTTGTGCTTTGAGTCTCAAACTACTGTTTCACTATTATTTTTAAATTATTCTCACTAAAAAAAAATTATAATTCAATTTTATCTGTGAGGAGTTTCACCCACAATTGCTAGAATCGATTCCACAGAACCATTTCTCTCTCCTGGAACCATTTATTAACAGTCACGTCATGGGTCACAGCTTTGAGCACCTCCTAAGTCTGTATTATGGGTTGAGAGAAGTATTTGTGTGGACATAAATATGTGTATGTATGTGTGGGTTCATGCACGTGCACATGTATACACAGAGAGAGAGGCCAGAAGTCGATTTTAGGTTTTGTTCTTCGGACACTGTCAACCTTGGGTATCTTTTTTTTCAGGCAAGATCTCTCATTTCTGCCTGAAACTCACTGATTTGACTAGGCTAGGCTAGCTGGCCAGTGAGCCTAGGAATTCACCTCTTCCTACCTCGCCAGGGCTGGGATTAGAAGTGTTCCTCTCGCAAAGATGCAAGGGATCAAACTCAAGTTCCTTGGGCTTTGGTGGCACTACCCCAGCTACTGTACAAAGTGAATCATGATTCCCAGGGGTGACAGCAAGAAAAAGGGGACAGACAAGCAAAGTGACAATGACATTACAGGGAAGGGTTAACACTGGGTTGCTTTTTTTTTTTTTTGAGAGAGAGAAAACCCCAGCAACTTGCTCTAAGTGTGCCAAACCCCCCAACACACCTGTGACACTAACCCTCATGAAACCAGAAAAGGGACTGGAGAGACGGCTCATTGTTTAAGATCACCTACTGCTCAATCTCTTAGTCGTGAGTTTAGTTGCCAGTACCCACACCAAATATCCATAACTCCAGCTCCAGGGAACCTGTTAATCTCTTCTACCCTCTTTGGGCGATGGTATTCACCTATACTTACACAGATATACGTGGATCAAACACAAATGGAGAGGTGGGCGACCAAAATCAATCTGAAAACAAAACAAACAAACCAGAAACAGGACTGGCCCAAGAGGAAGTAAAGCCTCTGCCCCTCAGGAGCAGCACAGCATGAGGCTGTCCACCCGTGAATCACCTCATCACCATGAGTGGTAGAAAATGCTGTCGTTTTCTATCGTTTCGGTCAGTTCACTGTCACCCCTAACTCCTGGGTGCATAGTTAGCTGACAAGCTGTTACCGCAAGGCCCCAACTCTCCTGGACTGCACTCCGCTCCCTGTCATGGGGCAGCTGGTCACCCCTGCACACTGACCAGTTAGATGATGCTATGGGAGACCCTAACTGCCTTAAAGCTAGGAACACAGTGAGTCTTTTATCTCTTTTCACCCTGGAATCAGCCCAATGTGGTGACACAGGGTTGCAGAGGTGGAATTAGCCCACCAGTGAGTGTTGGGAAAATGCCACTGGAGGGGAAGTTGAGGCTGACCCCGCATCTGGCCATATGAGGATGACCCCACATCTGGCCTTATGGTCTGTTACAGGGGCCAAGGCTGGAAGAAGAGGCCATGGCTGGTGGGACAGGAGCAGAGAAGGCTTTCCGAAGAGTTTGAGTCTGCTTGGAGAGCCACCTGATTGGTCTGGAGTATGTGACAAACTGATCCTCCTGTAAGACAAACTCAAGCCTGTTGTTTAAACGCTGCATTTCCTCCCTGGTGGGACATCTAAGCATTGCAGCATATGTCTGTAATGCAGAGAGAGTTCGGGACTAATGTCTGTGAGCAGATACATTAATCTAGCTGTGTGAGGCTTTCGTTTGTGATTTCAATTCAATAAAGTTATTTTGTTCTTAAGCTTAGATTTGGTGTGAATGAAAACACACCCCTTTTAAGTCAGGATGGGGTACAATCAGCCACACTTGTGTTTAACATCAGGGCCTAGGACAGTGTGGCACCTGGGTAGAAAGAAGGAGGAGTGGACACCAGAGGAGATGTTGACAGGTCACCCACAGAGGAATACCGCTGAAGAAGACCAAAGCCATCTGAAGTGACAAGCAGAGGGACGCTGGAAAGAAGTCAAGGGTGAGCATGCCTGGCTTGAACAGTCTGGAAGCTACGCAGAGCCCTGCCGAGGCTTCCGTTCCCTTCCTCCTAAACCTGCAGTCATCCTCAGTAGAACCTGCTGGCCAAATAGCATGCTATCAGAACATTTTCCACAAGAGCATAAGGCAAACAAATCAATAACTTCTGAACAAGTTGAATATGCAAATATTAGAAATGTGGTTATTAAAACTCGTAATTCAGGCTCAGAAATTTGCTGTGGTCTTTATTAAAGACGTTTCTCAAGGCCTTGGTGGTGCACTGTGTGGGATATGAGGCCATGATATTCACAGTCTGCACCGAGAGCACTCCTGCTCATGGAAGGACACTGAATATTTATATTTTAAAGAAATGGATGAGTTATGTAATTTCACTTTTCAATAATTTTATATGAATCCAATAAACACATTATGAATATCATAAATCTCAGTTTATTAAAATAATGATATCTGTTGGGTAGAGTGACAGGTTATTCAATCAAAGAAGGAAAACACCCCTGTTTGAGAAATCAGCCTTTTTCCATTCACTCTGGGTTTCCAGTTGTTGGAGCATCTGAGGCCTTTTACCTAAAGAAGGATTATTAGGACAAAAGGGGGAGATTCCAACCTAGGAACCAGAGGAGAAGCACAAGCCAACCCATACAAAAAGGTGCAAGCAATAAAATAATCATTAAAACTCTGTGACTGGCACACAGCCAACTGCAAGACTGTTCTGGGGTAGCCATGATGGCACAGATGGGCACAGAGACTGAGGCAAGCAAGACCATGCCCTGGCATGATAGATACACAAGCATTCTTTACAGTTGGTGCTCTATGTAACCAGAGAAAGAAGAATGGATGGATGGATGGATGGATGGATGGATAGATAGATGAAGAGTACTTACTAAAGTTGTAGAGAGTCTTTGCCCAATGTTCCTGGTTAAGGGCTATGTTATATAGAAGTAGGTTAACCCAGACACAGGCAAGTATAAAGAGAAAAATATAATAGAGTCCTAACGAGACAAAGCTGTTAGAATATTGGGAAAATAATGTGAAAATAGCCATGAGGAGGAAGAGGAGAAAGGAAAGAAGTAATGGAGGAAGGAAGGGAGAGAGAGAGAGAGAGAGAGAGAGAGAGAGAAAGAGAAGGAAGGGAGAGAAAGAAAGAGAGATATAGAAAGAAAGGGAGGAGGGGAGAGGTAATGAGAAGAGAAGAAAAGAAAGGAGGGAAGGGGAGGAGAGGAGAGGAGTCCAGACGGACAGACAGACACACAGACAGAGCCAATGAAGAGGTTCAGCTTGCTGCCAAGGCTGATGACCTGAAGTTGACCCTGGGATCCACATGGTAGAAGGAAAGGGACAGCTCCTGAAATTTGAATTCTTACCACCACATGTGTTCCATGTGTATTCACACACATGCATACATGACACACCACAATAAATAATTTTTTAAAAAAGAAAGAATAAGAAAATATTAAACTGAAACGAAAAAGCCCATTTGGAAGCTCTGGTTGTGGTCAAATCAGAATAGAGGAAAGCAGAATGCTGTGAAGGATCTCCACGGGACATTTATACACACTCTGTAGGGGTGTGTGTGTGTGTGTGTGTGTGTGTGTGTGTGTGTGTTCCAAGCAAGGGGGAAATATTGGGAACACAGAGCTCTGCTGTAGAAGTCACTACAAGATGCACCTGAGATTATGAACTTGGTCTCGGTTCACAGCTTCAGAACTTCTGGTCCCTGACAGGCTCTGGGTAGTGTTTTAGGCCATGGTCAGTCAGAAGCATAGCCCAAAAGGACAGGCAGAGGACAAAAGCAGGCTGCTCCCATCGCCCCCTTCATCCCAGTGACCTAACACTGCCAACATGGCTCCATCTTCAGAAGGTTCTGCCTGCTTCATGGTGCCATCCAGGGCTCAATCCTTTAGCACCCGAGTCTTTCCAACCTACAGAAACCACAAGAAGATGTGCACAGCTCAAGACCACAGTAAATAATATACATGTTCCTTGGAAGGAAAGCCCGACACGAGAAAGTGATGCTACTTTAAAGGCTGGGAGAGGAGGGCAGAGCCTGCAGGGAGCTCGACTCCCACCTGCTATGGCAAGACATCAATAATGAGTTATGTTTACAGTTAAGCAGCAAATGCCTCTTCCCTGCCCGCCCTGCCTGCCCTGCCTGCCCTGCCTGCCCTGCCTGCCCTGCCCAACCTGCCCAACCTGCCCAACCTGCCTGCCCTGCTGCCTACCCTGGTTCCAAGGCCACCTGCTCTTTAGTCTGTGGTTTCCCATCCACTCATCCGGTCCCAGTCTGACTTCTTGACAGTCAGGTTAACAGTGCTCTGAGATGCTCCATACTCTTCTTTAAGCATCACATCCTACCTGTTGGAAATTTTAGCTCATTTATTCCAAGGATGCTGTTTTACTTTCCATCAAACTATCCCCCTCCTGGGCCCTAGGTAGATGCTGAGTGTCAGCCTCCTGCAGTGAACCTGCAAACTCTAGAGACACATTTTACTCATTTTTGCCTTCCCACAGGGGTCAACATCGTAGCTGACATTAATAAATATTTCTTTAAATGTTTATCGCTCCAGGATTGGTCCACCCCATAAATCAAATGAAGCTAACTCCCAGACCCAGAATTCCCAAATACAGCAGTACTGTCTACACTTGGGGAAGTTTAAATGTAGCCAGCCTTCTACATGCAGCGAGTAGGCCATGCATCACCAGCCAGCATGTGACGGTGTGATGTCTCCCACTGGGGTTGTGGAGCCCCTGGGTTTGCACAGACCCCAGCCACCCAGCAGCAGCAACAGCAAGTTTCAGACTCGGGCTCATACTCCAAAGCGAGGCACAAAGCAAAGTGCTGACCCTCCTGCAGGCAGAGTGCAGCGTGGTGTTTGCCCTGCTCCACTTAGGAAAAGGAGAGGCTGAGATGCGGGTGAAATATTCCCAAAACCTAATGAGGAAAAATAAAACAGGAGGCATTTGCTTGGCTCGTGTTTTCCAGGCAGCAATGGCTGGCACAAAGTTACCAATGCACCCCTAAGAGAAAGAAAAGGTGCACCCTGTCAGCCTGGAGACAGTGTCTGCCTTGCTGGAAGGGTGGAAATGGATTCCCTGGGGAAATTAAACCAACCAACTTCAGCAAACCTTCAGCAGTACATGCAATTAAAATGCCATTTTTAAAAATGGTATTTCTACCTCTCAGCTTTGCAGAGGCTTCTGGAATAGGCCCTCGAGGTAGATCTGCCCGCTTCTGCAGGTCTGAGCTTGCAAGGGAGCCACAGCCCACTCAGAGGAGGGAAGAAAAAGCCAGAGACTTTCTCTGAAGTCAGACCTTTGAACTCAGAAGCAGCAAATGTGATCAAATCAGCACATTAAAGCAGTAACTATTAGCAAATTCATATTTTCCCAGGATCGAGACCAGTGGAAACCACAGAAAATGAACATTCCAATGTTTTGAGATGTTACGTAAAGATTTTCAGTCCTGGGGAAGTTCAAAAGAGTAGTAATTAACAGTGAATCGCCCCATTCAAGGCGTCTTAAAGCCAGCGGTGACTTAGCCGCGATACCATCTTGATGCCTGTCAGGGCAGAAGGGAAATAAGAACAGGGGCAGACTGCTCTGCTTTAAGTTAGCTCTCTCTGTAAGCTGCTTCCTTCCCCTTCTTTCTCTTTCTCATCCTCTTTCTTCAGTCAGATTTTCACAAAACATTAAAGAGTGTGACATTCTCAGAACACCAAGAAGGAAGCCAGTGTTTGTGGCAGGGAATGTCTCTGAGTTGGCCGCAAGTGATTAAGAGTTGTCTTGCAAAAGTTTATCGTTCTCATATCTGCCCTAGTTTCTTCATCCATTCATTTCGATTCAGATACTATGTATTTGCACAATTGCTATAATTAAGTCTAATTATATAATTAGCATAACATATGTGATCACGGAGTTAGAATGTGTAATTACATAATTACACTGTGTAATGGCATCGGGTGTAAATATCCTTCTGAAATGTCAAGAAGAAGCATCCTCCATTTGCTCAAAAGATAGATTTAAAGTTCAGTTTCTCTGTTTTTCGCCACAGTGGAAATTCAAATATTATTTCAATCAAGCACCTTAATTATGCTTGAGAAAAAAAAAGAAGCTTCCTCCTTCTCCTCATGGATCTTTCCTAAGTGTGGCACAAAGAAACTGTATAAGGCACCAATGGCATTGACTTCACAAGTTAGGAAAATAAAAATTTAGAGCTCCTGACCAAACCATCTAGACATGTTGCTGACCTGCAATTCTGACACGTGAGAGGCTGACGCAGGAGAATTGACATAGAGAGAGAGGCTAGTCCGGGATACGTAGAGAGACACCATGTTAAGTGAAAAAGACAAATGAGGTGGGAGAGGAGGGAGGGAGCGAGATGAGGGAATGAAGGAAGAGAGGAATAAATTCTGGCCCAATGAGCATGTCTGATCTATCAACAAACGTCTACCTGAAACTGTCGGATTTCCCATAATTCACGCAGGCTTGCCTGCTTGATTCTTCCCAAAAGATAAATCCCAAAATAAACAAAAGCGAGCATGCTGATTTTTTTTTTACCCTAACTTGTTCTTCTACTCATATTTCCTACCTTGGAAAGACTCGGGCTCCGGTACCAACCATGACGCACTGAAGGTCTATGAATACAGACCTCTGGGATTCACACTGGGGTCTCTGAACAGGCAGCCCTGGAGTAAGTGAGACTTTTCATGCTCCACACACTCCCAGGTCACCAATGTTGCTGCTCTAGCACAGGCTGGAGAGACACTGTTTCCCTTCCGCAAGTATCCCAAGTTAGACACCCAATTCCACCCTTGACGCTTCTGTTTCTCTGGCTCTTGGCATCTTGTTTCAGCATCACTTCCTTGGGTTCCACCAAAGGAAATATGTCTCCCAAGTGAATACCCTGCTCATCCCTAGCTCCTCCAGATTAATTCAGCTCTCACTGACCTGGGCCTAGCAAGCACCACCCTTGTCTAATCTGTTCCCACAGATTAGATACCATGCAAACATCAACCTAACCCCCTGTATCAACCTCCTCCTTTCCAGAAACATCATTCCTCAGGACTCCAAGTAGAGTTGTGACCCCACAGCAGAGCCTGTAGCAAGGCATTTGGGGGTCAGCTCCCCTTCCAGACCCACACAGGACCCACTGTGTTCTGCTGTCCTTCCCTCCCAACTCAGAACCCACTGTGCTCTGATACCCTTCCAAACCAGCACAGGACCTACTGTCTTACATATGTTCAAGTGTTCAAGGTTCACTTGAACCCCAGGAATCGAGAGACTTACAGAACAGGGCCAGTCCACAAGTAGAAGGCAACAAACACTTCAAAACAAAAAAAGTGGAAAAAATACAAAGAAAGGCAGCCATAAATCAGAAATAACTGGAGAATGGAGTTCATTCTCAACAAAACTGCAAATAAGAGCAGAATGGAGAAACAGGCATAAAGCAGTTTGAAAACTTACAGGAAGTAATGAACTATATCAGCTATAAAGTAGAATAGGATCTCTTAAAATGGTGAAGATGGAAAGAAGAGAGCTGGTTAGAAATAACGGAAAGAAATACATACATTAAAATAAAGTTATCTGGGCTAGAGAGATTGCTCAGAAGTTAAGAGCATATGCTGCTTTTCCAGAAGCCAGAAGCTCAGTTCCCAGCACCCACGTAAGGTAGTACCAACCACCTATATTGTGGGGCCAGAGTATCTAATGTCACCTTCAGGCCTTTGTGAGCACCAACGTACATACATACCACACACAGAAACACATACTTACATGTCATTAATTTTTTTCTATTTTGATGTAAAGAAAACTAAAATTATTTGCTTTAGGTAAATATGCAAGATGAATAGTAAGTAAAATAAAGGTATTGCTAAGTAATTCGCTAGAAGCAGATTTGCAACAAAAGCATGGTCACAAGGCAGGGGTAGGCATTCACATATCTCAGATTCCTTGAAGAAGAAGCCACACAAAGAGGAAATAATACAAAGTCTGACTGGGACAGTATTTGAAAAGACAAAACCAGATGTTTATTGTGAATGAGTTAGGGAAGCAATAATGAGCTCAAAAGCAATGAGTAGACATTGAAATTACAAAACAAACTAAGTTCATATTGAGGCTACTGAAAATCAAGACGGCTAGAGACCAGGAAAGTTCAAGCCACCAGAGAGGAAGCAGGCTACCACCATCTACAATTAGATCATGTAGAGAAAGGCATCGAAAAAGAGATGTCAGAGGGTGGGTAGTAGAGACTGCATTGGGTTGAGCAGATGGGATTGTCAACAGAAATTCTATACCCAGCTAATCTATCTTCAGTGTGGAAGACATTTCCAAACACACTGAAATCAGGAATGGCAACTGTCATAGATTACTAGATTACTTGTCTTTTTAGCAAGGAGAAAAATGAACACAAAGAAAAGAAGACATAAAAAGTATATCTCTGTAATACCTGCATTTGGAGGCTGAGGCCAAAGGATCATGAGTTTGAGGTCAGGCTGGGCTACAAAGATCCCTGTGGCCTGACTCCAGAATGGGCAGTGCTCTGGTTTGGTATCCTGTTCTCAAGAGTGAAGCCACAGCAATGGTTACCTGGGAGTGATGGGTGTTTTGGGGGTGTTTCACAACATGGAGGGGGTTCCTCTCACGGCAAATGCTCTGCAGATGGGGCCCTTGAGACTGAAGGAAGTCATGTACAAGAACAAGGCTCTCTGGTCCTGGAGGTTATAGGCTCCAGATGTGCCCCCATGTAACAAAGTGAGGGGATAATTATTTGCATGTGTCAAATTGGAGGCTGTGGGAGCAAAACCCAGGGAGGCCCCTTTAACCACAAGTCCCCCTCCCACCCTGCCAACACTGGGTCATTATCCAATTTCTGATCTCTATCCCTTAGTTACTAAGTCACAGCAAAGGGGAGGGGATTGAAAGCCAGGTTCGCAGTGGTGGCAAACCATAAAGATCTACACAGCCGCACGTCCACGCTGAAATGCACAGCCGACTCTGCATAAGGGAGCTCATGCGAGACGCTTAGCGAGATGCTTAGGTTGTGGGGGAGGGCAGACCACGGGGAGTTGGGGGAACTGAGGACGTAGCTCTGCAATAGTAAGAGAAAGCAAGGGGCTGTGAGACAAGAAAAGCCTGTGTCAGAGGGTCAGAAGGGCCATGCGCTGCCTACAGTCCAGACTCTGCTAAAAAGCCTGCATTGTACTTGTGTCTGACCCTGTCCGGGATGGTCAAGGAGCCCTTAAGAAAATTAAGGGGACTCCTATAAGTTAGCCCAAGTTGATCTCAGCAGTTAAAAGTGGATACAAATAGAACTTCCTGGGTGCCAGACTGAATACCCACAGTGGGACCTACAGGCCCCAAGAGCTGTCCCTCCTTTCTCTCCTCCCACCCTCCTCCATTTTTCTTCCTTGCAGCCCCCCTTCTTCCATTCTTTCCCCCTCCTGTATCCTCCATCTTTTCCTCCATCCTGGAAACATGGGTACCCTCTGCTTATCCTGCATTCTTCCATGGCACTCAAGATGCAGTGATGAGAAAAACCAAGCCATGGCCCTTGTGAAGCTGAAACACAGGCAAGAAAAATTGTGTATTCAGGGACAAATCAGAGAATGGGTGGGTGGATGGATGGATGAGCGAATGAAAAGTAAATACACTGATATCATCTTGCAAATGGATGTTGTTAGTGAAGACAGATGAAGCCAGTGTGAAGCATGCATGCATATAGGAACGTCAAGAGAAAGAGGGCAGAGGGGAGGGATGGAGGCAGGTAGAGGAGAGAGAGGAGACAGGGTGACAAGCCTCCTTGGTTCTACTGACACCCACTTGGGTCTCCTGCAGCAAAGAGGTGTACCCCGAGGAAGAGGGTTTTGTGCTGTGGGTGACAAGATGGGAGGAGGGGGCTCCATCCCCATCCAGTCTTGATGAAGCCTGTGGCCCAGCGTCAAACAAAACAGACAGAAGGTGGTGCCTAACCAGTCCTTGGGATGTGTCCTGAAAGGGCAACAAGCTCAATGTGTCCGTTGTTTATTTTGTGTACATGAGCAAGTAACTCCAGGGAGGAAGTGCTTGTGTGAACTTGTGACTTGGGAGGACTCAGTTCCCATGATGAAGAAGGCATGGCATCAGACATGGCTGCATCCATGTTCCAGGTACATGAGGCTGCATGCTCACATCTTAGCCAGCCTCCTCCCTCTGCTCCCAGCCTAGTGTGACTGAAACTTCATCTCCTATCGCAGCACATGAGCTGGAGCTGATCAGCAATGGGAAACCAGGGCAGCTACAGGACTTCTTGACCTTTGACTACATAGGCAGAGAGTGCCCCTGCTCCACCGGGGAGATCCTGAGAGAATGGACGAACATCCACACAGGACTGAAAGAAACAAATACAAACATTGTCTACAAGTTATGACACCGTGAAGAGTTCTTAGTCATATTAAATTAGGAGACTTACAGTAATGATGGAGGTGGGTCTTGTATCTTATCTGTTGCTTTCATTGGTTAACTAATAAAGAAAACTGCTTGGTCTGATAGGACAGAAAATTAGGTAAGTGGAGTAAACAGAACAAAATGCTGGGAGAAAGAAGCTGAGTCAGGCAGTCGCCATGGTTCTCCCACTCCAAACAGACACAGGTTAAGATCTTTCCTGGTAAGCCAGCTTATGGTGCTACACAGAATATTAGAAATGGGTTAGATCAATATGTAAGAGCTAGCCAATAAGAGGCTGGAACTAATGGGCCAGGCAGTGTTTAAAAGAATACAGTTTCCGTGTAATTATTCCGGGGAATAAGCTAGCCATGCGGTCGGCCGGGTGCCGGGGACGCAGCCCTGCCGCTCCTATTTCAACACTGTAATATCAGGTAGATAGGCATTAAAAGAAATGGAAGATGAAGCTCTACCATAGAAGGAGGGCTGTGTGATGCTTACATGTAAACCAGCACAGAGAAAGGAACAGAACTGGAAATTTTAGTATCTCCTAATAGTAACTGTCAAGTTGGGAGCTTAGGCCCCAGCCCCTCGCATCTATCCCCAGCCCCCAGGCCTGGTCTGGACTCCAAATCCCAGCAGGCCAGGTCCTAACCCCTCCCTGGGGATGGGGTCAGGACCACTCCCTAGGATATTTAAGTGATCACCCGGAAGAGGAACACGTGGTCTCCCTTTCTTCCTCCCGGGGGTCACATCTTTGCGGCTTCCCAGTTCCCCCTCTGAGCCACCCAAGAGCGCAGATCTCCCATTAAACCTGGATATTTCTTAATTTGGATTGCTTTGATTTGGCTTGATTAGGAATTTTTGCATCAGCAGGGAGCTCACGTTAGAAATATTCCTAACAGTAACAATATGAGATGAAATTTTCTTGGACTTTAAGCCCGTTTGAGTAATGATTCTTTGAGAAAAGTAAAAGCAAGACCAAGGTGTTGTGCCATGTCTTGGTTGCTTTCCTCGGTGCTGTGATAAAATACATAACAAGAGCAGCATGAGAGAGAGGTTTATTTTGGCTCTGAGTTTGAGAGTACAGATATCATGGCAGGAAGTCGAGACAGCAGGAACTTGAGGCACACTATGTCTGCAGTCGGGACACAAAGAGAGATGGATGGTCATACTTGCCTACCTTCCTCCTTTATTTTATTTTTTATATAAAAGAAAATAAACTATCTTTTTACATTTTACACACCAATCCCATTCCCACCCCTCCCCTTCTCCCATTCTCTTCACCTGAGCCCCACCTTACCCTCATCCACTTTTCAGAGAAGGTAAGGATTGCTTTGAGGAAGGGCCAAGGCCTATATAGGCTAAGCAAGGTATCCATCCAAAGAGAATGGGTTCCAAAAAGCCAGTACAAGCAGTAGGAATAAATCTAGATGCCACTGCCAGTGGCCCCACGGTCTGCCCCAGCCATACAACTGTCACCCACATTCAGAGGGTCTAGTTTAGTCCTATGTTGGTTCCTTCCCAGTTCAGCTGGCGTTGGTGAGCTCCCATTAGCTCAGGTAAGTTGTTTCAGTGGGTGAACCCATCATGGTCTTGACCTCTTGTAGTACCACTCAGCAGTAAAAAACGATGACATCTCAAAAATTTGCATGCAAACGGATGGAACTAGATAAAACCATCCTGAATGAGGTAACCCAGAAGCAAAAAGATGACATGGTATGTACTCACTCATAAGTGGATACTAGCTATAAAGCAAAGGATAATGCACCAATAGTCCACAACTCTAGAGTAGCTACTTTCCTCCATTTATGCAGTTCTGGAGCCAAGGTCAAGGAATGGGGCCCCCATCCCATACAGTGGGTTTTCCTTCTTCATTTAACCTAGTCAATTTAATCCTTCCCAGACATGAAATTAATCCAAACAGTCCCTCACAGGTATATCTGAAAGCATGTCTCCTACATGATTCCAAGTCCTGACAAGTTGATCATAAATATTAGCCATCATGTACAGTCTATAACATGTGAAGAAGAAAAGTATCTCAAGGATAAGCAAATGTCAGTGGAGAGTTGAAAATAGACTCTCAGAAAATTTTTATGCTATTTTTTTTAAGTTAACCAATATTGCTTGATGCTATGCTGTTAAAGGTGTATCATGTAAACCAAAAATTCACCACACAAACAAAAATTTGCCAAGTTCTCTAAGTCAGTAAGAAACCAATTAAAGAGAACAAACAGAATAAAAAGAAATACTGAATTGCTCAAAAAAAAAAAGCAGTTGAAATGGAGAGTAAGCAGAGTCAGGAGATGCCATGTAGTTGCCAAAGGAGACAGACACTGGAACCTTACTGGTAGACCACAGCCTCATGGTTATATGTAGATTAATAAAAACGGGTTAATTTAAGATGTAAGAGATAGCTGGGAATACACCTAAGCTATTGGACAAAGACTGTTGTGATTAATATAGTTTCTGTGTGATCATTTGAGTCTGGGCAGCCAGAAAATGAACAAGTAGTCCACTTACAGACCATTATCCACATTAACAAATCAAACCCTAATTTTGTTTCATTGAGGTTGCATTTCATAGATAACCCTCTTTATCTAGAGGTTTTGTTTTGTTTTGTTTTTGAGACTAAACCTGAAAGTCAAGAACTTTCTAGACTAGCTAACCAGCAGGTCCTAAGGACCCTCCTGTCTCCATCTCCCCAGTGCTGAGATTATAGGTATGTACTCCGTGTCCAGCCTTTTATGTATGTTCTGGGGATCCAGCTCTGGTTCTCATGTTCTCATGTGACCAACTGAGCCAATCTTCCTAGTACCCAGCATCCTTATCTTGACTTTTTGTCTGAATTTTGCTTTTGAATAATCTTTACACACACACACACACACACACACACACACACACACACACACACACATTCACAGACGTTTGGTCATACAATGTCCTCTCCTAGTGCACACTTTTCCTCTCTGCTTTCCTTCCCTTCGCCTTTTCCCCTCTTCCAACCTTTCGCCAAGTGTGGTGGAATACCCTTGTGTTCACAGACACCGAAAGGGAGGAATGAGGGTGAATAACTAAGGGGGGAAAGTCTCATATGGGTGCATGAAGAATGCATCCACTGATGTAGCTCTTTCATGCTCTTCCCACCAGCTTCCCAGAGCTACACGTGGCTGAGTGGGTGCAACAGGCTGAGAACATAAACGGAGCCGAGCATAGGCTGAACGCAGTGTGATTGACAGCTACAGCCTGCCAGCTACCAAGTGTCTGACTCGGTGCTGCCCCAATGAGGGTGGTGCTGAGCACGCCACAGGCTAGAGAGACGCAAACTCTGACCAGCACAGGAAAGCATGCTTTTGCTCCAGGGCGCTTAGATTCCTCTAGACTCTGGACAACTTCCAGGACAAACTCAAAGGAATCACTTTCTAAAATAACTTATTCTTGTGGGTGATTGTTTAATGGATTTGTTATTATAACATGAAATGTGAGAGCTGTGTCCTCAACTCTTTGATACTTGGCACATCAGAATAAGAATTTGAAGAAGACAGCTCTCGTTTGTCCAAGCAGACGCTCTCCTAATGCTCTGCCCCTAGACCCGCAGCACATTCTTGGGTAGCATCATCAGGGCTGATTCAGATGCACACATAGAAGCCCATAGGGGCCAATAGACTTCCACAGACAGGGTAAGGACAGGGGAATCCAGGTTGTGTAATATGCAGCTTAAAGCCTACTCTGAGCTGAACACACGTCTTCTTCATTGAGTCCGTTCTCCCTCGAGAGTGTTGCCTCTTGAGCTGAGATTTAAGCTCAGATCTGCTAGCATGCACCAAGTCATTAAACTTTTGTTAAACTTTTTATTCATTTTACATACCAGCTACAGTTCCCCCTCCTCTCCTCTCCCTTCTCTCCATCTGTCCACTCCTCAGATGGCCTCCTTCCATGGGGAGTCAACAAAGCCTGGCACATTCAGTTGAGACAGGACCAAGCCCTTTCCCCCTGCATCAATGCTGAGCAAGGCATCCCACTATATGAAATGGGCTCTTTTAGTCAAACCATTAAACTCTTTCAGAGCTGCGGTCTGCTTCTCTACAAAGGAAGGCGAGAAACCCTTACTCAAGGCCACCCACGGGGTCCCCCAGCATGCAAACACTATAGATGTCCCAGGAATGCTGGACAGTGCTTTACTGGAGATTGTCTATCCCATTCAAGGAACAACACACTTGGGCAGAATAACACGGTCCAGTGGAAAAACCAAGGCCAGTCATTGGACCTGGAAGAGGAGAATCACAACCCAAAGATCAGCAAGAGAACAATGTCTATAGCTGCTGACCTTACAAATCATTAGACGTAGCAGCAGATAGTAAGCAAGAGTGTCTTGCCCAGATTGAAAAACAAGATGTGGAGGGCAGTATTGCAATGGGCTGAGTGCCCCCTGCCTGGGTCATCGTGGGGAAAGCTGGTGTAATGGCTTCTGCTGAAGATCCACCAGCAACAAGTACAGCTGCTGACTGCCTCGACGTGAAACCATGAACACCTCCTGTAGTCGCAGCCAGAGACGCCTATCAAGCCCAAGAGGCATAAAGAACACCAAATCAACAGGATAAGAAAAGGAACTCACCACACCACATAGTAGTCAAAATAGTAAAGGTACAGAAGAAAGGCAGGACAGAAAAAGCGGCAAGAGAGAAAAGCCAGTGACACACAAAGGCAGGCCCATCAGGATAACCGCTAATAGTTTGATTGAGACCACGAAAACAAGGAGAGACATCAGTCCAATCCATTCTCTGTGTGTTGGCCAACTATTGCTAGGCATGGAGCCTACCTATAAGAGTAGTTTGTTTCCCTGGCAGTGAGACTCCATGTTCTGTGTTGACAATATTGACGGGATCATCTGCTTGCCACCCTTTACATATCTATTGTCTTTCTGACATCTGTCGATATATGTGCCTGACATCTATCTACTTGCCTGTTATCTTTCTATCCATACATTCCTGCACATAGGAGAGTGTTAGAGACAATGGCGTATAACTGATGTTCAAAGATGAAATTGAGTCAACACCTCCACCCTCTGGAGTGTGAACACATTGACACAACTTCACTCACCCTTTCTCCCGGATCCACAGAGCCAGTCCTGTCCTGAAGAGGATCTCAGAATGTGTCTTGATTGCAAAGTCCTGAAAGCGGTGTGGTGGCTCATCGTGGTTTTCAGCTCTGCACAATGAAACACATACATAGTTGCTTGCTGGGGCATTGTGACCTGTCTGTTCCTTGGAACAAGTCATGAAACCACTAGAAGTTGGCAAAACTGCAGGGTGTGCTGGCAGCCATAAGGATTGCCTGTGGTGTTAGCAATGGAAAATTGAATCCAAACCCAGCAGAGAGGACCTACTTATTTATAGTTATACTTAACAATTGTCACACTTAGGAGGACATCTGACATTCTAAACTTCTGTCAGGTGACCAAAGGCTTCTTTATAAGACTAGTTAGTCCTCATGTCCCTTCACACACATACCAAGGAGCCCAAGTGGGGCTCACACCAAGCAACTTCTCTACAAAAGTCTCCCCGTATCTTCTCAGCTGAATCTTCTTAGCTCCTAGACAGAAAAAGAAATAGCATACACGCACAGAGTGTGTCATGGTCTAAATACCTGGGGAGCTATATCATGTCAGACCAGAAACTCAAGAAACGCAAAACAGTTCCATCACACACCGAACACATGCAGACAGCCTTGGAACGCACAGACTACTCCAAGAGCTGGATGTGCTCGGTGACTTTCACAGAAAATATGTAAAAAGACAAAACAGGAAAGTCACCTCACACCTACCACAATGCCTCTGCCTCAGACCTTGTCTCAGCCGTGAGCTAAGAGAGTCACATCTGGACACCCTTTCTAATGATGGATAAACCCCCCCCCCCCCCCGGGAAGGGGGCAGACTGCCAGCTATAATTCCTACTCCTGTCTTCTGGTTACAAAGTCTCTTCTTGGCTCCACCCCACATCTGGCTGCCAAAGGACCAGACAACAACCTCTCAGAGGACTTAGTGGAGCATGAGGCCACAGGTGATGTGAGGTGCTGGTAAAACACCAGTCTTCCGAAAAGGACCTGTGTGCACCAGGAGCATATAAGATGATCCAACCAGGAGCGCTCAAACAAATGTGGACACTTGGTCCTCCCAGAGTAGCAACCCTGGAAGCATCTTAAAGAGATGCTGGAGGTTCTGTGTGGATCAAACCTTGGTGTTGCCTGTCTACAAGGGAGCTTTCATGTCAACGTGAAAGTCAAGACACCATTTAGCTAAGGTTATTCAGAAGACACCCAAGTTGGGGGAGGGGAGCTTTTCCTATACTAACAAAGATCATCTTAGGGTCATCAGACTAAACTTAGCCAAGGCTACTCAGAGGAAGCTTATTGCAGAGTTCAAGCTAGACAGCCCCGCAATCTTCTATAGCTAAGAAGGTTCAGACACAGTACAATCAGTTTCTGGCCCAAGGTCACAAGGCAGAAAGGGACAGTGTCTGAATGTGGTCTGATCAATCAGTAGAGGCAATCACCAGGCCATCTATAAAATTCAAGCTATGGCCAGAAATGCGGCAACCGATCCAGAAAGTCAACGCCTTCTTGAGTGGCCTAGGCTAGCTCTATAAGACCTACACGTGAACAGTCAAACCATTCTTCCTGGCAAGTGAGAAGCCACACAAGAACTCTATGAAACTCAGCCCAAAATGGCCAGGACAGCCACCCAGATCTTGCCCATATTTCCAACAAAGGACCCAGTGAGAAACAAATATTGGCGTATCCAGCACCATGTGACAACCCTGTTCTGATCACCATTCTGACGCCATCAGGCTGACAGTCTCCACAAGGATGATCTGGGGCCTTTCTCACTCACTTGCTATGGGTCTCTCTACCAAACACAGGTGGCAGTGGCCAGCCCATTGGCTTTGGCAACTCGACATACACAGCTTCTGTCCATCCTGTCAGAGGGTTCCTATTTATTTCTGAAAGTCTCAAACTGTCACTCAGGCTCCTGAGCCTCCTGCTCTCCAGCCATTTCAGATGAAGGATACCTAACCCAGCCCATACTCACCTCACCAGAAGCTTCCAGAAGGGAAAGTGTCAGTCCCTGCCACCCAGCACCGGCAGCCCCCCAGCTGGGCTTCTGCTCCATCTCTTCACCTTGTCTCCCACACAGCCCATGCATCACTCTTATGTGGTATACAGTTCACACACACACCACACACATGCACACCATGTGTGTGTGCATAAACATCCATGCATACGTCATACACTGTAATCACACATTCACACACGTGACACTCATGAACATCCTGCACGTCATACACACATCTGCACATCATCCGCACACACTATCCCACAACCTCAAAACCTCACATCCAGGTTGGAAATCACATATTTTGTCCAGTCACCTATATCCCAATGCAGGATTCTCCGGAAAGAGTGGTTCCGCGAGAAACCATGTAGAAAAGAAGCGAGAACCTGTTAGCCATAGAATGAGACTTCTGTTTTCCTCTCTTTAAATGTATGTTTAAACCGCAGCACAGATACTGGCACTCATCCACAACACAGCAGTCAACAACAGTTTGTGCAGCATCAATTTGTCAAGAATGTTCCAGACGATATATCAAACTGGCCCAGCTTGAAAATAAGATCGGAGCTAGATATAGTGCATAGTGCTGCGTGCCTTTAATTCTGGGCAGAGGTAGCTGGATCTCTGAGTTCAAGGCCAGCCTGGCCTACAGAATAGAGTTCCAGGACATCCAGGGCTACACAGAGAAACGCTGCCTCACAAATTTAAAAATAAAGATACAGAACGTGACCCATTCCCCAACAGACATCAGGGGAAAGGAGTCTTTAACTTCACACCTTTCTAGAAAGTTAAAAATCCTATTTAAAATAGAGTTTTGTTTTGTTTATTAACTCATAGCATTGAAAACATGAGAAAGGGGTGAGATAGAACCCCCCCGCACCGTGCTTACCTTCACTCCAAGTACCGCATAACCCATTAGGGCTTATTCCCATACAACCTGAAAGGCATACCTTGTTGGTAGAAGTTCCAAGCCTAAATTCGTGAACTGTGACCATCCCCATATTAGAGAGCCTAGGTGGACAAGCATCTGGACATCAGAAAGATAGGCCCAATGTGATTATCCACATTAACAGAAAGATCCACACAGAAAAAGCCAACCACAAAACACTCAAACACCATTTTAAGATTATATGTCTCAACTTCCCTTCCATCAACCTTTTGCAAGAATGACTCGAAGGGAGGTGAGAGCTCAAACGCCCCCTTCACATCGTCCTTCTCGCTGTGTCTGTGGCAAACCCTGCTGTCTTGGAAAGTTCTTGTATCCAATTGTTCTTGCCTTGATTAAACTGAGTTTAACTACAGACAGCAAGGACCACTAGATGCCCCACATGAAGGTCATCATGACACCAAGGACCGCTAGACGGCCCACATGAAAGGTCATCATGAAAGGACTTCTTTTCAGCTGAGGAGGGGGAGGGTACAGAGAGGGAGACTCTTGGCCAGGTCTAGATGACCCAATCCCTACTAGACCCAACCCCCACTCCTGGAGTCTCAGTTTCTTCTTCAGCACACGGTGCTGATAAACTTCACTGTTCAAAGCACTTTGATCCATAACATGGGCACTGGCGGCAGAACCTCGCTGATTTGAGATGCAGTCTGTGTCTTTCATCACATATGTAAGCTTGGACAATGCACCCCACCTTTCTGAGCCTCAGTCTCCCCGCTGAGGAGCCCATATCGGGATACCATTGCTCTGATGAACACCAGCAGACCTGGGGTGGGGCTCCTCAGGTGCCAGTTATCACTTGCGTGTCGGCATCTTCCATTATCATCATGAGTAGGACTAAGAGCTCGGAACATTACTCCTCCCATTATGCTGACCTAGGACACCATGGAGTCAAAGCCCAGGGTCCTAATGGGCACCTCCAGATCAGTGTATCCGTAAACCTTCAGAGAAGTTCCTTCCTGCAGTAGATGGCACAGATGCCCACAGCCAGCCAAGGTTCCGATGCTCAGTCCCCAAAGGGAGATCTGTGTCACAGCCCTCTGCCCAAGGTTCAGAGATCTGTGCAGAAGAGGGGGAGGGGAGAGACTATAAGAGCCAAAGGGGTAGAATAACTTGAAGCCGTGTTCTCTGGACACAAGAGGGCAGCTGCACATACAAACTCACGGCAATTGTGACAGCACACAAGACATCTGTACAAGTTCAAATCAGACAAAACCCCAGCATGGCAGAGGAGCGGCTGGCACGAAGTTCTACCCCTCGCTGAAGGGCACTTGGCATCTGATGGCTGTTGGGAGAGCAAACTTCTGTCTTCTGCTGTGGGACATTGGTCTATTATCCTGTCACTTGTGTTAGTTTTAATAAAATGATGATTGGCCAGTAGCCAGGCAGGAAGTAGAGGCAGGATGACCAGGCAGGAAGTAGAGGCGGGGCAATGAGAATGCTGGGAAGAGGCAAGCACAGTCTGCAGTTGTGACCCAGATGCAGAGGAAGCAAGATGTGACTGCCTCGCCAAATAAGGTACCAAGCCACGTGACTAACACAGACAAGAATTATGGGCTGATATAAGTTAAAAGAATTAATTAAAAGAAGCCTGAGCTACTGGGCCAATCAGTTTATGATTAACATAGGCCTCTCTGTGATTTCTTTGGGACTTAATGGCTGCGTGAACTGGGCAGGACAGAAACCTCAGACAACAGTCTTCTCTGTTGGTAGGATTTCTGGCATATCAACTATACTCCAGGCCCCACACCCAAGAACAGTTAGCCAACACAAACGGTACTGGTTAGGCTCTTTGGAAGAGAGAGAGAGAGAGAGAGAAGTAAAGAGAAAAAATGAGAGAGAACAAGCATGGAGTTGGTTAGACAGAATAGAGGGACAGGGAAGGTGTTGGGAGAGGGGGAGAAACATGATCAAAATATATTGAATGAAATTCTCCAAGAATCAATAAGAGCATCCTTTTAAAACCTTAGCTAAACCATACAAGAGGAGAAGCCACAACTGGCTCCTGGTGGGTGAACAGCCTGCAGATGCTGGCCTTTGCTGTTGCAGGTATTAGAGTCTCAGAACTGCTTCCCCTTGCTCCTGTCCAGAAGCAACCACTGCCAAAATCACATCATGGTTTCTCCCTTTGGGGAGGCAGCAGTCATGCTGAGAAAGTCAGGCCTCCTGACTAGGCAGCCGCAGAGGGCCGGATAGCAGTCTGGAGAAGCCCTTCTTTTTATAGCCAAAGAAACGTGGAATGAGAGGCTCCTTGTACTGCGATGTTGACTCTTCCATCTCAGCCTTGTGCGCCCCGCAGACACTGCGGTACGTGCGAGCGCGGCTGGCTCAGCAACGCCCCGGCCCTGTGTGTCTTTTATCCTTACACTCTCGCCCCTTCTCTGCAGACTTTCTGGGACTGCTCTTCCTCCGGATCTCCCTGTCACCTAGCACCACGGGGCAGCCACGCATTCTGGGACTTTGCTCTCTCATAGTCTGCTGCTCTTCTCCACCTAGCGCGGCACTGCTGGAAACCCGGGAGGTCAAACATGGCCGGTCAGGAGATGAATGGCAGCGCAGCTGGAGGCTGAACCTGAGTTTACAGCTCTACCTGAAGAAAACAGAGCTCTGTCCTCTCTCACTCCGCCAAGTCAGGACCCATGGCCACAGCGGTCACAAGAATCGATAGAAACGCTGCAGCACTTCCTGTGAACAAAGCTCTTTAAGTCTCCAGCACAGAGACTGCCTGGGGAGAACGCCTAGTGATCAATGGATTCAGGAGGATGGAGGTGAGCATCCGGCCACTCCGGATTACTCTAAGCAACGGCTACTGCCAAGAGATCTGGATCATTTCTTTAGGGATAAGACGGAAGTAGCGGGAATTCCCTCACTGAAAGGAAACAGGTCAAGGCATTAATTACAACCCTGGACTTAGCATCAAGCAACTAAGGGGTTCCCCGAAAGTCACTGTGTCTCATTGCCTGATGAAGCAGGGTCAGATAGTCTCCTTGAGCCTTCTGAGACTTACACTCCCACGCTGAAGAGAACTCTTTTCAGTTAGATGAGACTGTTTTCCAGTGGGGAAGGAAAGTCGAGAATTAGCACAGCCATCGAGTTTCTAACTCCAGATCCACCTCCTAACTCATTCTGGCCAATTAAATCTCAGCAGAAGGGCTGCAGTGATGGCTCGGTTGTTAAAGCGAGCTTGCTATGCAAGCATGAGGCCCTGAGTTCAATACCCAGAACCCACGTTTAGAAGTTAAGTGTGGTAACACAAGCTTGTAAACCCAATGCTGGAAGACAGAGATAAATGGATCCCTAGGGTTCACTGGCCAGGCAGCCTGGCCCAGTTAGCAACTTCCAGGCCAGTCAGAAACCCTGTCTCAAAAGAATGGATGGTGATCTGAAGAATGTGCCCAAGGATGCCGTCTGGCCTCCACAGGCATGCCATACATGTGTACATGAACACAGACAAGCACCAAGCTCCACTATACTGCCCAAGACTGAGCAGAGGGATCTCAGACTTCTCCAAGCAGCCTCGTCTCCCACAAGGACCGCAGTGACACCTCGGAGAGGAACAAGAAGCCACGATAGGATTTGATTCCCACATGTGGATCCTCTTCATGGGTTGGCTGCTACTTATGCCATCTTTCTGGATCTAGGGACACTTTATCTTTACAACATGAAGCCTGCTGTTCTGGTCTAGGCCAGGACAGAGGACCGTGGTGTAAATGACAGCATCAGGAAAACACAGTGGGCAAACCTTCAGAACTGCCATGTTCTCCTTAGAACACGAGGTCCCAACCAGAGAGGCCAGCGCACAGAGAGCTGCATGCATGGCTGTCCGTCTCCAGGGCTCACACGCTGGACACACATGCTGGACACACACACTGAACACACACACACTAGACACACACACACACTGGACACACACTCGACACACACGCTGGACACACACACTGAACACACACACACTGGACACACACACACA
>NC_022029.1:24612589-24621838 GCF_000317375.1 Microtus ochrogaster
GACACACACTCGACACACACGCTGGACACACACACTGAACACACACACACTGGACACACACACACATTGGACACACACTCGACACACACACTGGACACACACATACTGGACACACACACTCGACACACACACTCGACACACACACTGGACACACCGCCCTTAGGAATTCCATCTCTAATTACTGCACCATACACAACCCAGGAGGGCGGTGGATTGATAAAATATGCAAATGAGGCAATCATAGAATTATTAAAACTTCCATTTAAACTCTTAGTTAAGCTGCCCACATTTTTAAATGTAAACATTCACCCTCCAAAAGAATTTTAAAAATAAAACTACGGTATAATATGTGTAATGGAAGAGGAACTGTCACACAGAAGTGTCTGCTTGTGGCCATTAGAAAAAATCCTATAGCATGGGTGCTTCCTATCAGCAGCTCCCAGGGTACCTCCTCTGGGTGTCTGGGAAGTCACTTCTAGCCTTCCGTCTCCAAGTGACCAGCTAAACACATTTTACCCCCTTAGCAAGACATCATTGTCCTCAAAGACAGTCACCCCACATCCCTGAGAGGGCACAGCACCCAGTCTTCCGCCTCCACACAGAAGGAGTTTGAAGGAGTTGGTAAAACTGATTGATCCCAGGGACGTGCAACAGGACTGGATGAAGTCAGATCACGCCAGGCTGTTGCATAGGCTGCTGCGGAAGTGTCAGTTTCAGTTCTAGAAGTTGCCAGTACATTTGCATCTTCTCCACTTCCACCCGTGTCCAGACGGAGTCCTCAAACCAGCACACATGAAGACTGGAATCAGATGGGCAGGGTGACGGTCCTCAGACTACATGAGCAAGGCTGCTGGGGAGACATGCTGGTGTGCACCCCATCTGCCCCTCAAGAGCAGGCACACTGGGCCCTTCATCCAAAAACATCCAATGATTGCTCTCTCCTGGGAAAGTGGGGATGTTATTAGAGCCACTGTTAGCTAAGGCAGAAAAAGACAAACCTGTCTGTTGTTTTCACCCAGCTTTGCCTGAACTGCCGGAAGCTTAGACTAAAGTGTACTGTTCTCCAGAATAGCAGGAAGACCTTGGAGAGCCAGTTCCCAGTTGTGCTGGGGTTGGAGGAAGTCTCAGTAAACTGCTTACTCCCTCACTTCCACTCCCTTTCTCTCCACCTGTCCTTCCTTCCCTCCCCCATCCCTATCTTTCCTCCTCTTTCCCTCTTGCTCTATCTCTCTCCTCTATCTTCCAATCCCTCTATCCCTCCATCTGCTCCTCCTCCCTCCCTCCTTCTTTATCTCCCTCCTCTATCCTCCTATCCATGTATCCCTCCATCTCTGCTCCCCCTCCTCCTCATCTTCTTTATCCTTCTTTTATTGTAATTTCTGCAGATGTTCACTGAAAACAGCTTCAAGTTCTTTTAGGAAGTATGAAAGCCCTGTACAATAACTGATCAAAATAGAGTGTGCATCTAACTTTCCTTACAACAGCAGAGCAAGAAAGGTATGCAACACGGCCACGTGCTATGATAAATCCCATGATTCTGCCACTCATGTTGCCAGTAAACACAGGTAATAGGTTATATTAGGAAAATAAGATCGTGACTTGAGCTGGAGAAAAGAGAAATGATTTGGAGAAGGGCATCAGAGATTTCTCCAAAGACTGAGACATCACCAACCCTCCAAATGAGAGCTACATCCCCACAAAGCACTGAGGACTCCTGCCTCCTCTTCAGAAGTCAGGCAGTGATAGGATCGGTAGGAAAGAAACTACATCAGGCTAATACACTCTGCACCCACAAGGCTTAACATTCAGCATCTCACCGGCAGGGACCCAGGGACTGGGTTATAGAGGAATGGACAAGATGGATAATGTTATAGCACAGGAATAAGTGATCTGAAATATTACAAAGTCACGGGAATCATAAGAAATCCACCTAGTGTTGTCATAAGGATTTCACTCTGATGGGCTCTTGTGTCCATTAAGGGATGCATGATATTTTCAAACCTTCATTATCAAATGTCATTATTTCACTAATAAAGGGGCCCCTTTTGAAAGGGATGAAACTGGGGCCAGTTCCTCATTGGGTTGCACTCGGGTTCTGGTCTGCCATAGCAGAACCTGGATCAAGGCCTCTCCACCACGTCCGAATTCAGCTTCCTGGAAGCTCCCTGTGTGAGTGGTAGGTCCCTCACTGCCTGCTCCTGAGAAGGTACAGTGAACTGAGTGAGCTTGAGCCATGCTACCCGGCTTCAAGCATCCCTGTGGGGGATATAACAGAAACGTGCCTCGTACCTCAAATGCAAATCCTGCACGACAAGTATTTCGCATAATAGCCTGCGTCTTGCAATTTCCTAAGATAGTGGAGTCAAGAAAATACCGTTAGTCATAGAAAGAAGTGAACTGGGTGTCTGGTAGCCTCCAAGAAGCAATTAAGATCTGAACCGAGAATTCAAATCTACTGAACTAATTCAGGCTTGCCAATCCCCAAGTCCAGGAAAGCCTACTGCTGCCCCCAGCCCCCAACACAGATGACATATTTCCAATTCAGACCGTAATGAATATTCAGTCAGGTAAATGTCATTGACATTACCTCAGTCGATATAAATGGAAACCCTAAGACAATCGATAGGCAGAAGGCAAACCTTCCAGGATACAGCTGGCTATAAATGGCTGGCAGTAGCCATCCTTTAAGCTTTTAACATAGCCTGGGATTCAGAAGCTCCCCTGCTGGGCATATGTTACATCTTCAAGCCATGTGCTCAGGATGATTGTGTGTGTGTGTGTGTGTGTGTGTGTGTGTGTGTGTATGTGTAGTGTTATAATATATATAACACTCTCAGCCTCTCTAAAACAGGGGCACCTAGCCCTCTGTTCAGCGGTGAGCCTAACTAAAACCTTGCAAGCGTCATGAGCTATCAGAGTTTTGTCTTTAGAAAGTGGCAAGTTTAACAGACTAGGTGATTCTGCCAGTGCTGATCCCATCTCACAAGAATAATATGGGGGATTGTAGTCTCCATGACCCAGAAGGGCATCCTTCAGCTAGTCTGGTGCTCAGCTAACACACGGCACTAAAGGAGTATTGGGGAATGGATGAGACTTCCATCAGAAAACTGCTTACTATGCAACCTTGAGGACCTGAAATCAAGCCCCAGCACCCACATAAAAACCTGGGAGCTATGTGCACACTCGCTATCTAAGAACTGAGGGGGGGGGGGGGCTGGAGAGATGGCTCAGTGGTTAAGAGCATTGCCTGCTCTTCCAAAGGTCCTGAATTCAATTCCCGGCAACCACATGGTGGCTCACAACCATCTGTAAAGAGGTCTGGTGCCCTCTTCTGGCCTGCAGGCATACACACAGACAGAATATTGTATACATAATAAATAAATAAAATAAATATAAAAAAAAGAACTGAGGGGGACAGAGACAGGTGGGGTCCTAGTGATCTCTAGCCATCCAGTTTAGACCAGTTAGCCCCAGAATCCAGTGGGAAACCCTGTCCCAAAGGACGTGAAAGATGGACCCTGAGAACAGCATCCAAGACTGACTGCTTGCCTTCACACAGATGCATGCAATAATATATACACACACGTGTGCATGAGTGGACAATCTCACACTCACACACATAAGTGCACTGAGAAACGGAAGCTGTGTAGAGCTAACTCCTTGATCTAGTTCTACACAGCTCCAAATCTCTGTCCCAGGGCCAGGAGCAAGGTGCAAGGCTGGACTGAGGAGCAAGCCCTCGTGCTAGTTAAAGGCTGTAACACTGAGCCAACTGTCTGAGTTGTAGGCTGGTTTAAAAGGCAAGAGAGTCAGGTAGCTGCAGTTCAAATGGGCTTGGACAAGACCGGCTGAGTGGCATGTGCACGCCGTTTAACCTCTCTCTGTTCCCCACTTTTCTCATCTGTAAATTAGGGATGACTCAGGGTATCTTACAGAACAGTACCGAGGATTAAATGAAATTGTGGAGATAAAAGGCTTAGCCCAGGCCCTGCCCAGAGAGAGGATTCGGCTAATAGTGGCTTTCATTATTCACTGGTTTGAAATGTGTTTGATTCCAAACCCTCGGCTGTGGCTCCTTCTCATCCCCGTTAGAGGACAGGAGCTGTACTGTGTAATAGAGAGCCATGTGTGGAGTAGGGACGGGAAGGCCAGGGAGTAGCAGGCAGCTCTGCAAAGTGAACCTGAGTCACCAAACTCTTCCTGTTCACACCACAGATCTTATCTTACAGGGGGTCTTTAAGAAAGCCCTCCAAATGTTCCAGGTTTGCTGGCTTTCCTTGGGATGCCAGAGCATTGCGAAAGGAGACCGGCAGAAGGTGCTTTGAAGGCCACTTGGGGAAAGAAGCCATCAGCCTTCTTAATGCGCTGTGAACTCCGCAAGCTACAATAGTCACCAGCCTGGCAAGAGACGCCCATCAGTGAAATAGCGGCATGGATGTTGTGGGGGTAACTAACACCTTTCTAAGTGAGCTCTATTAGCTGCAATAGTCACCAGCCTGGCAAGAGACATCCATCAGTGAAATAGCGGCATGGATGTTGTGGGGGTAGCCAACATCTTTCTAACCCTAATTGCACTTGAGTTCTGATTCACAGGTGGGAACTGATGCTTAGTGTGGTAAGTCTGGCCGAGATCTTGTGGCTGGGTAAATCTTAAGCTATTATGTTGCTAAAGGGGCAGAACAGTAAACTGTCTTATAAATATACTTATTCTTTCTCATATAGGCCACAGCAACCCTTAGTCACAGAAACATCTTGATGCAGACAACATTTAAGGCAAAGATTCATAACTGGTCAAAGCACCCAAGATACATGACCATGGAGTTCTCAGCCCTAAAGGGGAAATCTATAGCATACCCCTTGGATGCCCAAGGCTGAGGGAACATCGTGGAAAGGGATAGAAAGATTTTAAGTACTTGAAGTCAAAAAAGATTGTTGTGAAATTATGTCTTCTGAACAAAACAGGACCACATGAACGCATAGCAGTTATGGTTGCCTCTATAAGGCCTACACAAGCATGCCAGGCATTGGGTAGCACACGTCCTTAATGCCAGCACTCAGAATGCAGAGGCAGGTGGGTCTCTGTTGGTTCAGGTTCAAGGCCAGCCTAGTCTACAGAGCAAGTTCTAGGACAGCCAAGGCTACACAGAGAAACCCTGTCTCAAGAAAAAGAGAGAGAAACCAATGCAATATCAAGTCAGTCAACACTCCAACGTGGAGGGGGAGGGGCTTATGAGTACCCACCGCTAGTGGAGAGGTGATTGGCCATTGATGGCCACTTGGGGAGGATGAGCCAATTTTCTTCAGCAGTGTGGCCCTTGTAGGTTGTCCACGCTCCATTGGAAGGTGCCCTCTTCTTTTAGACATATTGGGTGACAGCAATTGCCCTCAGTGGGTGAAGAAGAGGAAGAGGAGAAAGAAGAGGAGGGGGAGAGAGGAAGTTTGTAGGGAGATGTGGGAGGTGACCTCTAGGATGACTTGGAGAGGGGAATGGGGGGGGTAGATATGATGCTCCTACATTGTTTGGTGCGTGGAGTTGCCAAAGAATAAATTTAAAAGTTAAAAAGAAAAGGACGGGAGGGGGGAGCGCTGGGGAAGGGGGAGGGCTAGGGGTAGCTGAGCAGGCCGGAACCCTTGGTCTGCAGGCAGGAGGACCTGAGCAGAAGTCCCAGCACCCACGAAAAAACTAGGCTTTGCTGAATGCGCCAGTAAACCAAGCTTTGTGAGCCAAGGCCTGAGGCTCCAAAAGGCAGGTGACAGCCAACCCAGCTGAAATGGTGAACTTCCAATTCAGTAGGAGATCCTGTCTTAAGATGATAGAGGAAGATGCTCAACTGCTCTGGCCTCCACCCTGCACACACATTCACACACACACACACACACACACACACACACACACACACACACACACACGACGGAGCTGGCTAAACTGTCAAGCCCCTTCCAGCCGTCAGATTGTCATTTTCTAGGTCACAAGACACAGCGAGAAAGCCACAGGGGACAAAAGTGTGGCAAGCCTAGTAATCACAGCAAGGCTCAGCCCAACCCATCTTTAAGACCCTCAAAAATACCTCAGGCTACCCTAGGGCACCCAAAATTACACAGGGAGGGACTGAGGGGAGGCTCTGTGTTCTGGGATCACTTCATCAGCTCAGACTTCAGCGGAAACCCTAAGGCATTAGGAATTTCTATTGGGACTTAACAATTCCCCAGCAACTCCACATGGAGGGTTGGAAGACTGTCTAGCTGACCACAGGTCATCTAAAGGCCCTGGAAATAACAAGTAGTTCAGGCAGCATTTGATCCAGCCTCTGCACTGCAGCACCGTGAGACCCCCAGCTTCCAGGAACCTCCTTCACAGCACCAATCACAGGCAGAGACACTCCCCAGCGCCTACCATCGCTTCACATTACAGATGTGTCTGAAGCCACAGTCTCCTGGGGACCAGCGTCCACAGAGTGTTCCTGTCTCTAACGCGGAGCAAAAATAAATCGGCTGGTGTTCGAGAAAGAAAACTAGGCGGGACAGAAAGGAAATAATAATATACATAGAAGAAAACACAAAGGCTCTGCATGTAGATTACAGAAAGGAGAGAAAATACCCTGAACTGGGGAGCTTCGGGTCTTCTCCTTCCCAGGAGCTAAAGGGTTACTTGGGAGAAAGCAGCTCAGAAAGGCAGCACCTGGACCTCTTTCCAGCCGCTTTTGTCCGCACTGGGGAAGGGGGGGGGGGAGGGGAGAAGATCCGTCCGTGGGCAAACAGTGCCATCCAGTGGTCAACTTGTGCATCTCTCAACAAAACCAGCTAGGTGGTAGTTGTCCTGGTCAACCATACTTGCTGGAAAATACCTGTCAGATGCCAGATCAGATCTTAGTATCACCCTTCAAACCAGCAGAAATTCACATGTTCTTTCTCTCTCTCTCTGTCTCTCTCGCCTCTGTCTGTCTCTCTTTAATACACACACACAAACACAGAAAGGATTTTTCCCAATTTCTGCTTGAAGATTTCATGTCTTGTTTGTGCCTTCTACCTTCTACCTTTATGAAGAGTAAATATGTTTCCCTTGTTCCTTTATAGATGGACTTCGAGACTACACACACACACACACACACACACACACACACACACACATATTCTTCCACTTGGGCTGGTGTATTGTGTTAGGACTCAGTCCTCAAGCGAGTTGATAACCTCACGGAGGATCAGTTTGTCTTTATCTTCAGGATTGGCCTGAGGTCTAAATGAGGCCTTGACTTTACTCTTTTTGCACATTTGGAGGTAAGCTCACGGGCATGGTCTGTGTGCAGACCAGCCTCCAGGTTTGGCCGTCTCGTTGTGGTGTTCTCTTACCTCCTTCCCCCAGCCCCTGTCTGCAGCTAGGGGTACAGAGCCTCCCTTGATGATCTAGAAACACCCCCTCCACCTCCTGCATGGCACGGGCTTCTAAAATTCACCACTTACCTTGGAGAGCTGTTTGCAGTACCGATAAAATTACACTTTCTGAGACACTAGCTTATAGACTGCTATGGTCCCAGAGCAATCAGTACGAACTATTTTCATCTTAAATCATATTCATCAAATCTAGGACTTCCTGCCTCAAAATCATAGAGCCTACGATTATCCCTAAACCCATTCTTTCACTACTTCATGTAACCAAAATTCAATTTTTAAAGTAAGATTTTTCTTACGTAATTAACCAATAGCTTAATTAACAGCTGCTAAAACTGTGGGTTATGAACCCATGTGGGGTCACGCGACTAAATGTGAGGGTTACCAAACGTTTGGTAAGGGAGGTGTTTCTCAACACAATGACTAAAATTTAATCCAAGACCACATATAGAATCCAAGGTGTGGCCGGCAGGGCCATCCCAGAGTGCATCTCAAAACTCCATGGTAGCCTTGGTTCTGAATACATATTCCTCTGCATGTGGGACCACAACAGACAACGCCCGTGAGCAGTGCTCAAACCATCTCCATGTAGATTCAAGACCAACTGGGATTTTTTAAGACAGGGTCTCGCTATGCAGCCCTGACTGACCCAGAACTCATCATGCAAACCAGGCTGTCCTCCACCATCACAGAGATCCACCGGCCTCCACAGTGTTAGGGTTAAAGGAGCACACCCCCACCGGCTGGTTCATATGCAAGCCTGTGTTATCTGCAATTCAAAGTCAAATTCATTGTGTGTCTTTACTGTAGGTAGACGAGTTTCTTGTGCGTGTAGATGTACAATGTTTCCGTTATGGGAAACAGAGATTTGTAATGTCCCCTACTATTTCTTGGCACGTATCAAATAATCCTATCTTTGGGTTGTATTATATTAGATAATTTTACTTTAAAATTTGCTAATCTGGGTTGCTGAGTTGAGTTTATTATTTTTTTAATTATTCACTGAATTTGGGCTTGCAGTTAGGACAGAATTCCTAACTATTTCGGAGAAGTCTCTTAGAGTTCTTGTGCTCCCCTGTACTATATATGTGTGAAAATCTGTGTTCTCGGTGTTGAGGATCACGAAACATCCATCATCTCTGAAAAACAGTGAAGGTGCTCCATGCCCTGCAGCATCCAGTCAATATTCACATTTTCTGTGTGAGCGTACACAAGCACATCCATCTCGTATGCGAGTTTGCTTTTGTCATTAATAAATGTTAAAGTTATGTATACCAGAGAATTGTTTTAAAATAAACATAATGTTTTATTTGTACCTGTTTCATATGCCTGTATATCCAGCTTTGAGTAAAAACTTTCTCAGAAGAAATGGCCCCAAGGAAAAGTCTGAGAAGCCTTCGAAGAACACCCCTGATTCTTGGAATAGCTCTCAGTCCTTCTGCAGCTTGGCTGCCATGCTCCCGGGGGCTCAGCCTGTTCTCTTCTCTCCATGAATGAACATTTTGCTTATCAAATAGAGAAGCAGAGATTACGAACATTTAATAATATGCATGGCATTTGGTTGTACCATGGCCTCACTATTAGCTAAATAAAAACACCTGTGAATTATTAAAATCATCATCTTTGAAAAGGTAGCAGTACACGAGAGCCCACGCGTCTTAGAGGTGAGAGCCCAAGGATCTTAGAGGTGAGAGCCCACGGGTCTTAGAGACGAGGGCCCAGAGATCTTAAAGGTGAGGGCCCACAGATCTTAAAGGTGAGGGCCCATAGATCTTAGAGGTGAGGGCCCACAGATCTTAAAGGTGAGAGCCCACGGATCTTAGGGGTGAGAGCCCATAGATCATAGAAGTGAGGGCCCACAGA
>NC_022029.1:24621938-24622545 GCF_000317375.1 Microtus ochrogaster
GATCTTAGAGGTGAAAGCCCACAGATCTTAGAGGTGAGGGCCCACAGATCTTAGAGGTGAGAGCCCACAGATCTTAGAGGTGAGAGCCCACAGATCTTAGAGGTGAAAGCCCACAGATCTTAGGGGTGAGGGCCCACAGATCTTAGGGGTGAGAGCCCATAGATCTTAGACTCCAACCCACATCTACTTAAACCTCTACTCTGTTAAGACAAGAAACTCTTACTCTCAAATAAAGAAATTATTAGCTAAAATAAAAATATATTAAAAGAAAGAAATTTTTCTTTAGCCTGTTACCCAAATCCATGGTCCAGCAGACCCCCTGCTGTACACATATCTAAAGGGAATGAAATCGGTATGTTTACCCCCATACACTGCGGTAGGGTTGTCAACAACCAAGAAATGGCAACAACCCGAGTAAGCATAAACTGGTGAATGCATTTGTTAAAATGTGGCATATTTACAATTAGAAAAGTATTCACACACCGAAAGAAAGAAAGAAGGAAGGAAAGGAAGGGAGGGAGGGAGGGAAGGAAGGAAGGAAGGAAAGGAAGGAAGGAAGGAAGGAAGGAAGGAAGGAAGGAAGGAAGGAAGGAAAGAAAGAAAGAAT
>NC_022029.1:24622645-24647137 GCF_000317375.1 Microtus ochrogaster
AGAATAGAATAGAATAGAATAGAATAGAATAGAATAGAATAGAATAGAATAGAATAGAATAGAATAGAATAGAATAGAATAGAATAGAATTTTGTCATCTGCTCTTGCACAAACCTAGGTTTGGTTCCCAGCATCCACATGGTGGCTTACAACCGCCTATAACCCCAATTTCAGGTGCTCTAAGCCCCTCTTCTGACATGCACAGGCACTGCATGCACATGGCACACATCTATACATGCAGACAAGATGTTCATACACAGAAAACAAAATGTATGTGCATCCTCTGAGACAAAAAGTCCTAAAGCAGCAGGGACCTTCTTTAGTTAAATTTGGTTTTTATTGTATTTCCACAGCAGACACCATGAAAGGCATGAGGTTTAATATTCCACAAGTAACGCCGTAGGTGGGAGTTTCTGTCCCACCAATCAGCTCCCAAATAACCACGCAGAGATTTATTATTAATTATAAATGCTTAGGCTTGTTACTAACTAGCTCTTACAACTTATATTAACCCAAATCTATTCATTTACTTGCTGCCTCGTAGCTCATGGCTTGTTACCTCATCTTCTACACGTCCTGCTTCCTCAGTGTCTGGCTAGTGACTCTGCCCTACTTCTCCCCAGCATAGTCTCTCAACCTGGTTCTCCTACCTAGCTGCTTCCTGCCTAGCTACTGGCCAGTTGGCTCTTTATGAAAGCAATGAGGAGCAACGCATCTTCGCAGTGTACAAAAGGATTATTCCACAGCATAAAGCCATGGCGACACCTTGTGCAGCCAGCGTCTGCAACTCTCCCTCCTCACCGTCAGCTCCAACAGTAGCCTCTGTGGTGGACAGAAGACACTAAAGGCTGCATTTTCCAGATGAGAAAACAGAGGCTCGGGGAGTCAGAAGCCCCAGTGGAGATCTGGGATCTGAACACACGGTTTCCATCATGACCTGCAGAGATTGTTTTCCAAGGCTTGCATGGATTCCTTAAACTCATTACAGTTGAGAGAGAAAAAGAGAGAGGCTGGAAAGGAGAGTGGAGGTATTCACAGAGGGGGAGGAACAGGGAGAGAGAGACAGAGGGAAGGGGGGGAGAGGAAGGAGGCAGGGGAGGGGGAGAGAAAGAGAAAGAGAGAGAGAGAAGATTCAAGGAGCCTCCAGGGTATAAAACCCTGTGCTTTGTGACTTCAGAAAATATAGGAACACATATCACCACCACCCCCCAAGTTTTTACTTATTCATTTTGGTTTTCTAATTTGTTTCAAGCATCCGAAGATATTAAAGCATCAGAAAGAAGGAATATTCTTGAAGGATTTCTTTGATGTCCCCTTACTACCAAGATTTCCCACTCACTCCTCCATATTTAAACAAAAGCCCTGAGCTGCCTGCCTGCAACATTAGCACCAAAGCCCTGCTCATAGCTGCTTCATCCCTGTAAAAATGCTGGGGGGGGGGGGCGACCTCAGCCAATCTGACAGAGCAGAACCATCCATGACTCACTCCTAGCTGAACACAACCCATGATGGGTGCTGCTGTCATTATCCGTGATAACTGAAAAGTGGGGCCCAAAGCTTTTCACACTCTTCTCTGTTCTCAGATCTAATTGACAAAAAGCCTACGGAAGTGTTATAAAATCCCCTTTCCAGTAAAGGGGTGGAAATGTATTTTTTTTTTTTGATGTGAGAGCGATCAGACGGCTATACACAGAAATGAGGGGGAATGGGTGGACATGACCTCAATTTAAGAAAAATTATCTATAAAGAAAGAAGGTAGGGTGGCAGGGAGCCGATGAGCAGAGAATGGACAGACAGATGAGGTCATCCCCACGAGGCTTTAGGAAGTCTGTGTTCTAATTATCAGTGGGTGGATTTAAGGCTCTAAACCTACTGTTGATTTCTGAATGGTCCGTTTGAACACATCAAGAGGAGTCTCTGTTTTTCCATCTCTGCTTCCTGTATCCACCTCCTCAGCTAACCACTCGGTTCTCGCCATGTCCACCTGTCCATGAGGTAGACACTGGTCCTTGACAGGACGGTGAAGGGTGACCAGGCAGACTTTTGAAATGTGGCCTTAAGGCTTTGCAGACGCCGCCGTCCCCTCTCACCGCTTGCTGCAGCCATGGTCAGCCCCACCATGTTCTTCCACATCACTGCCGATGGCGAGCCCTTGGGCCACGTCTCCTTCGAGCTATTTGCAGACAAAGTTCCAAAGACAGCAGAAAACTTTCGTGCTCTGAGCACCAGAGAGAAAGGATTTGGATATAAGGGTTCTTCCTTTCACAGGATTATTCCAGGATTCATGTGTCAGGGTGGTGACTTCACACGCCATAATGGCACTGGCTGCAGATCCATCTATGGAGAAAAATTTGAGGATGAGAACTTCATCCTGAAGCATACAGGTCCTGGCATCTTGTCCACGGCAAATGCTGGACCAAACACAAACGGTTCCCACTTTTTCATCTGCACCACCAAGACTGAGTGGCTGGATGGCAAACATGTGGTCTTTGGGAAGGTGAAAGAAGGTATGAACATTGTGGAAGCCATGGAGCGTTTTGGGTCCAGGAATGGCAAGACCAGCAAGAAGATCACCATTTCCAACTGTGGAAAACTCTAATTCTTTTGACTTGCAGGCTTCTTACCCACCAGACCATTCCTTCTGTAGCTCAGGAAAGCACCCCAGCCCCATCTGCTCGCAGTACCCTGTAATCTCTGCTCTCACTGAAGTTCTTTGGGTTCCATATTTTCCTCATTCCCCTTCAAGTCTAGCTGGATTGCAGAGTTAAGTTTATGATTATGAATTAAAAACTAAGTAAGAAACAAAAAGAAAGAAATGTGCCATTAAGTATTAGAACGAGTAGGAGAGTGCACCTGTGTTCTTACGGAAAAGACGGGAGTTGGGAGCACCGCTACAGCTGGGTGGGAGAAGGGGACCCACGTGCCTACAGGTTGCCCTGGGGAACGAGGAGGAAACATGGCTTCCCAGTGCACTCTTGTGGTGAGCAAATACACATGGGGGAGAAAGAGAGAGAGGGAGGGAGGGAGGGAGAGAGAGAGAGAGAGAGAGAGAGAGAGAGAGAGAGAGAGAGATTCATATCCTGTGGAGAGAGCCAGAACTAAAGAGGTGGAGGAGACCATTGGGCTGAGGTGATCTCCAGGCCCAGGCTGCTATCAAAGCCTATGTCTGGGTTTGTTGATCTATGTTGATGTCATGGTACACAGAGAAGATAGAGCTGCACAGAGTTGGTCCAGCCCCTCACTGGTTGTAAAACTAAGGAGAACTGACCCTTCCCCTCACCAGTTGAAGTCATCTTGAGAGTGGTCCCTGCATCTCTCCTAGGCAACATGGTAGAGCTGGCGCTGGTGCGGGTGAGTCAGCCCTGAGGGTATGAAACCAAGAGAACTGGCCCTGCCCCTTGCTCCTTGCTGCATAGGGTAAAGTAGCAAGGGTAGTACTGGAGAGCTTGTCCTGGGGGTGAAGAAGAGGGAGAGCTGGTGGGCTGGCAAATCCAGGCCCAGAACCAGGGCTATGAGTTGACCCATCGCAGTATCCACCCTATCTGCGATCTGCTGCAGCACATAAAGGGGCTGGTCCTGCAGATCCAAAGCTGCAGGACCTCCAAGACATAGGGCAACAACAGGATATTCAAGAAGAGTCCCAGTGAGGAGCCAGTATTGGCAGTATAACAGAAACCGGAGGCCTTGAACCAGACCAAATGGCTCTTTGCAATGAACACTTACAAGTAAATATATATGAACCAAAGGGTTTACTGTGTGCCTCACTATGTCACAGTAAAGCTTCCACAGTGAGATTTTCTTTGTCTTTTTTTTTCTCTTTTTGTCTTTTCTTAAATTTTATCTTATTTTACTGGGGGGAAGGGGAGGTTGCAAGGGCAGAGGGTGGATATGAAGGGATGGGAAGATGAAAGGGATCAAAATGCATGATGTGACAGGCACAAACAATCATTTTTTTAAAAAAATTAAATTTAAAAAATAAAAAGATAAACTCTTTTTAAAAGAAGGAGTTGGAGAATTCTCCTCTGCAGCTCTGGGAGATAGCAATGCTTCTATGGACAGGGACTCAATGTCACCTGAGGGATAGGAGCAGGAGAGTCGCTGTACACCTGCTAATGAGAGAAGGAAGTTTTACCCAGGGATCGCTCAAATCAATTTCTGAATTCCTATTATTTTAAAACATCAACTGACTATTGATCAGTCAGCAATTCTGATCCATAAGTTTTCCACAGCATCAGATGATTGCATACTGGTCCTACACCCCACTTCCTGACTATGTGCACTGCCATGCAAGGTCTTACACAAACACGGAGATCAAACCAAAGCAGGTTTGATCTTTAGTCCTGATTTCCCAGAACCTACTCTCTGTAGAACTATGTCTAATGTCATGCAAAGGCACACACCTGAGCAAAATCCTGACCCCAAGGATGGGGCACACAACACAACACTTCCCATTGTTACTAACTAGAATCTAACGGGCAAGGCAGTGTTGCTATACAAAAAGGAAATTGGGGGAGCGGAGACTTGAAAGCCAAGGCAATGGTGAGACTTCTAGGTTTGATCTTTAGTCCTGATTTCCCAGAACCTACTCTCTGTAGAACTATATCTATGTCATGCAAAGGCACACACCTGAGCAAAATCCTGACCCCAAGGATGGAGCACACAACACTTCCCATTGTTACTAACTAGAATCTAACGGGCAAGGCAGTGTCGCTATACAAAAAGGAAATTGGGGGAGCGGAGACTTGAAAGCCAAGGCAATGGTGAGACTTCTCAGACCACTAACGCCTGGGTCAGGAGGGACTTCCGTTGCTTGGAATAGCCCTACTCACCTCCCCGCCTCCCCGCCTTCAGCCCCATCTCCCTCCAACTCCTCCCTCCCACTGTGACGAATTCCCATGTAAAACTTTCTCTGTAACTATCATTCTCTTCCTCAAATGTGTCCATCATTTTCTGTCTCCATAGAAACAAGCTAATGAACCTGACCTCAGAGGACCAACAGACCTTCCTCTTTCCAGAGCGTCTGCTGGTCCTCAGCATCAATGTCTTTGAACCTCTGTCTGTCCCTACACACTCTCCTTGACTTAATTCTGCACACTGTTCTCGTCCACCAAAGCTCTCCACATGAACTCATATTCACTCCTCAGAGCCGTGTGAAAATCCCTCTCTGAAACCTTCTCTGTCTTTGAAAGCACAGTAATACTGTTCCCTTCCCGGCTCTCAGCACCACACCACGGACATAGACACACCTAAATCATGATGTGTCCGCTTCCCCTCCAGAGAGCGTGCCTACAAAGGTTAGTCATTTTTGCTGTTATTTTGTTTTGTTTTTCTAACGAAACACAAACTAGGGTCATCGGGGAAGGGGAATGTCAATTAAGAGAAAATGCCTCCGTCATATCGGACCATTTTCTTGATTAATAGTTAATTTGGGATGCCCAGCCCACTATGTGTGGTACTACCCCTGGGAAGGTGGTCCTGAGTTGTAAAAAAAAAATCAAGCTGAGCAATCTTGCGAGCAGCAGCCCCTCATGACCTCTGCTTCAGTTCCTGTCTCCAGCTTCTTGTCCAGCTTGAGTACCTCATTTGACTTCCCTCGGTGATAGATTTGAAGCCGGGCGGTGGTGGCGCACGCCTTTAATCCCAGCACTCGGGAGGCAGAGGCAGGCGGATCTCTGGGAGTTCGAGTCCAGCCGGGTCTACAAGAGCTAGTTCCAGGACAGGCTCCAAAACCACAGAGAAACCCTGTCTCGAAAAACCAAAAAAAAAAAAAAAAAAAAAAAAAAAAAAGTGATAGATTTGATTGAGACATGTAAGCCAGATAAACCCCTTTCCTCCCTGAGCTGCTTTTGGTCATGGTCTTTATCACAGCAATAGCAAGCAAACCAGGACAGTCAAACACACCTGCTCATGGATGTTTCTGAACAGAATCTCACTACAGAGAATCTCGGTGAGGTCTTAGAGACTATAGGCATGAAAGGGGAAGAAGGCAGGATGTATTATAGCCTGCAGCCCAGTGTGAGGTTGGGTCCCTAACTCACTCCTCATCGTTGGATGGTGAGGCTAAGGGAGGGCTCACTCCAGCACAGGGGGGGGGGGCTAATAATTGATGTTGAGAAATTGTGTGGAGTTCAGGTCTGACGAGCCTGTCCTGGGGATGGGGATGAGGCTCAGCATCAGACCTTCTCACCCAGCATACAAAAAAGCCCAGGTTTGATCCCCACAGAAAAGAAAGAGAGAGAGAAGAATCTGTGGAAAGTCGGACCTGGGGAGGACAAGAGCGTCATTTTCTGGAGGGAAATGCTCACTGATGTGTGAGCTCTAGTACATCCACAATCTGCGGGGTGCAGATTTGGTGGGGCATCACTGCCAAGAGGGGAGCCGAGGATCCAGGGGGTGAGAGACTGCAGGAAATCAGGTAGAGCCCAGGCATTGGCCTTGAGGGCAGTGTTCAGCCCACCCAGGGCCCCTCTATGGCTGTGGTGAGGGACTGCTGACAAAATCAACATAATATAGCATGGGTTTTAAACAAAAGAGAAAAATATGTCTACGAGAAAATACAGCCCTTGCTGCACTATTATTGGTTCATTGCTGATCCACCATTAGACAATTCCATTTCATCTTCTTTCCTGCATCATCAAAACCCTTCCTCACGTATCGGCCATCCTCTTGATTTGCTCCTCCAGCGCATACATTTCCATTCCAGGCAATTTGATGTTGACAGTGATGGTGTTTGTGTTCACTGCCCACAGAGAGATCTAGCCATCGTGTGGCAGAGGGTGGGGAGGGTGCTTGTTGATGGGGGGATATTAGAAACAAGTGCTTTGCACACAGTGGCTACACATGCTGGGCTCTGACAAGGGCCTGGGAAGGCATTTTCTTCATGAAGAGGAATTGCAAGGAGCCGACAGCTGGCTTCAGAAGGCTAACGGGTAAACATCAACTTTATGTTGTGGGTTTAAGATTTCTCATAGCAGAAATTATTTATGTGCCAGGTATCATCTAGTGTAACACTGAACATTTAGAAAATGAACACCCGCCACCTGATAAAAGTGCTTTTAAAATGAACAGACTGTCTCATAAGACAGAAGCCTGGGTCTCTGGGTGAAAAGAACAAAAACAACCATGGCTGTCACCTACATGCCGACAAAAGTCTGTCCTGCCCAGTCCCTCAGCTGTTCAATTAAAAAAAAAACATATTATATTTGGCTGATTAGTTCAGTCTTATTATTAACTAGCTCTTACAACTTAAATTAACCCACAATTCTTGTCTATGGTTAGCCACGTGACTTGGTACCTTTTCTCAGTGAGGCATTCTCATCTTGCTTCCTCTGCCTCTAAGTGGTGACTGCATCTCTGCCTTTCCTCTTCCCAGAATTCTCCTAGTCTGGTCACCCCGCCTATACTTCCTGCCTGCCTACTGACCAGTGTTTTATTAAACCAATATGAGTGACAAATCTTCACAATGTACAAAAGCATTTCCCACAGAAGTTCCCCTTTTTTTCTTTTCAGAACAAGAACCCTGAATCTTATCTCCTTTGTTTAGCTTTTTCCTGACCATTATCCATAACAACTTGTAACCAACACTCTAAACAAAGGCAAACATCCATAATCCATTTTTAGAGAATATGGGCATAGTTTCCTAGGATACTTCCTGCTGATTGGGGTGCTGGTAATCTTATAGGGACTCAAAGAAAATTTAGGATTATATTCAAGTCTTGACTGGAGTATTCTGTGAGGCTGGATCATCTCAGCCAGCAGTCTTCAAGCAGTTCTGGATGTAGAACTCAGAGGAAACTACAACAGAGGTGCTCTGAAACATTGGATCATCTGGACCATCTGTTCCCATTTTAGATTTTTCAGGGGGGTGGGTTCTTCCTCAATCAAACTTTATTTTTCTTAACCAGAATGAATCTATAGCCTCTCATTTCCTGTGCAAACAAAAGCAAAACCACTTCTCCAAAGTAACATGGCTTTTGACTAAATTTTGAAGTCAAAGCATTTTCAAAATATATAGGTTGGATTAATCCAACAGCATTTATAATCAAATGTCTTTTAGCAGCTGTTGCTCCTTCCTCAGCAGCCAAATAATTCAAAGACAACACAATAATATACAGTATCCAGACTCTCTGTGCATTTTCCATCTTTATGTGACTTTTTTTCTTTTACTTCATTTCTTCTTTTTGTATTGTTTAATTTTGGGTTTTTTTTAAAGCCAGAGTTTCTCTGTTACATTTGGCTTCCCTGGAACTCACTCTGTGACCACATTTGCCTTGGACTCACAGATATCCACCTACCTCTGCCTCCCAAGTGCTGGAATTAAAGGCATGTGCTACCACACTCAACTACTCTGTTTCTCTTTTTTTTTTAAGGACTTTCTCCATCCTTTTTCTTCTCTTCCACATGTACATGTATTTTTAAATACACTGTAAACCATTTAGAGGCCTTTTTGTCTGAATCTGTCTTTCCTGTATATATCAATCTTTTTATGAGCACATGAGTCTTTAATCTGCAAAACAGAATGGCTAGGACTAAAGCTGTGGCTTTGGTGACTGACTCCACCCCATTCTTCAGCAAATCCTTCTGGTGTGCACTACCACAACTGGCTCCACCCCATTCTTTAGCTTTCTGAGAATCTGGCTTCATGGTGGAGTTACTGGTAGGAGCCATGTTTATTGACACAATGCTGTGAAGTTTCAAGGTCCATGCCACCACCAAGAAGCCTGCCACCATCTGCTCATAAATACTATTTAAGTGTTTGGTGGCAGGGCCTCTTAAAAAACTACAAGGCTTTTGCTGCTAATACTGAGTCAAAAAGCCTTTCTTAAAGGAGCCATGTCTTATCATTAGCAATCAGAACCTACTAGAGTAAAGACAGTTACCAAGAACCTGCACTTGACCCTGTTCTTGTATGTCTAGAATCCAAAAAAAAAAAAACCACTTTCTCAGACTTTATGTGGAAATTCTTGCCAAATGTTGAGTGCCATTTGTAGATGGAAATTTCTGTCCCCCACCTGGTCCCGCAGATGTTCATTCCCAAAGAAATGCACAGAGGCTTATATTAATTGTAAACTGGCCTATTAGTTCAGTCTTATTATTAACTAGCTCTTACAACTTAACCCATAATTCTTGTCTATGTTTAGCCATGTGGCTTAGTACCTTTTCTCAGTAAGGCATTCTCATCTTGCTTCCTCTTTGTCTGGCTGGGGACTGACTGTCTGCCTTTCCTCTTTCTAGAATTCTCCTAGTCTGGTTTCCCCATCTATACTTCCTGCCTGGCTATTAACCAATCAGTGTCTTATTAAACCAATATGAGTGACAAATCTTTACAGTGGATAAGAGCATTGTCCCACAGCACCTGCCCAGAGGCACCGAGCTGACTGAGAGTTCCCTGTCTGCCCTGTTAGTGCATGTGAATCAGTATTTAACTTCATCCCTTTCATGAATCATCATGACAAGGACATTGAGAAGGTGTGACCAGCTCTTTAACATGATCATTGATCCCCAGCAGGGACCAAACATTCCTTCATTTTTGTTGCAATGTCACTGTAATGGGAGCCCAGCTCAGTTACAGCTTCCTCCTCTTCTGGAAGGTCGCTGAGAAGGCATCAGACATCCCCAGAAAGATACAGTTGTTCTTAATGTTGCTCAGTTTGCTTGAAAAGCGAAAGAGCTTGTCAGAACAGAATAACCCCCTCTTGTCCATCTTACTATTGAAGCTCTCCTGCAGAGCGGTCTCCAGAGGACTCCTACAGGGTTCCCTGGTAAGTCTCTCCTAGGGGACCACCACAGGACTCCACCTGTGTGCACCAGAAGCCTAATGTGGTTATTTTGGTTTATTCACTAATTTAGACTTTCTTAGGTAAATATAAAGAACTCTTGTCAGGGGCCTAGAAAGATGACTCCGTGGATATAAGCACCTACTGCTCTTGCAGAGGAACCGAGTTCAGTTTCTAGCACCCACTCACGTGGCTCATAATGGCCTATAACTCCTCACCAGGGACCTGATGTCCTCTTCTGGCCTCCTTGAGCCACTAAGGACAAAGCTTAATATTGTTCTATCAAATTCAGAAAGGCTGATTTTCATAGCCGGAGAGCTATTGGTGTTGGTATGATTGGGGATGTTAATAATGAATTAATTCATGGAAAGGACCATTTAGCAGCAGTGTCTTAGAGTCTTCCCTGATGACTGTGATATCCAGACAGGCAAGCTATAAATCTTGGTAGCTCCCCAGAGGAGAATGGAGAAGAAGAAGGATTAGGTCTTGCTGCTAGAGGTAAGTCAGCGTAAAGGTCAAGCAGTGTGCTGGGTAAGAAGTCTCCTGGTGGGGAGTGGACTCCAGAGAAAGCGGAAGGAAAGCCAAAATATTAGGATAAGCATGCTCATAGCAGAGATAGAATGAAGAAAAGAAAAAGGCATGCTTTTCTGAGTCATTCATAAAAGCAAGCAGCCTATAAGTTATTGCACAGGGGCAGGAATTGCTCTGTGTCCAGCAGGGCAGAGACCTCTCCCCCTAGATCCCAGTGGCTGTTATCTGGGAGGCTGCGCATTTAGTGGGCACAGTCACAAGAATAAACAAAAATAAATAAATAAATAAATAAATAAATAAATAAATAAATAAATAAATAAATAAAGCGTACTAACCTGAGGCACTGGGTGAGTCAGACCCCTGAACCTCGTGCGTGCCTGACAATGTGCCTAGCAAATATCTCCAGGGTATGCAGAGTAAAACAGATCATTTCAGGCTGTGGGTGCTAAGAAGCTTCCAGAATCTCAGGGGCATGTCTACAGGGCTCTCCAACCCCCGCCATGAGACAATCTTATTAATTTTACTTCAAAGTCATGAGAAATTTCTAGGTGACCCATGCGGAAAGCTCTTCATTGGCATCAGTGACACGAAGAGATTCGTGTGCCACCGTGTGTCAATAAACAGATGTGAGCAGCTGCCCAAGGACCTAGGTCCACGATCGAGGTGGCAATCTTCAGAGAGACTGGGGCAGCAGGGAGCACAGAGGACAGCGTTTGCCTTTTTCCATTCTTCTTTATTCACACAGGAGTTAAAGTCTTTAAAGAGTTTAAAGAGTTTTAAAAGCTGAAGGATTGAAAAAAAATTCATAAATGATTGAAAGAAGCATCTCACTTGACCAGCACTTTTGTTTTTCTTTACAACAACCAGAATGGTTAAACGACACATAGTTTATAGTTGACATCACCATTAACCTCAGACCTCAGATTACCCATCATGCTTCAGGGATACCTGCCCTCTGACCTCACAGTATGACCTTGTTGATCTCAAACAGGCTAAATCATCAGCCCTGAAGAGCCCTCACTGCGCTTTGATGGGAGACAGGACCTAAACCAGCAAACCCAAGAGCTGTGTGGGACCCCGCATGGAAGAAGCGAAGGCTGCCCTCCCTGCTGTCCTTCAAGGCTGGCTTCTGAAGGTCCAGATTATGTTATTATATATAACAAACAGCCTCCTGGGTTTTTTTTTTTTTTAAAGCGCCATGCATCTGAGTTTGCTGAGGTGTCTGAGATGCTCCCAGGTAATGAGAGAAGTGTGGCCCCAGTGTTGACAGAGTTTCTCCTGTGCACTTGGCCAGGATGGAAACTTTGCAAAGATTGGAAGTTTGAAACATCTTCCTTGACCCAAAACTCAGAAATTGCCAATATAGGGATACCAGACAGAGCACAGAATAGGACACTCAACCCTTACCTGCAAGAAAAGCCCCAGACCCTTACTAGGGTGAACAACGCAACTGTCCAGAAGTTGGGTAAAAATATCTGCCAATGATAAGGTTTTCTTTCAGCCACAGTTCAGAAACGCTATTAGAACCAAGAGCTACAGTGACCATTCTGAGGCTTGGAATGACCCCTATGTCATGGAATTAAATCATGACCCGAATACAGCGTTAGTGTGTAATATGATGTATTCTCTATGAAGACTCCAAAGAAATAAATATCCCAAGCCTCCTAACCCAGGCTAACCTATTGATCAAGGAGGAAAGGGCATTTTTAAAAATTAACGCTGCCCAGAGGCACCATAATGCTTTCAAGAAATGTCTTCGGCAGATGGGTCATCAATCTTGAGAGCTAGGTTGAGGAAAACAGCTTGCGATGGGGGAAATGCGTATTTAGACATTTCCTACCTTACCATGCCAGGATTCTGCCTCTAGGAAAGGGGGGCGGGGATGAAATAAAGGAGAAAAGAAGTCAGGTTTTCTTCAAGGATTACAGAAGTCCTGGGCTTCTGTGGATCCTGAAGCCCTATTGTGTTTTTAACACTAAAAGAGGACAAAGCCAGCGGTCAGCCATTATCTGGGAGGCTGTGGCCTCCTGCATCAGCCCCTCCATGAATAGCAGGGGTGAGAAGGAACCTTTTCATGTCTTGGAAAGTGCTCTGAGGGGGACACAGGATGCCTAGATGGTTGCTCACAGCAGAGAGCATGTCACAACCAGAAAAGAGACGCTAAGGGCACCGTAGACCTGCCCTGAACACACCCCTAAGAGACACAGGAGTCTTGAGAGCTACTCATGATAATCTGACATTTGTCCTCTTATGGCTGATTCTCAAGAATGGGGACATGAGACTTTGGCTTCCTCCAGGTGTCTGGCCCAGCCTCTCAAGCAGGAATCGTCATCTGGTGCTTCGAGAACCTTCTGAACACACACACCTCAGCATGTACACAGGAACAAGCTCACAGAACATTCTAGACCATGCCCACCCAGGGAGATCTACCTTCACCCTCCTGATCTTTGTATCCCACCCTGAGCATCACCCAAGTGGGAATTTGTACTGTGTAGTTAGTACTCAATGACTGGGTAAGTCCACGCCAAATGCTGCCCAGAGGATAAAGCAAAGAAGTCTTTTCTTGTTTATGAAATAATGAGAATGGGCAGGAAAACTGGCTTCAGAATAAAAGAGAGGGGAGAGAAGGGAGATGGAAAAAGAGGGGTTGCATTCACATAGGATCCAACCCAAAGGACCCCAATCCTCCATGTTTCTCTCTCCTCCTTCCCTCTCCACACTCTCCCCTACCCCTTTCTCTTTTTCCCTTCCTCCTCTCCCTATCTCATAGTTTGTACAGGGCAATGTTAAACGCAAGCTGGGGCTCCCTCCCCAGACTGCAATTCTCCATGGCTAAGGAAAACATCCAAGATAGGTCAGGGGAGAGGAAGAGACAATAACTAAGGAAGGAAGAAGGAGACAGAGGAGGGGGTCGGGAGTCTTGTCACACAGAGAGCTTGGGCCAAAACCTCTAAGTTATAAGAAAATATGCAAGTGCCCCTAAATACCACTGACCAATCAAAATACAATGTAATCCAGAAGACAGGACTTTTAAATTATCTAATAGTTACATTTACAAAGCAAAAAATGTGAGATTAACTATATATTGTATTTGTATATACAATATTTAACTTATTATATATTTTGTTTATTATGTATCATATTTAATACTAGACCTGGGAATATTACTTGACTGTGCCATCAATATAAAACATGAACAAGACATCTGAAACCTTTTTCCTGGGATTTATGATGATTCAGATAAGATCAAAGTAACATCTAAACAGGGACAGATTCTTCTCCTTGTGCCTCTTGACTCTGCAATCTTTGCCCAGTTATTACTGGACCATAGATTATATTAGACTAGTGGGGCCATGGATTCTTCTTCATCACATTGGACATCACTCACGCCTGCCGCATGGCTGTGGACGGGACTCTCACCACGGAGTGCCCTGTCTAGAGAGACTTCCACACATGGCTCAGCCCCAGGTCCCTTACTGTCCACATGCTCTGTGACTACAGAGGTGAAGTAGGAAAGCGAAGTTGTGTGCTCCTCTATGTCTCCTCCTCCTGCTTCTCAAATCTCTGGGCGAGTTGAGATGGGTGTGTGTGGTGGCTATTCTTGGCTGTCAACTGGACTATATCTGGAATGAAGTCCAATCCAGAAATGGAGGGCACACCTCTGAGAGAATACTTTTCCTTGGTTTGAGGGGGGTAAATCCACTTCTAGTCCAGGTCTTTGAAGCAGGAAGATGCACGCCTTTGGTCTGGATTTTGAGGTGGGAAGACACACTTTTAATCTGGGGCACACCTTCTGCCAGAAGACTATATAAGGACGTGGAAGGAGGATGCTTTTGCTCTTTGCTCAGCTTGCTAGCATCTCTCAGCAGGTCAGCGGACCTTAAGAAGTCGGAAATCAAAGTCTAAGAAGGTCATAAACCAAACCACGAGATGTCTCTACTCTGTTTATACAGAGGTGACTAACTTTAGTCACATTTTGCTCCTTTCATTATTGTATGACCAGTGAAGTTAATATGGTAAGTCTTTAGACCCACTCCTGAGCAGCCCCCGAAGAATCAAATCCGTAGTTCAGATACCCAATTGCTTTTTGTAGAATATTGACTCAAAATATTGTCATGAACTTCACATCCACAGTGCCATCACCGCCTCCATGACCACTCTCCTCCTCAAGAGTATGCCCAGTACTAGACACCAGACATGTCTGGGGTCACCATAGAAACACACCTTTGTCTTTAATCCAGTCATATTTTAATTTATAAGTATATTCTTGAAGCATTACTGTAGGTACCAACTGGAACAGGGAGAGGGTGAGGAGAAAAAAAAGTGTCTGACCATGAGCCTTTGGGGTCCAAAGGACTTAGTTTTGTAGCTTGCTTTGTATTGGGGAATACCTTAGGTTATTCGTTCAGCAGAAGAGGTTTGCCTGCTGATACCAGATACTCTGTAAGCATGATTTCTGAGTGATTGCATGGTTTAAAACTACTTACACACATTACTGAGAGCAAAGGTGCTAATCTGGGTGTGTGGATAAGTGATCATGATTCCCCTTGATCATGTGAATTCACAGACTCCCAGAAGGCATTGCAATATGACCTTTGACCTAAAAACTAAGCAGACTATTTTTTGCTTTCATTTTCAGAATACTACATGATAAGCATGGATGGGTCACTTCTTAAAGTACCTGTGACACGCGATGAGGAATGTCTACAACACAGGACCTGTTCAGGGTCTCGGTATCCACCCCGGGTACTCCCTGCCCAGTGGATCACATGGGTTGGTCCATCTGTCCCTCGCTCACAGAGGAACCTGCTACCTCTCACCATCCTACAACCCATCCAGTTCCAGTTGGAGAAAAACTGAGATGAACTCCCTCCCCCAAAGCTATAGTGAGAGCTCCAGGCACCCATGAAGCACCCCCAGGAGCCCACGTCCCAGCAGACAGCAGCCACTGATGAACTGGAGGGGAGGATGCCTCAGGAAGAACAGATCTTCACAGAGAGACTATTATGAGCCGGGCATTTTGATGTAACTATAAATTAAGCAGGTGATGTCAGGCAGCTTCCGTTCTCATTCCATAAGCATCCTTCGGACAGAGATGAATGGTTTGATAGATGAGGCCCTTATATTGCCTCTTATCACCTAGGTTTCTGAACAAGGACTCGCACTGAAAGAGTGTAAGTGTCAGGCACCCCAAGAATGTGCCCTAGGAACTTACATTGCTGTTCTAGGCCATGTACTATCAACACTTGAGTTCATCTGCATAACAAACTTCCTTTTGGGGTTCTTTTGGCATTGTCTGACATAGATAATATAACAAAAGTCATCATTTGAAAGTGTGCGTTTATACCAACTCACCAGGAAGAATATCTCAATTGCTGCACTACAGGCATGACTGTCGTGGGGGCAACCACGGCTCTCCAACTGGATTTGAAGCCCATTCCACAGGAGGGAATCCCCACCACGTTATGGGACGTGAGGTGGCCCCGTCCATACTGGACCCCAAGGGCCTCAAGTCTGCACTGGAGAAGCCCCAGCAGGATGAATGGAGTTCACCCTTGAAAAGGTATCCTGAAGCTGTAGAGGAAAGGCCATGACTTCCCCATGGTTTGGACAGTCTCTGCAGTGGGATTCTCTAGAGTTCTACAATCAGCAGCGTGTGGTGGAGACAGGAGCTTGGTACTTTCCCCAGCTCAGAGCCTGGAGTTCAGGCAGGGCTGTCCCTAGGGCACCTATACCCTTACACAGCTGTCTTCCAAAAGGACGCAATCTCCTCCACCCACTTCAGTACCATCCGCTAAGAGACATGATCTAGCCACTTGGTACAATCACAGCACCTCCTCTCTGAGCCCATCCTCAGCTCTCAGCCTCTCTGCATCAACGTACACAACAGCCTACCTCCCATGAAATACAGACACTGTGGCCACAGGGCAGCTGCTGTCTTCAGACATGCTGGACTTTTCCTAAGTTCAAATGTACATCTAAACTGCTTACTGACTTCATGTGTAGTTCAGAAAGGGAAGGGAGAAACATTTTCTGTGAATTGTTCATATCTACTTAGTGTCAATTCTAAAACTCCCTGGGCACTACAAAACTATTACCAGGTATATCCAACCTCTTGATGTTGTAATACCACATTATCTACATTCACACTTGAAAGCCAAAATTTTTAAATAAAAAAAATTAACTTTTAAATACAATCACATAGTGTTTGAAGGAAGTATAGGATTTTGCATTGGACCACGTGCATATCTACTGTCTGCTGCATATGTCCGTGATCGGCAGGTTAGATATGCCTGAAGATGGACATCCTCCTTTTTCCAGATGTGGTATATAATTGTGTTCTATTTAAAAGCTTCTGAAGATCATTTTAATCCACGGCTGTGCATTGTGTAGCTTAGGAGATTTGAACACAAAATGAAGTTGAGGGGTTGGAGGGATGGTTTGACAGCGGAGAGCATATACTGTTCTTAGACATGACTTAAGATCTGTCACCAGCACTCACATGGCCCGGCTAGTGGCCACAGCTCTAGGGCAATCTGATGACCCAGACTTCCCCTCTCCCAACACACACATGCAAATATATATAATTTAAATCAAGAAAAATAAATCTTTTCAAATATAAAGTCCAATATTTGTATTAATGTGTTCTTGCTGCTTCTATCTTTTTTATTTTTTTTTTATTTTCATGAAGTAACCAGATAACCTTGGATCTCTTCTGAGGAGCTGGCCCTTCTTCCATGTGCTCTGTGTTCATTCGGAACTATTTCATAAGGAAATCGTCTTTTCTTCCCAGATACTGTCTGTAATTGGGCCAAAAGAACTAATGCTAAACATGCTTCAAAAATAACAAGACACCCTGGGCAACACTCCACTGTGAGATGTATGACTGTGCCCTTTGCTGAAGCCAGCCAGAGAGAGGATGCAAGCAGTAATCCCGGCCAATGGGCCTCACCCCAGTGGTCTGCAAAGTGTCCCTGGGTTTGCATTAATGCAATAGCATCAACTGCTCTCAGACTCCAGAGAAGGAATTTCCCATCATTCCTTTACCGAATATACAATCATTCCTCATTTAGTCTAGAAATAAGCAACACGGGGGCTTCCAAATATGGAATCTGCCGTTGATCTTCTAGTGACAGGGTTCTGAGTACCTGGAAGACCCCTCCTGCTTAATCTTTTTTTCCAGAACATGAGGATGTCGAGAAATGTGCGTGCAAGCCAGCATACCAACAAGCTCGTACTTAGCAATTGGCCCTGGTCAGGTCACACAAGAAGCAGATGGGGACCCACAAAGGGCTGGCAGCCTCTCTACAACTCTGGTCCTGTCTCTAATGAGGACAGTAGAGAGGAAACCTCCTAAATAGATCCTAAAGCTAGCAGTTGAGTTCAGTTGTCAGAGTACTTGCCTAGCACACACAAAGCCCTGGGCATAGTCCCGAGCATTGCATAAATGGGGCACAACCCTAGTGTGTGAGAGGTAGAAAGAAAAGGATCAGGAGCTCAAGGTTAGCCTGGGCTACATAGAAAATCAGAGGAGAGAGACAGAGACAGAGACAGAGAGAGAGAATTGAGTAATTTCCCAGATTGAGAAAGACAAATATTCCGTTTTCTCTCATGTAGATCCTAGGTTCCATGCATAGACATAAAATTACACACATACACACACACATGCACACACACACACACACAATGGAAATACAGTTGTGGGGACAGGACTAGTTGTGGGGGCAGGGAGAGAACATGGGCTGAACATGGTCAAAGGTCATGATGTTCTTGGATGACATCAGCATGAGACTCATAACTGTGTGTAATGAATAAACACCAGCAAAATATTTTAAATGTCATACAGACGGTTTATAAAACAGACTTTTAGTCTTAACCCAGGAAAGTGAGCTTATCACCTAAAATCTGGAGAAAAAGAAAAATCAAATCTGCGTCACTAAACATATATATATATATATATATGAATAAAGGGAGCTTGGGAGCATACGTGTAGCTTCCTGGTAGGCAGGCTGGGTGCAGAGCCTGGCAAAGCAACATTGTAAAACAGCACAGGCTTGCAGGAAGTGAGGTCTCAGCCAGCCTTGGAGGTTACATCTTGTTTTCATTGGCTGAAGGAAAGACCAAGGACCTTTTTGGAGGCAGTGACCTAGCAAAGTAACACACTTCAGGAACAAGAAGTCAGTGATACACCCCAAGTCTCCCAGGAAGTGAGTTATGTTCTCTCCTAGGGGAGCCCTGACCGCTATCTTCATCACACCAAAGGCAGAGGCTTCCTCATCCTGTCTCATCAGATGAAAGAATCCAGGAGCCTTGCTACAGCTGCCAGGGCACCGTGTGGCAGCTCTGCTCTCCCCTGAGCTGTCCACGATCACCTTCAGCATCATTAGCCGGCCGTGTGGCTCAGACTCTGTGCTAATTTATCACTCATTTCACACAGTTGCCCTAAAGATAATGAGGGGATTCCCTGCTGTGCCTGAGCATGGGTAATCAGGAGAAAGAAGAGGATTCTTCACTGACCACGTAAACCCACCAAACCAAAGACCTGTCATCTCCCACGAGTTTATGAGAAAAGTAAGAAAAGTCAAATCACAGGAAGAAATTAGTATTTGCAGGTTAAGGGTGAGCACAGGAGCATGGAAAGGAAGCCGATTCCATGCGGTTCCTGAAACTCATTACATCCGGTTTTACTGTGAAGGGCCAGGGTGGTGCAAATGGGTCACACCACCTGCAAGGAGACCATTAAGACCAGAGAAGGTAAGGCTTGGCTTGGAAGATTTTAAGTGATTTATATGAAAAATTTCCACATCATTTGTGGGGTTCTTGCATGCATGTATGTATATAATTTCTTCAGAAGCCATAATCATTGACAATAAAATGCCAAGTGGGACTTAGGAAGCACAGGATAACACACCTACACAGAAATTTCTCAACATATGGACTCGCAAAACAGCAGCTGTGGACAGGCTTTTAATAGACCTAAAATCCTGCAGGAAGCCCTTAACACAAACAATCTTGCATTAAGCCACCCTTGCCTAAAGAATCTCACAAAACTCGCCATCCTGTGAGAGGGGTGGGTGAAAAGAAAGCTGTAAACACCAGTCGGAATTTTCATTGCAAAATAACTCACTAAGAAGAGTAACCATGGGGCTTGAGCAATGGCTCAACAGTTAAAAGCACTTCCTGCTCCTGGAGAAGACCGGAGTTCTGCTACCAGGGCCCACAGCCAGTGGCTCCCAACTACCTGTAACCCCAGCTCCAAGGACTCTGGTGCCGTCTTCTGACCTCAGAGGGTATCTGTACGCACATGGTATATGCAGTCACACAGAGACACACACAGGAACGTCAGTGAAAATTTTAAATACAGAATAGTAACCCTTTGGCTAAAGACATATCTCAATGGCAGAGCATTTGTCTAGCTGGCTTGGGGCCCTGTATTCACTTCCTACCCCAGAAGAGTCTTCTCCCACAAGGACCAAATGAGTGACAGATGCCACTCTTGGGCATCTTCTGAAAGCCCCAGACCTATCTTGTGGGTAGACTTCCTCATTTGATCCTAAAGAAAGCCTGGGACCTCCCATTCTTTCTTTAACCCCCACAGATTTCTCCTTGTGCTATGAAAGGCAGTCATTCCCTATGAGACCCAGTTGAGACTTACTGACATCCCTACGCTCTCAGTAATCTGTGGTCTTCACATGCTCACGGGGAGGGCAAAATGTGGGGACAAAAGAGGAGCAGTCACTGTGTGGATAAACACAACACATGTGGGCAGAACCCTTGAGATGTGCCAGACCTCAGTCTGGACAGCATGTGAACATGGCTCTCTTGGTCAGGATGGCCCTCGGAGACAGGACTTTCTCATTTAATTCTTGCCCAAAGCCTGGGGCTGACATAGTGGGATGCAGAGTTAAGAAGCCTGTCCATATATCCTCTCTCCATCCTTTCCACTCCCATCAGGGTCTCGGGATAAGACCCATTCAAAGGATGGGAGAGCTGTTTCCATCCTCTCCCATCTGAGCATGTCGTCTTTCAGACCTCATCTTAGTTAAGGTCACTGTTGCTACAGTGAAACACAAAGACCAAAAAGCAAGTTGAGGAAGGAAGCATTGATTCAGTTTACAATTCCACACTGCAGTCCTTCATCTAAGGAAGCCAGGACAGGAACTCAAAGAGGACAGGACCTGGAGGCAGGAGCTGATGCAGAGGCCGTGGAGGGGTACAACTTACTGGCTTGCTCCCCATAGCTTGCTCAGCCTGATTTCTTATAGAACCCGGGACCTCCAGCCCAGGGATGGCACCTCCCTCAATGGGCTACCCCCCCCCATCAATCACTAATTAAGAAAATGCCCTGCTGCTGGATCTTAGGGTGGGGAGAGGCATTTTCTTGAGGTCCCATTCTCTCAGATGACTTTAGATGACTTGTGTCAAGTTGACATAAAACGACACAGCATAGACCTGAAACACCCCTACACCCAGGATCTCTATCCAACTGCTGGACAGAGAGCAAGCCTTAGCAAGTGTGTCTCTTTAGATTATAAACAGGAGCTGCAACCGGATCCAAGAGTCTTCTTCTCCCTGGATGAATTACCTCAAAATCACCATGCCTATCATCCTCGGCTGACAAGACCAGAGGGATTGCGTTTTAAACGTTACCTTTTACAAACCATTTACACAATGAGCATGCCTTTTGAAAAAATGCTTTCATTTCCGAGGGAAAATATTCCACTGTTTGAAAAGAATACCCTCTCTGTCTGTCAGTTTCCTTTGCTTCTTTGGGTTCGCTAACTCAGCTGTGTGGTTTGTAATGCCTTCAAAACCTTTTCGACTTGACTGACCTTCAGCGAATCCTAAATACAAAGCCTTTTTGGTGGGGTTTCCATGGATACAGAACAAAGCTTCATGCCACTGATAGGGTAGGAGGCAGAGCCATGGGTTGCTCCTGCGCTGAAAATGAGAGAGATGAGAAGTGGCTTCAACTTCTGAGAAGGCAGGGTTGCTCTGCTCTGTCCCGTATGGCAACCTCTGGCCAAGGAGACTAGTAAGCTTTAGTGTCTCCATCTTTTTCTCAATGGCTAAATGGAGAAAAGAGGAGGGGAGGGGAAGGGAGGAGATGGGAAGAGAAGGGGGACAGGAGCGGAAGGTAGGGGTAGGGAGGGGAGGGGAAGAGGAGTGGAAGGTAGGGGTGGGGAGCAATGTGGACCCAGCTAACCCTGTCTGGACTCAGGCAGAGACTATGCCAAGAGGAGGGAGCTAAGCGATGTGAGTGAGCAGCAGCTCACACCCAGTACCTCTTCACTGAGCCTGCCTGTGCCCTGAGCTCACCCTCCCCTGGAAAGCCAGGGTACAATGCCTCTCACATGCTATGGAGTTAGACAGGTCACGTTATCTGTTGAGAGCAGGCTATGCCCTACTCTGAGTTCCTCCACAGTGTGGAAAACCATGCCTTTTCAGGCTGTGCCTTACTCTGAGGGACTCTATAACGAACTTTTTCTTCCATTTTGAGGGAGGGGGAGGGCAGCAGGCCAAGTGTGGCCACAGATACCACCTCCTGCCCAGTACAACCCACACGGATCAGAATGACGACTCATTCCTGGGAGTAGAGAGGGTGTTGCCCTGGCGATAGATCTGGAGACTTGAGACTGCAGGAGCACATGGGCTATTAACATCCCATCGAGGAGACCAGGTCTAGTAACTTATCTAATGCACCAGCCTTTGGAAAATGTATCATCCCTTTGTCTAGACCCCATAAAATGGTCGCTACTTAGCATTGTGAAGGCAATGGCCTCGCCCCAACCCATCATCTGATGCTTGATGTGCCAAGAGCTGACAGGCAGAGGACTCCTGTCTATCCCTGGGGCTTCAGCTTGGTCCCTCATGGTTGACACAGCCTCCTTGCCCATGGCTACCTGCTTGCCCATCTGGACCTGGTCCCAGTATGTCCTGCTCTAAACTAGGTTCAACCCATTTGACCCTGCAGCTGCCTCCATCTTTCTGCACAAAAATGAGATTTTCTTTCCCAATCCATGCTGTATTAACACCTCTACAACCCCATTCCTTATGTACTCCAGGGCAAATCTAGCTAATTTGTATCCATGTAAACCACATATATGCATGTCTATAGGTATACTTACTTTGTGTATGTGATATGAGATATAAGATATCGGTAATTTACACTTGAATAAAAAGTCAGAAGTGGTGGGTCATGCCTCTAGTCCAAGCATTTGAGAAACATAGCCAAGCAGATATCTGTGAGTTTAAGGCTAGCCTTGTCTACATAGTGAGTTCTAGGCGAGATAAGGCTACAATAGTGAGATCCTGTCTTTAAAAAAATAAAAATAAATCAAGATTGAATAAAGGAACCTCCCTTTGCCTTGGCCAGATTACAAGGGTAGGAGAAATTATCTGGTGAATTGTAATCACTGAAAGGGTTGAAATTTGAGAATTTTTTATTTAATAAATTCCGGCACTGTGAAAGACACATGTGTGCTTGTCTATGTCTGGCATAGCATTGCCACAGGAACTTATTTCTCCCCTTAAGCCTCCTGGTCCCAAAACATATCTGCTCTTGAATGTAGTTCATTGGACAAACAAGCCTTCTGCAGAAACCCGGGGTTCTGACCTGGCAGTACCAAGGCAAGCCTAGCTCCTCACAAACATTCAAAGGTGGTAGTGCAAATGACCCATATGAAGAAATGCGCGCTTGGTATGGATGATAAAACTGGTGTCTTTTTAAATAAGCAAACCATGTGTAAAATCGTTTAAATCAAACTGAAGCGTGGGAGCTGTCTCATCAGAATGCATATCTCGGATCGAGTGTGATCTCCATGCCCACTCTCCTAGACTGATATTTTAGGGGCTCGGGGGCCCAGCATCTAAGTATTCAAAGGCATCCACACTTACACAGGTGTGGAGCTTCAGGGTCAGGACAATTAAATTTCCACCATGTTTGAGCTTCTGCGCAATCAGGAAAGCCAACGAAAGGTACCCATCAGTGAACTAAACAACGTTTCCTCTGCAGAACGCTGGGGTAAAACTGACAGGAACACAGCTCATCGTGTTGAAGCAACTGAGAAAAACACATCGACGAGAAAGAAAACAACATCAAACATAGCTGGGACTTGGGGAAGAGATGCGGTTTATTTTCCTATCGCACCATATTGGATAGCAGAGGAGAATGATGTCATTATTTTATTATTTATAACTGCTGGGACTTAGCCATACGAGACTTGGCAGAGGTCTCTGGATGGCGGACCACTTGTTTTACGCTTTTATCATTAGTCACTCCTGCAGCCAAAAACCAAAGCTATGGGAAGGCAGAGCCCAAGCTCACAGTGGCTGTGAACACAAAAGACTTCCCGCCAGACCTGACATCGCATGCACGTGCACCAGAGGCAGTATAAACACCCACGTCAGTGTCAAAGTGGGCAAGAGCCCTGGAGGTCAGCGGATTCTAACCCTCATGTTCCAGGTGGCAAGAAGGTAGCTGAGACGGGGGGCCATGAATCTCTGTCCCGGCTCCATCATTTCCTCAATACCTGGCTTCCGGGAAGTAAGCCAAATGCTTCAAATGGGTTTCCTTATTTGAAAACCTCTGTCCCCATCCTCACCCCACTCTTACCATCACCAACAAAAACAGTGCCTGTGATGATTAATCTGGTTGTCAACCTGACTGAAGCTGGGACCAACTAATCTCCACGCAGATCTGTGGGGATGCATCTTGGAGCAATTAACTGAGGGGTGAGAACCTTCATTCGAATAGGTGGCAGCTTCTGGCTGTAGCCTACCTATAAAGAGTCATGAAGGACAGAAATGTTGCTTTTGCCTACCAGCCTTTGCTCCCTGCTTGTGAGTGCATCTACTCTGTTGCTGCTGCTGCTGTCAATGCTGCTGTTTGTTGTTTTGTTTGTTTGTTGAGACAGGGTTTCTCAGTAGCTATGGAGCCAGTCCTGGAACTCACTCTGTAGACCAAGCTGGCCTCAAACTGACAGAGATCTGCCTGCCTCTGCCTCCCCAGTGCTGGGATTAAAGGCGTGTGATGTGGAAATGATTTCTTATTAATAAAGAAACTGCCTAGGCCCATTTCATAGGCCAGCCCTTAGGTAGGCGGAGAAAACAGAACAGGATGCTGGGAAAAAGAAGCTGAGTCAGTGAGTCGCCATGATTCTCCCACGCCAGGCAGATGCAGGTT
>NC_022029.1:24649792-24656079 GCF_000317375.1 Microtus ochrogaster
TAGATCAATATGTAAGAGCTAGCCAATAAGAGGCTGGAACTAATGGGTCAGGCAGTGATTAAAAGAATACAGTTTCCGTGTAATTATTTCAGGGCATAAGCTAAGCTAGCCATGTGGGCGGCCGGGCGCCTGGGACTCAGCTCCGCTGCTCTTATTTCAACAGGCGTGCACCACCATCACCTGGCAATGCCATCCTTCCTTGGCCAACATCAGCATCCTCCTGCCTTAGCCTTCCACCATGATCTGGACACCTGTGGCTCTCTGGGGTCCCTCCAAGCCTTCAATACCAAACCGGAACTGCTGAGACATCCAGCTATAAGAACTGAATAGCTCCTGGGGTCTCAGCCTCTCTAACAGATAACTATCATTGGGCTATCTAACACAAAGTGTGTACCCCAATCTAATCAATCCCCTTTGTAATATATATTTTTCTGTAAATAATGCTCCCCCTCGAAAACCTTGACTAATACAGGGACCCTTCTGAGTGGTGCACAGTAAGGTTGAGACACTGTGTTGTGTGCTCTGCAAACCATACAACCTCACATAGGTAGATTCAGCCACTCAGTTCCACCTCACCATCCGACCTGGGCTGGGTGCCCAAACACAGCACAACTCAAGATCACAGAGGGCTGATCTAGCAGAGTGAGGGCTGCTATACAAGCCACTGACCACGTGGCACCATAGTTTAGTGAGTTCTACTGTCGATGTAAAATACACACCAGATTTGAAAGCCTAGTACAGATTGAGGGGGGATTGCCTCTATTTTTATTCTGCATGCACAGCCAAATAATATTTTGGCCTGTGGAATTTAAGAAAGTGTATCATTAAAACTAATTTACCTGTTTCATGCTGGTTTTGTCTTGTAGTGTGATTGTTGGATATTTGGATGCATCTGTCATCTGTAGTCTTTTCCTTTTGGACACTGTGATTTGTTAGTGTCCCCTATATTAAAGGCTTGGTCACTGTCTCATGGTGCTATTGGGAAGTGGTGGAATCTGAAAGAGAGGTGACCTGATGGAAGAAAGTGAGGACGCTGCAGTGTGCCCTCAAAGGGGGGCGGTAAGCCCAGCCTCTTCTCTACTCTCCTGTCTCCCGCGCATCCACCCTGTGATGCGCTGTGATGCCGCAGAATCAAACCAAAGACTGGCTCCTCTGAGACTGTGAGCCAAAATAACCTCTCCCCATCTCAGTGGATTAGCTCGGGCATCTTGTCGCAGCAGCAGCAGCAGCAGGTGACTGGCACGCCACACCCCACCCCTCAGTTCTGCTCCATCTCCATTCATAGTGCCATCTGTGGACAACTGTGCAGGAAGAGTGTGGGACTGCCCACGATCAAAGCTGCACCAGGTGCATTGTGGGTGGAGTCTTACCCGGTAGTGAGACCGCTCTGTTATATAAGACCCTTGGTGACTCTTAGGAAGGTGAGGGCAATGGGGAAAGAAAAGAGGGGAAAGGGAAATGGCGAGCAGACCTAAAGACATACAGAGTCCACTGTCAGTCACAGAGCGTGAACTGCCTGAACCCTTCCTCCTTAAGAAGACCACAGTGGCAGCTCGGGACCTGTGGGGTGTTTGTTCTCTGCTCTCGTGTCCCCTCTGTCCAGCTGCCATGATAAGCGCCAGCAGAGCCGCAGCCGAACGTCTCGTGGGCACCACAGCGTCCTGGAGTTTGGTGGCCGCCCGTCATCAGATCAGTGGCAAGCAAAGGTGTAGTTGTGGGTATTGATTTGAGTACTGCCAACTCCTGTGTGGCGGTTATAGAGGGCAGACAAGCAAAGGTCCTGCAGACTGCTCGAAGTACCAGAACTACACCTTCTGCCTTTACAGAAGCTGGAGAAAAACGTGTTGGCATGCCAGCAAAGCGACAGGCTATCACCAACCCAAACAACACCTTCTATGCTACCAAGCGTCTGATTGGGAGTTGCTATGATGACCCCGATGTACAGAAAGTCACCAAAAATGTTCCCTTTAAAATTGTCCGTGCCTCTCATGGTGATGCCTGGGTTGAGGCTCATGGGAAACTCTTCTCCTAGTCAGACTGGAGCATTTGTGTTGATGAAGATGAGGCTGCTGAAAAAGTACTCGGGTCACACAGAAAAAAAAAATGCTGTGGTCACGGTCCCTGCTCATTTCAATGACTCACAGCGACAGGCCACTAAGGATGCTGGCCAGATAGCTGGGCTAAGTGTTCTTCGAGTGGTTAGTGAACTTCCAGCTGCCGCCCTGGCATATGGTCTGGACACATCTGAAGAAAAAGTCACAGCTGTGTATGGTTTAGGTGGTGGAACCTTTGACATTTCTATCCTGGAAATTGTGGAAGGAATGTTCGAGGTGAACTCCACCAGTGGGGATGCTTCATTAGGTGGGGACAATTCTGACCAGGCTTTGTTACAGCCCATTGTCAAGAGGGAGTTCAAGAGGGAGATGGGTTGACTTCACCAACGACAACCTGGCACTTCAAAGGGTTCGGGAAGCTGCTGAGAAGGCTAAGTGTGAACTCACCTCATCTGTGGAGACTGACATAAATTGACACTTCTTATAATGGATGCTTCTGTACCCAAGCATTTGAATAGGACGCTAACCCGCACTCAGAAGGCATCGCCGCAGATCTAATCAAGAGAACTATTGCTCCGTGTCAGAAAGCTATGCAAGATGCAGACGTCAGCCAGCGTGACATAAGAGAAGGGATTTCTGGTTGGGGGCATGATGAAGATGCCCAAGGTTAAGCAGACTGTGCAAGATATTTTTGGCAGAGCCCCGAGTAGAAATGTAAATCCTGATGAGGCTGTAGCCATCGAAGCTGCCATTCAGGGAGGTGTGCTGGCTGGTGATGTCATAGATGTGCTGGCTGGTGATGTCATAGATGTGTTCCTCCTGGATGTCACTCCCCTCTCTGGGTATTGAAACTCTGGGATGAGTCTTTATGGAACTTATTAATAGGAACACCACTATTCCAACCAAAGAGAGACAGGTATTTTCTCCCACCGCTGAGGGACAAACTCAAGTAGAGATTAAAGTGTCTCAGGGAGAGCGAGAGATGCTGCAGACAACAAACTTCTAGGACAGTTCACTTTGGTTGGAATTCCCCAGCCCCTCGTGGAGTCCCTCAAATTGAAGTTACATTTGACATTGATGCCAATGGTATTGTACACGTTTCTGCCAAAGATAAAGGAATGGGCCATGAACAACAGATTGTGATCCAGTCTTCTGATGGATTAAGAAACGTGTGGAATCAGTTAATATGGCTGAAGGGTTTCTCTGTGTAGCCCTGGTTGTCCTGGAACTTGTTCTGTAGACCACCTGGCATGGAACTCAGAGATCCATCTGAATCTGCCTCCCTAGTGCTGGGATTAAAGGCGTGCGCCCCCACCACCCATAAAAATCTTTAGTGACACAGGCTGGAGCAATTCAGCATCAGAGTTATTCATATTTTCATCAGACAGGGGCAGCCATAATTCCAAATTCCACCTAGGAGCTCACTAGAAATTGTTCTCCTAAGTGGATTTTCCTAACATTGTCGCCACCTCTCCAGAGTCAGGTAAACAGTACTGAGGAGAAGAGGCATCAACCAAACCCTGGGGTCAGGCCAGCTCTTTCCTCCCCACATCCTTATGATATCCTATCCCGGCCAGTGGGACACGAACTGTGGTCACTGATAAACCTGGAGGGGAGGAATGGAAGGGCAAGAAACACGAGAAATGACAGCAAGACGGGCTTTCTGATCAAGCTGCCCTCTTTACTATTCCTCAAGAGCTGTTATATAGGAAACAGGCAAAGGGGGTGGGGGTGGGGGAGGGATATGTCAGGAAAGTCCCATCTACCCCATCTACTGGAATTTAGGTCTGGAAGGTCTCTGGCTTAGAGAAAGAGATATTCACTAACAAAGGAAATGCTAATTGTTTCTAAAGCCTGGAGCCTGCAGGTCTCACCAGGAGACAAGATACCAGGTTAATTTCCTAGGCCCAGAATTTACTCTGCAGAGGTGATAGAGATGAATATTTTACTGAACTTAAGATGGCATAAACAAAATGCAGGTTTCAAAATACAGGTCTTTGATTCCAGCACTATCCCGTCTTTCTGTCCTGCCTCAAACTGGCATCGCAATCTTCTCCATTTCCAACAAAGAAAATCACTTTTCAAGAAAAAAAATTTCAGATTTCATAAAAAAATTAATTTAGAATATACAGGTGTGGGCTTGCAAAATGTCAGTTTCTTTAAAGATGTTGAATTTTGCCAGGCACAGTGGTAGGACTGCAAGTTCAAGAACAGCCTAAGGATCTTAGTGAGCCTCTACCTCAAACTTGAAAAGAAGCCATGGCAATAGCTCAGTGGAGGAGCACTCAGCACTTGCCTAGGATTCACAGAGCACTAGGCATTTCTTAATCCTGCAAAACAAAAGAGCTCTTGCAACACATAAAATCCAACCTGTTATCTTCAAAAGGCAATGTGAGTTCCAGAACAACGTAGACAGCTGGCATTGGAGTTAAAATTTAAAAAAATATATCATTTTAGTTCAGATCAACTTCTAAAACTCTTTTGAACGCAAGTACAAATATCAGTTGAAAACTATTAAGCTTATTAACAATATGTTTAGTGATCTGAACAATAATTACAGTGGGAAATGCATTCAAATCTGGTGGTTGGCAGGTTAGCCAGTTGGGTGGCTTTTAGGTAAAGTTTCACCATGAAGCCCTAACTTGCTATGTAGACCAGGCTTGTCTTAAACTCAGAAAAAATCAACTCTGCATCCTGAGAGCTGGGATCACGATATGACGATATGAGGCACCATATCCCTCACTACATTTAAATTTTTAACATAACCATGTTCAGTGTCTTAGAGATGAAGATATTTACATATCTATTACAGAATTTTAACATTGTAGGTAGAGCACTTACTTCTTTGCAAATAAAACACAAAGATTTATAGCCTTCCAGCTTCTTCAAATGTGACTAGGATTCAAACAAAGTAGAGATCAAAGACATACATGCAAAACATTTAAAAGCCTTCTTAAAAACATTAAGAGGCTGACTTAGAAGCATATATAATTGGCTATTAAAATGTCTGTTAAACAAAATCATTAAATCTCTATTTTAAAAATAAGTACTCTAATAAACTCATAGAGGTATTATTTTGGCCTTTGTAGAAATAAGCAAATAAAAAATAAAAATTATTTCCATAATTAACCCTAAATATTTCCCCTTCAATCTGACAATGGTTGAGTGTAACCGGAGACTGCTCTTTCATTCCCAGCTGCCCAGACCCAAATAATCAAACAGAAACTGAACTAATTACAACAGTGTTTGACCAATGTCTCGGGCATATTTTTAGCTAGCTTTTCCATCTTAAGTTAACCCATTTTTATTATTTTATATTTTACCATGAGGCTTGTGGTTTGTCACCTCTTGCTTCTTGGGCAGCTACATGGCGTCTCCTTGACTCCACCTACTCTGTCTCTATATCTCCTCCAGCCTGGCTATATTCTGCCCTGCCATAGGCCAAAGCATTTTCTTTATTAACCAATGGCAATAAAACATACTCACAGCATACAGAGGGCTTTGTTCTAAAAATCCCCAGGCGGTTCCCTGAGCAGCTAGCAGTGGGAAATGCTTGTGAGCCCCGGTGGATCCCCAGCATCCCCAGCAGGGCAGGCGGGTGCTGGACCCCAGCTCCGGAGTCCAGCACCTGAGCAGGACAGTGAGTTCCCAATGGCAAGCGGGCAGGTGGGTAGGGACATGTGACAGACACATAGTATGAATCAGAACTGAACCTTTATTACTTAGGGGAGAGAGAGACGGAGACAGAGACACATGTGCACACCCCAAGAGAGAGGACAGAAAGAAAAGCTTCAAGATGGGGGGGGTTGGGGGTCATGGGAAGTGGGCATGGCTTGTCCCTTAAAGGGACCAGAGCCCAAAGAATAACAGAGGGGAATCCCACATCAGTTGAGGGGGAAGAGATTTGTTCTTTTAAATATTAACTAGAAAGAATAAAATCACCAAATAAGGGAAGCAGAGCCATCCAGCTGTGATTCGGCCACGGTAACTCCAGTTCTCCCAGGCTTCTGTTGCTGTCTGGATTCTGGTTAGAGAATAAGGCAGGGCCAAGGACCTGCAGCCTCGGGTAGCAATGACCAAGGATCAGACAGGAGAATGAGCTGTACAGAAATCCACCCTGAGGCAACTGGCAAAGGTTTGATCTCAAAAATATATAAAGAACTCAAGAAACTAGACCGTAAAAGGCTAACCAACCCAATTATAAAATGGGGCACTGAGCTGAACAGAGAATTC
>NC_022029.1:24657319-24672362 GCF_000317375.1 Microtus ochrogaster
AAAAAAAAAAGAAATCCACCCTGAGAATCTGAAAGTGGCTTTTGTGCATTGATCTGTTGCTCTGAAACTCTGAAACTCCCTCCCTGTCCCAGTCCCTTCTTCATCTCCTCCTCCCGCCTGAACCTGGCTCTCAGCTTTCAATGGCACCAAGACACTGTGGCTTCTTTCTGGTTGTGCTCTTTGCTTATTGACAATACCGAGTAACCCTCTAGGGTTTTCCCTCTGGTCACTTCCTCCATACACAGACCTCTCCAGAACTAAGCCCCCACAGGACACAATAGTTGTTTTCTGTTAATTAAATATCCCCTACATTCATGCAACCCCTACTTCACCTCAGTGCATGTGTCACTTTGTTAGACTTATCCAAAAGGCTTGTCATTATTACGAACCTGAGATGAAAACTTGAAGAAAAGCAAAAGGTCCAACTCCATGACCCATGGGGGCTTCGCACAAGCCTCATCCCCCACTAGAGATCCTCAGGCACAATGACAACTGTAAACTCTGTAGGGTCTTCAGTTTGTGTCCAACCCCAGCAAAGGGAAGGGAAAGGTTCTAGTCTATGTGGTTGACTGACAGGGTGGGAAGGGGTACACACACCCGGTTGTTACCCTGATGTACTTTCTTCAGGTTTCCGAATCATGGTTGTCTCCATCACAGGACAACTAGAGAGGAGTCGCTGACAGGAGTCATCCGAAATGGAGCTAACTCAACTCTCTACTGGAAACTGAACTGGTTAGCCAACACCAGGCAGCATAGGATAGAGGTGGTGTCTACTTAGTTACTAACATCCTCTTATAGGTGTACCGGATGCTTCCTTGGAGCCTTACACCAGGAAACTGAACACAGTGCGGCAATAGTCTGCAGTGTAACTAACACCGATGAAGAACTAACTATTCTTCAGGAGGCTTTCAGTCCTCAAGGCTGGGTTTCAGGGCCAGCAGGATGGCTCCATAAGTCAACATCTTGCTGCTGAGACTGCTGCCCTGAGCGCCATGCCAGGGACCACACAACGAAAGGGGGACACTGACTCCTGCAAGCTGTCCTGTCCTCTCACCTCCACGTGCACATAAATAAGTGCACATAAATAAGTGACATAAATAAGTGCACATAAATAAGTGTAATTTTCTAAAGATCTCATCTAAAAGCTGTGACAGTTCCATATTTATTTTACAGTTAAAAAAAAAAAAACAACTCAGTTTACCAGAGGAGCCAAATGTAGCAACTACCTTAGCATCTAGGTAAAATAATGTTTGTTTTCTCTAGTGAACTAACAAAAAGGACCATCATCAAAGAGAAATGATGGCAACAGCTCACATGTCTTCCACGAGTCTGGAACTAAGGGCTTTCTGGTGAATCATTATCCCAACAATCTACAAGTCAGGTATATCATTAGCCCCCATTTTGAATGAAGTAAGTCGCAAGGTAGTTCAAACATGTAATGAGCACAGAAGCCAAACAAGAACAGTCTGATTTGAGAGTCCATTCTTCTAACCAGCACATTCAACCAAGTACTCTTAACACATACAGGACATATATGCATGTGTAATGTTTTGTACTTGTATGTATAAATGCATATGTGTAGCCGGGCGGTGGTGGCGCACGCCTTTAATCCCAGCACTCGGGAGGCAGAGGCAGGCGGATCTCTGGGAGTTTGAGGTGAGCCTGGTCTACAAGAGCTACTTCCGGGATGGGCACCAAAGCTACAGAGAAACCCGGTCTCAAAAAACCATAAATAAATAAATAAATAAATAAATAAATAAATAAATAAATAAATAAAATGCATATGTGTAAGTACTTGAAAGATGCTTTAGGTTCTCTACAATTCAACCATCTACTACTTATATTTATAGGACATATATGATATGTGATGTATTTGTATGTATAAAGGCATATGTGTACTTGAAGATGCTTTAAGTAGGAAGAATAAACTCTGGATAGCTGTGTATTATGTGTTCTAGTCTCAAACTGGTGAGTACTTCTGAGATATGCAGTGTGGGCTGATATTGCTAGAAGGGAATGGTCTGCTCCACGCAGCTAGATACACTAAGTCTAGATAAGCATCCCCTTCCACCCTTCTAATCAGAAAACAGAGAAAGGGATTCCAGATTAATTTATTTTTATTCATCTTTTAAACTTTAAGTCTGGCCTTCAAAATATGATGTTCGTAACTGTAATTCCCTACTGGCATACCCCAGCTTCATATGAAAATAAGCTGTTTAATTTTATTTTCATTTCCCTGTGGTCCTGTCCAGTTTCTGTCTATCACTCTTCACAATGTGGCTGATACTTTGTTATCATGGTATTTGTCTCCTGTGATGTCCCAAAGTCATCTGTTTCTGAGATTGTTATCTTGAGGTTGACTGTCAACAGGATTCCCATTGTTTGGATGGACAATCTTGGAATTGTGGTCCCAAAGATGTCTATTTAGGAGATTCTCATTGGGCAGGTTGTTGCTCTAAAAGTTGTCCCAAAGGTGACTCTTTAGAAGACTCTTGTTGTTGAAGTTGTTGTTCTGGGGATGGTGGTCCCAAGGATGACTGTCCAGATACTTCTTGTTGTTCAAGTTTTTGCTCTAGGGGTGATAATCCCAAAGATGACTGTCCAGATACCTCTTGTTGTTCAACTTGTTGCTCTGGGAATGGTGGTCCCAAGGATGACTGTCCAGATACATCTTGTTGTTCAAATTGTTGTTCTGGGGATGGTGGTCGCAAGGATGACTGTCCAGATACCTCTTGTTGTTCAAATTGTTGCTCTGAGGATGGTGGTCCCAAGGATGACTGTCCAGATACCTCTTGTTGTTCAAGTTGTTGTTCTGGGGATGGTGTTCTCAAGGATGACTGTCGAGATACTTCTTGTCTTTCAAGTTTTTGTTCTGAGGATGGTGGTCCCAAGGATGACTGTCTAGATACCTCTTGTTGTTCAAATTGTTGCTCTGGGGATAGAGGTCTCAAAAATAACTGTCTACATACCTCTTGTTGTTCAAGTTGCTGTTCTAGGAATGGTGGTCCCAAGGATGACTGTATAGAGGAATTTTGTTGCTCAGGTCTTTGGTTTTGTGCCAATGATGATTCTTCTTGTAATTCATGTCTCGTTGGTGGCTCTCTTTGAACTTCTGCTTCTACTTGGGTTTCTGGCAGTGTGGGTATGTGTTTTTCTTCTAGAATGTCATGTTGTTCTTTTTCTTTTTTTTTTAGTAAACAAAATAAGACAAAATCACCAATAAACATAGTAGCCATTTGAACCAACTGAAACAAATCACAGACAATTGTTCCTATCATACTATCAAGGATTTAGTAATGACAGTGAAAATAATTTTCACACAGGGCATTAAACCTTCAATGCTCTTTTGATTGCATCAACATATTTATTCTCGTGTAAAAACACAATCTCAAACAAGTACAGAAAGGAGAGAAGAGATGCCTGAGAAGAGGGAACAAAGGACATGTCACCAGATATTAACTACACAGATATAATCTGTTGATCATTGAAAACTAAACAGCTATGGAAAGACTTGCTTTTTCTATGTGTTACTGAGACAGGGAAGGCACTTTTATTAAATGAAAAGGAAAGAAATGGGAGCACAGACAAATCTGGAGCGAATCTTTGCACAAACAAGACACCCTGTACAGCACAGCAAAGGAGCCTGTGCACACCAGCTCTTCCTAACAAACCACACGCACCTGGGATAAGTCAACCACATTTCTACAGGAAAAAAGTACAGTGGAGCTGAGGAAATCAAGACCAAGATGAGCCTCATAGAATGTGGGGGATGCTGGGTAGCCCAACTGACATGCATAAGATTCACCATGCTCATCTACCCACCTTCCCATCAACATCTAGTGTTCCCCTCACCTTCAGAAGCAACTGACAAATCCCGGTCCAGAAACCTCAACTCTAGTTTCATCCTGCCCCCTCATTTCCATTATGCCAAGTTTGAACCACCTGGGCTATTTCCAGAAATCTGTTAGCTCCTGTGTGGCTTCATTGCCTTGGCCCAGCTATCTCCAGCTGACAGAATACAAGAGTTACACTCTAATACGCTGGTGCCTTCCTGTATTCCCTTTGCTCTTAAGTAACACAAAAGTTTGGTCAACTCTCTCCCTGGTTTAGCATTATCTATCAGATAAAAGACTTTATAGCAAATGAGGGCCTGGCAGGCATGATCAGAGGGCCACCAGATCTGCATTCCCAGCCACCGACATCTTAGTGGGCCAGAGGAGTAGTTCCAACCAAAGGAATGCAAGCCATGACTCATCTCTTCTGGACTGAGAGGGTTAGTACTTGATGCAACTTCCATCTGTCTCTCTTTGACATCATATTCAGAGGCCCGGGTGCTGGTGGATGACATGATAACACCAAGGGTACCTGGGTCATGTACCAGGGAAGGAGAGAAGCTTAGTAGAGCTGCCACTCTCAGTGGGCTTTCTGTGGTCATTAAAGAAACCTCTGTCGCCGGGTGGTGGTGGCACACGCCTTTAACCCCAGCATTTGGGAGGCAGAAGCTGGTGGATCTCTGTGAGTTTGAGGCCAACCAGGTCTACAAGAGCTAGTTCCAGGGCAGGATCCAAAGCTACAGGGAAACCCTGTCTCGAAAAACCAAAAATCAAGCAAGCAAGGAAGGAAGGAAGGAAGGAAGGAAGGAAGGAAGGAAGCAAGCTCTGGCATGTAGAGCCATTGGGACATTGGGAGTAGGGGTTGCTATTCCTTAGTGCAATTCAGCCTTCCTCCATCACTGGCAGAAATGACCCAAGAGCCAAGCCCTGCTTTACCACCTTTATGTTCCTTTCCTTCCTCGCATACCATCCTTTGACTCCATCCATCCCCAGGAGTCACACCTCTCAAAATCTGCTGTACCTTTGCAATGAACCTTAATCCTCCGATCCATCTGCCCACAGCCCCTTCTACACAGCATCTGCCTGGCAACTCCCGGCTGACTGCTCACAGTTCTCCTTTACACCAGGCTTGCATCCTGATGCCTCCTTCCCAAGCCCTGGCCGTCCAGCATTCTGACTGTGCTCTCTTTCCAGGCATTCCCCCCCCCCCCGATTTCTCTACAATCCCACTCAGCACAGACAACCTTCTACACCCGCGTTCCACTCTGACACACATGAGCTTGCTCAGAACCCTGGACTGTGTCGTGTTCACATGTGACAGTCAACACACATCTCAACCCACAATGAGCAGCTTGTAATGAGCTTTGTGTTAAAGGGCAGTGATGGCATGGAAATCCTGCATTCAAAATAGCCTTAGACAAGGCCCACTTCCTTTTCTTCGTCTCAGTTAATTCTCTTTTGGAAAACAGAGAGGAAAACACACGTCTACGGGAACTGTGGACACATGGTGACAAATGGCTGAAGCTCGCTGAGTAGAAAAATACCAATGCTTACATCATACAAGACCGATTATTATAAAAAAAAATCAATGCTTACATCACACAAGACTGATTATTATAAAAGCTTGACAGTGAAAATAAACAAATGCTTACATGTACAGTGTCCATGGTTATAAAAGCTTAAATAGTGAAAATACATACACATGTGCATACATACATACATTGTTATAAAGCTTAAATACTGAAAATACATATATATGTGCATACATAATACATACATTATTATAAAAGCTTAAATAGTGAAAATAAGCCCATGAACCAGAAGTCTGTCTTTTTTTTTTTTTTTTAACAAAGACTATCTTATGCCATCTAAGACTATCAGGCAGGTGGAAGTCAGACCTAGGGTAGAAGTTGTGCCTGGCCCCAGGCTCCTCACTGGCCCCTAGTGAATGCAGCTGGGACTCCACATAAAGGTTGTGGCGGACCCCAGGCAGTGAGCAACTGAGGCAGGAGCTGTATCTTACTCATGCTTTTCCTTAAACACCCAACTGGCATATGGAAGAAACTCAGACCATTCGATAAATGAAAACATAGAGGAATAAATCATGACTGAATCAGAAGTCCCCTCATCCCATTCACATAGACCCTTCCCAAAGACACAAGACGTTAGAATGAGCAAAATCAAAACACAATGAAGACATTAAAATGTGTTTATATGGATAAAACAATTAATATAGCATAATAAAGATGCAAAATGCTAGCTTGGCATAATATCCGTGCTATGTGAAGATATATTGAAGAGCACTTTCAAGGTCCTGGCACTCGCCTTGACTTTCCAACTCAACCATCAGTGAGCTGCTCCAGGCACTGCCTATGTGTTCTATGCCATTTCCTTTCATGACTCAGCCTGTAGTCCAAGCAGCTTCCAACTGTGGCCAAGGCCATGACCTGCAGCGCACCAGGGGCACAGACTTACCTGAGGTTTCCCACCACCCTCAAGAGATTTTTCTTTAGTACTTTCTTTAAAATATTGTCAGGGCAAATGCAGCAAAATTTCCAAATAAATGCACAAAGCATACCAACCTAAACTGAACTGACTGGTAGGTGGCATTTGTCAAATGACCTAATGACCGCCGTCCAGAGAACGGCTTGGCAAGCTGCATGCACAGCAAGGGGAGCCCAGTGCATCTGAAGCTGGAAAAAACCCTCCTCATGGGAGGCAGTCATGAGGGAAACCCAGATATAGCAAGTAAAAAAGTGACCTCTCTACAGTCATTCCCACTGGGGCGGACTCTCAGAAGGACCCAATATGGACTCTAGGAAGGTCCCCAGATATTGCCCCGCCCCGCACCTGTGTCGTGTGCAACAGCCGTGCAAATGATCTGTCACCTACAGTGCATTCTCTTACCAGGAGTCGGAACCACTTCTTTATTCTTGCGGAAGTTCTTGAGAAATGCTGAAATGGAAAAGAAGCAGAGAAGTTAGTGAGCTGAGCAGAGGATTCACTGCGAGCTTCAGTGGGACACTGTGGCTAAGAGAGCCAATGGAATGCAGCCTTCTGGATAGCCTGGAGAGAATTTCAGGCCAATTAAAAAAAAAATGATCCTACTGAAAATACAACCATGCTTTTGTTATGTAGAAACGGATGGTGATATGAATCACTCTTTGGGATGGATTACAGGGCAATTGTTTGGATGTTGATCTGCCCCGTTGTGTTCTCAAAGAGACAAGCATATGTTGCTTGAGTTTGTTTGCCTTGCTCCTTCCTCCAGCTTCACGGTAGGCTCCCCAATGGCTGGGGGTAGCAATTCCTGTGTGTACTTTACACCACAGATAGTGGATCCTCTCCAGCAGGACTCTGAGAACATGTGAAGCTGCTCTGGACATCCTGGACCGCGGGTAACAATAAATGAATATTTGCTCTAAAATGAAGAATAGCAAAACAAGCCAAATACCGGACACCAGGTCTCCTTGGGAAACACACTCATGCACACAGGGATGACATAAATGCAGAACGACTTCTCTGCAGACCTGCCACAGGCAAGCATTCCAGCCAATGAGCCTGCTAAGTACATTGTGAAGTTCGCAAAAGACTCTGTCCCTGCTTATCAGCTGAAGACATTCGCTGTATTCAAGTGCCCCGTGTTTCAGCACTGCTAACAGGGAGACACTGTTATTAATAAGCATTTCAGTTCTGCTGAATTCAGGGACAAGGCTCAGCAGAATTAGGCCAGTGCTGTTCTGAGACCTGACATCCCAGCACCTGGGATGAAAAACAAACAGGCCCGAGCAGCTTCGGAGTTTACTGCCGCTGAAGGGAGGGATGCGAGAGGCCGTGAAGGGAAGGGCTGCCCAGATCGCACTGCCAAGAGCAGCCGCTGAGGAGTCTGAAACTGAAGCGGGGAAGCAAATTCAGGAACCAGGAGTCTGAAGACGAGGCTGGTTTCCATTACAGCTGTGAGGTTCCAAAAGTCACCATGAGTCACCTGACAAGGCATCCAACACAACCTTCATCCCTAGAGAAGTCTAGCTGCTGCCTTCCTAGCCATAAGCCCCAAGGGGCTGAGGGGCAGCTCAGTCAGTAGAGAGCGTGCTCACCATGCACCAAGGACTGGGTTCCCTCCCCAGCTTCACACAAGCTTAGCGTGATAGCACATGCCTATAATCCCAGAACAGGAGAGATGGAGGCCAGACGATCAGAGTTCAAAGCCATCTTGGGTCGCATGACAAGTTTGAGGGCAGCCTGGGATACTAGAGAACTGGTTTTAAACACAACAAACCTTGCCTTTTCCTGCATTTAGCTTTGCGGCTGCCAGAATGCGGAACCTGCTGCAGCTAGTGACTCGTGCTAGCCTGTGATCTGTGGAAAGAAATCCACTCTTTGATTTAAGATGTGATTCGTATGTGGAAAGCTAGAAGCCCAAGTTAGAGAGCACTTAGTTTCTGACTGTCTGGGCTATTAACTAGGTAACTGATGTTCTGTGGCTAGAATGGCTCTTACATACTTCAGCAAAGGCATTTCCCAAGTCCTATAGGAACCACAGTTAAATCAGAAAATACTTTAGACTCGGTAAATCTATTGTCAATGTCAAGAAAGTATTCCCAATCAGTGGTGGCTCTGTGGTGACAAGTTCACCTTGGGGCTCTCCGGCAAGCACCATACATTATCTAGATACAAGATCCATTTATTGAGGGTCATTTTACACCTCAATCCTGTCACTATAGGAGGTCAGATGCGACCTCAGACAGGAGTCCAGATCTTACAGATTTTTGAAGCACTTTGGATTTTGGAATTTGGGATAAGGGTAGTCAACCTGTGTTCAGAAACTATCAAGCTTAAAGAGAAGTGAGAAGCAGAGAAAGGCCTGGAAAACACAAACATGCCAACCTCTTAGCAAAGGCCTCTGGGCCTGCAGAGATGCTCTCTCAGCACTTTGGATTTTGGAATTTGGGATAAGGGTAGTCAACCTGTGTTCAGAAACTATCAAGCTTAAAGAGAAGTGAGAAGCAGAGAAAGGCCTGGAAAACACAAACATGCCAACCTCTTAGCAAAGGCCTCTGGGCCTGTAGAGATGCTCTCTCAGCACAAGGTCCCTCCTGACTCTCGTGTGGAGCTTTGTGTTCTATTTTTTATTCTTCCTTTAAAGGAAGTTTCTTTTTATCTCTCTTTTTGTTGTCAGCTACCTTAAATCCTCTTGGCAATAGGATAACAAACTTTATAACTGAGAGAGAGAGAGAGATGCGGGGTCCGATTGTCCACTGGGAAATGATCAGAGCAAACAAAGTCAGGTTTTGCATTTCTCAGGACGATGAACGCACCCAAACGCTGCCACACGGTGTGGCTGGCCTTACACTGACACAAACCCAATAAGTGGCAATGGCTGTCGCCCTCAGAAAGTGACTATAACCTGGACACAGTGCACCCCTCACCGTGCAGCCGTCCCACCTCCTCCCAGCCCCTCCTCACTGGGGGTCTGTTGCACATTTTACAGCCTTCCACTCTGCCCACGTCATTTACCTCTGTTAGCATCTCCACCACTCTTTATCTCTGCCAACTACTCCCTCGGTAAGAGACTCTCAACACATAACCGAGCCTGGAAACTTACAGGCTTAGCATTCATTTACGAACTTTATCAGAAAAAAAAAAAACAGGTAATTAAGAGGGATGTCGGGGAAGAGACAGTAATCTTTAATAAATAAATTAAAAAAATAAAAATAAATAAATAAAACAAAAGAATTATCAAAAAAAAAAAGAGTGTTTGTACAAAACCAGAATAGTGTCCCTCCACCGGACTCGGCACAAACCGTCTCTTTCACGGGAGAGGAGTAAGGAAAATGCTTTTTATTTTAGAAAATATTGATGTTTCAATCCTTGCCATCTAGTTTTCTGTTACACATTCAAGATCTTGTTTTGTCCCCTGCATTCTGCTGTGAAATATTATTTACTTTAAATAATGAAGACATACTTTAATTGTGTCTACATAGTACCCTATTTTGTATGATTTCAAATGGTTTCCTTTTTTAAATGAAGCACCTCTGGGCCTGCGCTTGTTCTATTCATTTCTCTTCCCCAGAGGCGTCTTGGGTTTGTTTGTTTGTTTTTTTGGATGAAATATGAACACATTTCCAACATTAAAAATCCTTGAAGTTTTAAAGTCTAAAATGAAATATAGTAACATAATAAATACATCATTTGATACAAAAAAAAAAGAGGGATGTCAGCCTCAGTTTCCTGAACTTAGTACAAGCAGTTTGAGCAAATGATTTTCTGGTTGATCTCCACATTCTAGACACAGCGCCTGAGTAGCAGGCAGCAGTGCTGGGCACAGTTAAGGGGGGAGGGGCTACAACAAACCCTCTGTGCACATTTTTTAAAGTGTCTGACTGCCAAGAGGAAGCAGGCAGTCTAGAAAGGCTTCAGCCTCACAAGCACAAGTTCAGATCCTCAGTGCCAACCTAGCAGCACCCATCCGTTAACCTTCACTGAGAGGTCAGAAACAGGAAAGTGCCTGGAACTCTGGCAATCGGTCAGGCTAAATCAATGAGCTCCAGACTCAGGGAGAGACTCTATCATAAAAACTAAAGGGGATGTCTGACAAGATGGCGTGACAGTTTAAGGTGCTTGCCACCAAATCTGAAGACCTGAGTTCAATCCCCGGGACCTACTTGGTGGAGGATAAGAACTGACCCTCGCAAGCTGTCCTCTGAGCTCTGTATATATCCCTTGGCACATACACACACTCACACATGATAAATATAAGTAAGTAAGTAAATAATATGGAGAATGACTGGGGAGGACATGACCCTGGCTGTTGAAATAGGAGCGGCAGGGCTGCGTCCCCAGCACCCGGCCGCCTGCACGGCTAGCTTTATACCCGAAATAATTACACAGAAACTGTATTCTTCCAAACACTGCCTGGCCCCATCAGTTCCAGCCTCTTATTGGCTAGCTCTTACATATTAATCTAACCCATTTCTTTTAATCTTTGTAGCCCACGAGCTGGCTTACCAGGAATGATCTTCACCTGCGTCTGTCTGGAGTGGGAGAATCATGGCGACTCCCTGACTCAGCTTCTTTCTCCCAGCATCCTGTTCTGTTTTCTCCGCCTACCTAAGGGTTGGCCTATGAAATGGGCCTAGGCAGTTTCTTTATTAATAAGAAATCACTCCCACATCATTTCCCCTTTTTCTGTTTACCTATATCACCTGGCCTGTGCTCTCCACACACGTGAGCACCAGTAAGCACACAGGCACAAGAACTCTGCTTAGTACACACAGGATTTGTTGAGCATGGTACTGAAAATCGTGGGACCTGAAAGCTTCCACACCCTAGTCCCAGAACGCATGGGTGTATTTGCTCATGTGGTAAAGGCACATTAGGGCTGCCTAGGGGATTGAGGCAGCGACAGACAGGAGGTGCTCTCCAGGATATCCAGTGGGCTCGGCACAACCACGAAGTCCCTTGGAGTAGAAGGCAGCAGAAGAAAAGAATCAGAGATAATGTGAACACAAAGGAAGGACTGGAGAAAGGCAACCAGAATTGAAAAGGGAGGGGAAAAAGTGGACACCCCCTGGGAGCTGGAAAAGGCGTGAAAACAGATTTTCCCTGGAGCCCCAGGACAGGAACACAGACTGCCCATGCCCATGAGACCATGTCAAACGTCTGACCCGCACAATTACAGGAAGGTTATTACGTTTGCTCTCACTTGTTACAAAAGCCATATAAACTCATCAAACACTCCAGCCATCTTGGCTTCCCTTTGAGAAACTCGGCATAGGGAGGTGCACACCACTTACTGCGGGCAACTCTGGGAGAAAGGCCTGGGTGCCTCCACGCTGATCTCTGCACACAGATGCAGAGTCACAGACTCAGCAGCATGCAGATAATGCAGACGCCCAAGCTGCAGGCACAGCTGAGGACAGTGACTGGAAACCGGGGCATGAGAGAAATGTGAGCTGAATGGAAGAGAGCGTTCAGACCAGGGATCAGCCTCGCTGTGTGTGGCCTTGAGGGGCTTTACTACGATGTCGTAGGAACCGCAGAGCGTGCAAAGCTCTCTGCCAGCACAGAGACTGTCTCAGGGACGCCTAAGGAAGTACTTCCCATTAGGAGAGAAATATAAAGGAGTTGGAGAGCCTGGCTCTGTGATCTTGATGTCCCTTCCTAACCTGAATGTCACTGGTCCGTCCTTCATTCAAGTGATAAAAACACGACAGAGTCCGCATTTGAAGTAAATGACAACTTAGTGTGCTCTAAGTGTTGTTTCTGGAAACTGGGTGCTAGGAAACTGGAGCGAGGAACACGTGTGGGGGGATAAGAGTGTACTCTTGCACAGTTCATCACTGGCCAGAGTTTCAACTTCAGTGTTTGACTGGCACACAGTAACCATCAACCCTCCAAGAGGACCAGTCGAATACAGTTGTACAGGGTCAGCTGAAACTGAAAAGACCCTCAATTAATGCCACCCCGGTATAAAGGGGTCTCGCTAAAGCCAACAGATTCGTGAGGTCCAAAAAGGAGACAGAAAAGAGTGAAAGACTCCCGGGCCCGTCTTTAGGGGGTGCCAGAGAGGTGGAATGGTTTGCTTCTGGTACTTGGTGATGAAGGAGGGAGGCCGGTACCTAAAAGAACTGTCCACTGGGACTCCCACTGCACACAGCTTGTTTCAGGAACATCTGGGGTCCGAGCGCTTAAACTAACTCTCCACTTTCCTCTTTCAATGCTCAAGCATTTTTTAATTTAATTTTTTATGTGCATAGGTGCTTTACTTGCATGTCTATGTCTGTGTACCACGTGTGCCTGGAGCCCACAAAGGCCAGAAGAGAGAGCATTGGACCCCCGAGATGAGTACTATAGGTGGTTGTGAGCCACCACATGAGTGCTGGGATTAGAACCCTGGTCCTCTGGAAGAACAGCCAGTGCTCTCAACCGCCTAAGCCATCTCTCCAGAGGGCAGTTCCCAAGCTTAGGAATGTTAAGTCATTATGTATTAACCTCCTCTTCCAAATTTTAGCATTTTCAGTGACAGCCTGCCTGGGTGCATTTGAGGGAAATTAGCTACAAACCAGAGGAAGTCTGCATTCACTGTCCGTGACTATCAGAACGGCAGTGAGGGGCCCCTCCATAAGCCCCAGCACACGGAGGAGATTGCCATGTAAACCCCACCTGTGTTAGCCACACTGTGAAACAATTTACAAAACACGCGCATATTGAAGATTACTCAGGGAGACCGGAACGGGGCCGCCTAAACATCAAATGCCATACGGAAATGAATTAGTCCGCTACCAAGGACAGAGCTGGGAGTCTCAGAAAAGAAGGCGCTCGGTGGGAGAGAAAATATCTACAAGGAAGGTCAATGAGAGGAACTCTTTTCTCTAAAGTCACTTGTCTCTTGTTCTTCCCATCGGCGGTCTCTAGACCCAAACTCAAACCTTCAGGGGTTCAAAGTCAGCCCCACACCACAATGCAGAGCACATCCTGAGTCCTTGGCCATGACTGGAGACCCCAACAGCAACGCCAAAGCTGAGCAGAGAAGGCAGCTGGAGTTACTGACCATGCCACGTGAGTTTCACAGATCCCTCTGGTTTCTGTGGCTCTGAGAAAAGTAACCCACCTCAATGGGTCCCCCTAAATTCAAACTTACAGAACAACTTCTGCCAACACTAATATAATGCAACCAAAAATTATCCCCAGGGAGCTACAGAAAACCGAATACTACTCTGGATTAGACTTCCAGGACTTGAGATTGCCTTCTCCTCCTCCTAGGGAAGGAAAGGAGCTTGCAGAGCTCAACACAAGGAACATCTAATTTCTTGACCTCATCTTACCAATGAAGACATGGGGCCCCTGCAACTGGCCTGTGTTGACACTGTCCCTCGACAGCAGGTCCAGGGCTACTATCAGGTCTTTGGGATGCAGGCTCAGGAATTGCTCTCCTTGGCACCATGATGCAGTCCTACGCATTGTTTTACACCTACGTAAGAGATCACAGAACATCACTGAAGGGATTTGCTAAAAAAAAAAAAATTATGATAATTTTTATCATGAATCCCTCCACTAAAAGTGCTCAGGTTTTATAGGGTCAAAATAAGACCAACTGGATATATTTCTGCCTACCAAATACCTGTGGAACTACAGACGCCATTTATACAAGCTGATGGACAGTTAGGCACATCAGCCAGGGACAAAGTCCCCAGACAATGGGACAAGTATCCATTTCTAGTGTCCTTGGCTACTGTGGAGTGTGTCCTCAGTGAAACCGCTTTTACGTCTTTAGCACCATTTCACTGAACCAATACGGCCTCATAAGCCAAGATGGTGCTGGCACTGGGTAGTCTCACTAGCCTCGGTGGTACTGGTGCTGGATGACCTCACTAGCCTGGGTGGTACTGGTGCCAGCAGGCCTAACAAGCCTGGGTGGTACTTGCCTGGCAACCTCCAAACCCAGCTGTTCTCTTCAGAAATGACCTCTCCCTGCAACTAAAATGCCAAGCCATGGGACCTCGGAGGAAGCTGGGATGTGGGCTTATTTTTACCCTCATCTATAAACACCTGTTTGAAGTTCCTGAACGCAGCAGTTTTGCCCTCTGGCTCCCTGATGGGAAAAGAAATGGCTCAGAAAGATTCTCTTGTGGTAGATTAGGGGATGGGTGGCCTTGAAACCCAGCAATCCAACATTTCTCTTAGGGTCCCTCTGATGACACCTAAAAACACAGGGACAGAAAGTGAGCACCTGACTCAGAGAGGAGAGTGGACGTGGCTTTCCCCCAAGACAGAAAAAGAAATCGGAACGTCATTACCATTCGATTCATTTCACTTGGAACAAGCTGTCACTCCAACCCAGAGGAGTCTGTCCAATCAAACACCTCAGAGGAAAGACCACAAAGCCCGCTGAACTGGCACTGCCCAGCAAGGAAGCAAGCTGGGCATGACAAATGCCGTTCCCTGCTTCACAAGGCCCTCACCTGTAACCAATGCTTGCAGTTCCTTTGAGGACAATCCCAACAAGTCATTGAAAGCAAAGCTGATCTATGATTGTTTGCAAATTCATATATTAACCATGTCTTAAGCCGGGCAGTGGTGGCGCACGCCTTTAATCCCAGCACTCGGGAGGCAGAGACAGGCAGATCTCTGTGAGTTCGAGACCAGCCTGGTCTACAAGAGCTAGTTCCAGGACAGGCTCCAAAGCCACAGAGAAACCCTGTCTCGAA
>NC_022029.1:24672462-24682519 GCF_000317375.1 Microtus ochrogaster
GGGGGGGGGGGAGACGTGGCCTGAAGAGGCTCTGCCTGGAGAGTCTAAATTTTCAATGCAGAAAAGAACTAGACAGTGAGAAAATGTGCTTGTATCTACCCTGCAGAGGAAGGGGTCTGTCCAGCAAGCACCACGCCCTTCAGTGTCTTGGTCCTAGACTCAAGCGCCCTTAGAAGAAATGCCAAGCCAGCTGAAGGTCTCAACGGGGAAACACATGGCCTTTTGTCTGCCTCATTTGTTTCTGCTGCCTGTCTATCCTTCTACTACCTCATTACCAAAATCTAACAGAAATAACCACAATAAATACAGCCAAAAACTATGCGTAGGAAGCTAAGGAAAACTTATTACTGCCTTGAATTAGACTTTGGTTCTTGAAACTGCCTCATTCTCCTGGAGAAAATGGAACCTGCAGATCTCACAAAATGAACGGTGCCATGGTACTTTGTAAACAAGTTAGAACAAGGAGACACACATCCTCCCCAGGACCACATCTAAGAGGATGGATGGACCACTAACGGCTGCAGCCTTCCTGAGGAAAGAGGCATTCTTTAGGTCAAGTGTTAAAGAGTTGATTCCCTACTCCCAAATAAATCTTACTTCTCGGCCACAGTTTCTGGTGGCCGCGGTGTAGCTGATGACCTGCAGCAGACCTGTCTAGTGTGCCTGGGTGAATAACCACCACTCTGTCTCTGGGAGACCGAAATTGAACTTCGGGGACATTTGTGGCGCCCTCAGGCAGCTGGGCTCATGCAAGCAAGCGTAAGCGCTCATAGCACCTGGCCAGCAGCTGCTCTGGCGGGCAGTAGGGAACTACCCACAAAAGCTTGTATTCAAAGAGGAAGTCCCGGGGGACACAAGCCCACCAGCGTGCCAGCACAGGAATGCCCTGACCATGGAATCCGCGAGAGAAAAAAAATCTCTTCTCAGGAGAGTGAGAATGTTCCTCAACAAGGCTGCCACAAAGGCATCTCAGAATCTGCACCGATGTTCAAATTATTATAACCGATGATTTAATGCATGCTTTGCTAATTTAAGTCTCAATAAACGTATATAGGACATCATGGGTTGCTGTGATAACCGGAAAAGGGTGGTACAGGTGTGGAAGGGAAGGCTACGGGAAGACTTTGCTCAAGCACCTTTATTTTCGATGCAGCGGCACCTGGAAGTGTTTCTCATCTGAAACTTGGATCACGGAAAAGAGAAAGAGAACAGGTCAGACCCAGTTGCAAACCCACAGGATGCCCCCCGTCAAGGACTTACTCGAAGGGACAAGTGGGCTCGTTTCTGGAGACCAAGAGATGGCACTTCTCTTCCAACCGGGTGCAAAGACCACCTTCGTGTCTCAATATCTGGGGGGTCCACTTTGTGAACCTCTTTTCTTCAAAACAGAAAAAAGGTTCTCTGGTAATCACATCTGCATTTGTGTCTGGCATTCCCAGGCAGAGCAGAAAGCCAAAGATGACTCGGGATCCACTGCAAATGCCACACACGACCAACGGAATGTCAACAATTATAATGAAATGTTAGCATTAAAAGCCAAAATAGGACACACGCTGTCAGCGCATCGCTCCAGGAAGCCTGTGTCCCCCCCCACCCCACCCCACCTCCCTCCGTTCCCTCCTCCCCACACGCCTCACCTCTCCCCTCTCTCCTTTCCTCTCTCTCTCCTGGCCCAGATGCTGCCATGTTGCCTCTTGTACCTCACAAGATGGAAGGGCTCCCACCTCCACAGGTGAGCTTGGTGCTGCTCCTTACTACCACCTCCTTCCTTCAAGGCTCCCCTCAGTGCTGGCGCTGTCTAACTCTAACCACAGAGATGTTAAGGGACGTCAAGCCACACCATGCATCAGGCAGCAGTTGTCCACAAGCCTGTGAGTGTGGCTCACCCACTCCTACGCTCTGCAACTCCCTCCCTCGGTGACAATCCTGTGTCTTCCCTCCATCCTCACGCCGAAAGCCATCTACTAAATAAGTGGAGAGAGAGAGAGGAAGACAAACCAGGGGGATGGTGCCCCAGGGTGTCCAGTGGCCCTCGGCTAGGCAGTCTCACAGAGAGCTGTTGCCTCCTGGGAGATTCATCGTTGTGCCCTGCATTTTTAAAAAGAGGGACTGGCAGGTGCTTAGTTTGGGGAAACTGCTTGCACTCAGAAAGCGTAGATGCTGTGGATAGAGAGCTTGGCCACCACATCCACACCGGACTGCTGAGATTTTTATTTCTACCCTTGGCAGGAATTTGGCATCTTAGCTGGTTCTGCGAGTGAGCTCTACCTCCCAGTGCAGTGACGCAGGAAATGGCCTTGGGCTGGGTGTCTCATTCTCTGCCTCAGTTTCCTTATCTGCAAGCTATCGAAAGCCTCTAAAGGGTTCATACAGTCCCCCAAACATTACCCCAAGCACAGTACCATTTAATTCTGCCATATGTAATTTTCCTATCTTTACTAGCTATGGGGGGACACCAGGAAGTCAGACTTCTAGGAAACTGGCTTCCAACAACGCAAAGTTGCATGGTGATCCCAGCACTTGGAAGTTGGAGGCAACAGGATTAGGAACTCAGGACCATGGTAAGTTATGTTAGACCCTATCTCAAAATGCCAACGAATAAACTACAAGTGCAAAAAAAAAGTTAAGCAGTGAAATTATGAAAAATTAGGAAATGAATGTATAATTTAGTGATGCTATTGTGGTGGTTTTATGGTAGAGATAAGAAAAAGGAATGTTATATCTTTTCCCTATGATGTGCTCTGCATATTCTAAGTCATTCTTCAAGAGCCAAGCTTAGCCTGTTGCACACTGGCTGATCGCCGTGGGCTCTTACACGCATTCTCGTGCAGCAGCTGAGTTTTCACACGGTGTACACACTTCTACGTCTTCAGCACCTACATCACATACCTTTTCTCTTTCTGTGATGTCTTAAGGGAAACCTTTTCTTAAAACACATTCGTGAATGGTCTCCCTGAAATAGAAACCAGTCATGTTAGCAGCTAATACTTCTTCCTCCGTCTATAAGCAAGAAGTCCATGGGACTGGATTATTCCACTGTGGCAGAAACCTGAGACATGGTCCACCAAGCATCGGTCCACAGAAGATGTCCAAGATGATCTGCCAAAACCCAGGCGTCAGCACCGAGAGGTCAGCACCTCTCCTAGCCAGGCAAAGTCAGCATGAGTCTGCATGAACCTAGACATCAGACTGAGGTCTACAAAGCCTAGGAGATCACTACCATCTATATGAGTTCTAGACTTTTGAGTGTTGTTCTTCAAGGGAGACTTAGCCACCTTGATAGGGACCAGTATGGAGGCACTCAAACTGTCAGTAGACCAAATTGGCCACTCCAAGCTTGCCACCACCACTATATGCTCTAAACATGCTCTTGTCAAAGCTCACCCTGCTTCAACTCAGGAGTGACAAAACTCGGGAGTCCCTGCCTACTCTAAGCATCCAGAAAAATTCACAAATTTTAACTTAAACCCATCAGAGAGCTGCTATCACAAGTAAAGATGGATCCAGCCCTGAAGATACGTGACTGGAGTGTAGTTTCCCAGGGACGGGCCCAAGAGGATGGCAAGAGCACCCAACGGGATCATCAGAGGCCTTCTGCCAGGAGTATCCATGAGCTACAGGCAAGTACGAGGTGAGCTCACAGAATCTGGAGAAGCAAGGAGAGAACACACCTTGACCTAGGCAATCTCCCACATGGCTTAGCCCAGGCTCTCCCCTACATGCCTCATTGGTGCTTCCAGAGGATAGGAAAGGCCCTATGATGATATAACCCACAAGAGAGGGGGGCCCTGCTGCAGGAACCCTCTGCACTAAGGATAGGACAGCAATGCCTGCCACCCTCGGGACACTAGTGAAGGTACTGGGGGGTGGAGAAGGAAGAACAAAGTCCTGTCTCCCCGTTGGGACAGGGGCAAGGATCAGTTCTATGCCCAGACCATGACCTATCCCCCAACTACTAGGAAATCAGGACAATTAAAAAATCCTACCTCTAGACTCAGGGACCAATCCACATGAAGCTGAAACACACAAAAAAAAAGAATCCATCACCTACCTACAACCAGCAAGCCACCAAACATCAGTGACAGCTAACAGGATTCTACAACAGGGACAGGGCCTATGCCAGAACACTAGAGCTGAAGATAGGCTGGGACTACTGATAATATATCTCCCTGAAAACCAGGCATGCACTCGGCACAAGGTAATAGCTGAGTAACCATAGCAACAACAGCACTGAACTAACCTCCTGTCTGTGCTGAAGCAAGGCCCTACTGAGGGCGTAATGGAAGAGGAGGTGGCTGTGTCCTATGGCAGAGGTACTGCCAGCCTCAGTCTGTACAGCCTGTGTATGTCAAGTCCAGCCCTACATCTGCTTTTGCACTTAATTATTTCTTAGGATACAAGCTCCCGCATTATCTGCATCTGTGTCTGCCACTCAATAGGGCTGAGGAACTGAGAGCTGCTGCTGAAGGCCATAACATCCAAAATATTTATTTTTAGGTATTTCACCACCAAGAAAAAAAAATGTTTGCCAAGATGTATTTAAACGTGTGAGTTTAAGATTTTAAGCAAAATTTCTCAAACAGATGCAAAAGGAAGAAAAACTACCCACAAAGAAGTTACAAAACTGCCCATGGGACCAGATACTGATGTGTCCTGCATCCTGAGACCATCCAAGAGAGGACTTTAGACAGCACTCATTGAGTATTAGCTATGGATGCGGGAGCAAGCAGAAAGCAACCTGTGGGCAGTCTAGCCTGCAGCCTGGTTGCCTGCATGCTCTACTGGAACATGCCACACCATCTCTTCCCACTGCCTGTGGGCCCTTGCCCCTAGCAGCAGAGATGGAGAGTTGAGCAGAGACTGCATAGCACCCAGGATGACATACACTTTAAGTAAAATTCCCCACACCCTGCTTTAATAGAAAAGTAAATGCCATGTGTTAATGAATGGGAAATACCACCAAAGAGAACGAACTATTAAATATCAAGTGGAAATGCTAGAGATCATCTGAATGGGATGGATGATAGATAGGTTCCATTATTAAGTAACGTCAATGAAAAGAACATGGTGGACATGAGAAAGCCTAGGCTAACGAACACTCACAGGGCCCCTGCCCTCCAGCTCAGCACTGTAACACCATCATCATGATGTTGTAGTCCGACAACCTCATACTACCATCGTCACCACCAACTTCACTTCTTAGCATCATGCATGGCTCCTTAGGAGTTCACAGGACCACACAGGGGGTCGGCTAAGTCAAACCTGCTCATAATAGTAGGAACAGTTTCTTGAGCAGGTGATGGGACACAAGGCCCATGAGCATCGGGAGAGATCAAACCATGGCTTCCCCACAGGGCCCTCACTGATGTGTACTGACAATTTTGGAATAAAACTATTGTTTTCATTAAATATTGGCCTCCAGACCATTCCTCTTAGTACTCTGTGTACCTAAATAAAAAACCCATGCAAAGCGGTTCTACTATGAATCCACTGTAGTCAACCCAAGGAAAAGCACATAAGCTGACCACACAGTTCAATGGATGGTATACTGACAGAACAGAATGAATAGCAAGCTATACGTGCCCACGTGAGTGTTAGGCAGGCATTTTCTCCAACAAATTGAGGTTGTCAATGAAAACAGCTGGCAGTGTTTGTGCCCAATAATAAAATTTGAGTGTTCAAAGCAGAAAAGAATTTTTAGAATATTCGTGTGTGTTTGACATCTCTCTCAAAGCTAAAAGTCTTTTCTCTAGTTATCAACAGAAATACTAACATGTGTGCAGCTTTTCAATACCATGTAATTAATGTGTTATCATCTGCACAACTCACTGGACCAGTGTTTTCCAAATGACCAATGCACTGTGGTATAAAACCAAGCATGAGTAATAATCCACTCAAACCATAACACTAAGAATGGATTTTAATTATAGAACAAAATGATAGAATAAAAGTTCATGGATGTGGCTTCTGGTTCACACTGCAGCTATCCTTTGAAAAACTACTGTGTGTCAAGCTTGGGCATGGCACCAAGAATGCCCACAAGCACCCAGAAGGCCATTTAAGCATTTATCTTCCCAAGGACATGCCTGCATAGGCTGGCTACTCTTAGGTTATTGTAGTTGACTGATGCAGATGTACATAAGAAACTGCTTCCTCCTTCCATGAACCAAAGACACATGCCAAAAATGCAAGATGATAGTACCTGTGTTCTTACTGACTCTTCGTGGAAAAAAGAGCTGTTTTTCATTAAAACTCTATTACAGTGAATTTGGTAATTGTTAATTTTAAATGAGTGAACAGATATATCTTGTTAAAGTCCTTGGGTCCTGGATTGTTTTGTGTTGTGTTGGGTGGTGTGGAGTGTTATTGTGTTGTTTTGATTCTTCGCTACTGAAGTCTAAATCTCAAAGGCCAGGCAAGTATTTTACTACTAAGTTACATAACCAGAATTATAAGAGGGGTTTTATTAGATTCCTTTACGTGAAAAAAAAACTAGTTCCACAGCGGCTATATATCTGAGAGCTATAGGAACCAGGAGTTGTTCAATCTAGGAAGCTGGAAGTTTCCAAATAAGAAAGTCCAATGGCATAGCCTCGGGCCATGAAGACCTGGGAGCCATGGCAAGTATTGGGCTTCTACTCAAACTAGTGTTGAAGAGTTGACACATCTGGAGTCTGAAGTCCAGAGGTGATGGAGGCAGCATTAAAAATCCACTTACTTGGTATGGGTTCAATTTAAATGGCTATATGAGAGTTTCCCCTTCTTTCTCTCTTTGTTCCCATTCTAGACCCCTCCTCCTTACCCCCTAGCTGTAAATACAGGGTTTCCCGTAGTCTATGCTGGCCTAATATGCAGCTGAGGATGACCTTGATCTGACTCAGGGATTGTAGACTCCAGGCACACTAAGGCCCATCAGGTAGTAGCTTCCATGCATGGAGTGGGCATCACACATATATACATACAGGAGTGGCAGGCATATTGAAATGCTCAGGTCCCAACGCTCATGGAAATAGGGGAATTTAGTAGCATTTTACCTGGCCCCAAATTCATCTGCGGGCTGGGGAAGTGCTGTGCCTGGAGTATTTACCAACCTACGGATTATACCGCTGAGTAAAGCAAGATGCAAAATTATTTCTTATATTTTTCGGTTGTGAGCCTGGCCTTGAAGAGCTGAATCTCTCCAGCCTCAAAATTATTTCTCGATGTTTCAAAACTTGTTTTTGAAGACTTGATTTTTAACTCGTTCTGTCTTAAAGCAGAAAATGTGAGCTATCTCTGTCAGTATCTCCTCCGCACTCCCATGGGTTTCTTTCCTCAAGCATCATGCAGACAGCCTTGTAAATGAACAAACCTGGTTGGGAGGACATGACACAGAACCCCAGGCCAGCGGAGCAGTGAACTGAGGTAGAGTCGCACATGCCTCCTGCTGTCTGTCTCTCTTCTCCGCCTCCTCTTGGGGAACAGCATCTTGCTTCAGGAGAGAAATGCGGAGTGGACAGAGAGGCTCCCACACAACCCGGTGAGTCAGTCAATGCACCCTTCACCTGCCAGCATCTCTCCTCACCCCTTTCGTCTAAACTGCTTGTGGGGAAAGATATTTTTCTTCAATACTGACTGTCAATGTAGGATAACTAAATAATAAATGTTCCTAAAAGTAGCTCGAAGAGTAGCATAGACGGCTGATCAAGACCACACATTAGCCCTTCCTCAGAGTGGATATAGGAAGTGTTAGCTTTTTGTCCAGATATCGTATTTGTGGTCACATCCAAGTCATATGAACCTAAAGCACAGCCTGTCTGTTGCCTTATGAAAACATCCTAAGTGGGCTGACGATGTTCTTATCATTTAAACTGATTCATACATTTTTGTGAGAGAAAGCAAAGTCAAAACAAACTACTCACTCTTTGCTACTGCAACTGCAATGGCTGTGCTCTAAGTGACCATGTTTTGAATGAGACCCTGTCACTCTGAGGTAGAAGAATGGTACAATGGCCACCTATCCAGATAAGAACAGAGTATGATGCCGGGGATGAATGGATGCAGAGGGGACCATGTCTGTCTACCCGGCTATAAGAACAGAGTATGATGCCGGGGGTGAATGGATGCAGAGGCGACCATGTCTGTCTACCCGGCTTCCTGGCTCCCCGGCTCCCACTCTTGATACTCAGGCATCCCAAGCCATTACAAAATTCTCCAAAATGCTTCAACCTGCTCCCATTCTCTGGGAGGTACCAAGGCTACACTCTGAAAGTTTGCTCATCATCTCTGTCCCAACAGATGGTCTGAAATAAAGAAGAATTCTATTCATCAACTTAAAATCAACTTGCTGTAACAGATAATTCTAGGGATGAGAAAAAAGTGAAAGCCACTGATGAGTAGGTGTCCCCCTAGGCATTGATGAGTAGGTGCCCCCTAGGCATTAGGCTCAGCCTTGTCTCCTTCCCTTTCCCATGTCACAGTCAGAAAACACATGGGGAAGATAGCTAAGGTCCAGAGAAAGCCAGGAGCAGTCTGCCCTAAAAGCATCGCCTCCACCAGCCCTCAGTCAAGACGTAATGGTTTGGAGAGGAAGATAGCTCTTAGAATAGAGAAGGGCAAGCCCTTGGCCAGGGCTGGGGATGGAACCACTGGTTCAACCATGAAATGCAGACATCTATAGGGGTAGAAGATGTACTAAGCACCCTCAGACCTCAGTGGCGCTGGGAGGGGAATTTGGTTACACTGAGGACAGAAGACAGGATGAGAACTGAAGTCCTCTGCTGGAGGCCCAAAGCCTAGGGGCTCACGGTGACGAGTGAAGTGGGAAAACTGGGATACAGTCCACGGCCTTCCACCTGCTGCTTCTCTACACCCAGACCAGATTATCCTGCATCTCCTCACGTGCCTCTCTCATTGTGACTCCTGGATTTCAGGGACATGCGACTGTTTCCATAGAGCTCACCACAGGACAAGACAGACTGTCCTAAGACATCAGCTCCTCCTTGGCTTTAAGGCCGAGTCTTATCCAGGTCACCAGCCGCAACTGAGAAGGAGGTAACTGTCCTCTTCAGATGAAAGGGAGACCTTTTCCTTTAACTTACCCATGGATCTCCCGAGTCCGGAGGAATCCACATTTCATGTTCTAGAATCCTGCGTTTCTCCGAAAGTCCCCTCACTTGATATTTAGTTCATCCTCCCACTTAGCACTATTGGCAGCTTGTGCTTAGCTCTCCAGACCCAGTATCCATCAGCATTGACCCTGTCTCTTAGGGAAGCGATAAAACAGCTAGCACTGGTTACAGAGTGGCATCAAGATAATGAAGAGGGAAACACAGAAAGGACCGTGGGTAGGTAATGAATTTTAAAAATCAATTAAAGAGTCAATGCCATGTTCATTTTATCACAAAAACCCTTAGTCAGAAACAATGCTGGATCCAAAAAGGACACGGGCCTTATCGGCATTGCTGGCAGTGTCAATTAAATGACAGGCCTCTTCTGACCACTAAGTGGACAAGAGTAGATCAGTTAGAGATTTGTACACTCATTTTATTTACTTCAGAAAGAAGACCAAGCAGGACCTGCAACGGCAACTGCAGGAGAAGGAGCCCCCCATCAAGTGTCCTCAACTCACCATTCATTAAAGTACATTACATCGTTTAAGCATGATTCATGTTGCTGGTTATAAACCATGAATCCTGTATCCAAGTCACCCACAGTATCAGACTGATTTATTTGTGTGTGTGTATGTGTGTGAGTGCATTGTGTGAGTGTGTTTGTATGTGAGTGTGTGTGAGTGTGTGTATGTGAATGTATATGAGAGTGTGCATGTATGTGTGTGTGAGTGTGTGTGTATATGTGAGTGTGTGTGTGTATGTGAGTGTGTGTGTATGTGTGTGTGTATGTGAGTGTGTGTGCGTGTATGTGAGTGTGTGTGCGTGTATGTGAGTGTGTGTGCGTGTATGTGAGCGTGTGCGTGTATGTGAGTGTTGTGTGTGAGTGTCTGTGTGTATGTGAGTGTGTGTGTGTATGTGAGTGTGTGTGTGTATGTGAGTGTGTGTGTGTATGTGAGTGTGTGTGT
>NC_022029.1:24682619-24685403 GCF_000317375.1 Microtus ochrogaster
ACTCAGCGGTCCCTAAAGAGGCCAGAAGAGGGGCTGGTGCTACAGGCTGTTGTGACCATGTGGCACAGATACTAGAAACTGAACTCAGGTCTTGGCAAGAGCAGCAAGAGCTCTTAACTGCTGAGCCATCCCCTCCAGCCCCATCAAGACAATTCCTATTTTTTCATTTTCTTGCCATTATGGCAAAGACTTTGAGTTTAATTGTGGTTCTGAAGATTCTTAGGTTCTGACACTTTGAAACAGATGATCAGCTTTGAAAGTCTAAAGCCCCCTCTGACTCTGAATGCTAAACCCTAGATTCTCCAACTTCATTAATCAGGTTCTTATTTGTTTACGTATTTGGCAAGGAATGAGAGAAACCTGAGGAAAGGGTTTCCCCGGGCACAAACAAGTGGAAGCATTCAACAAAGCCTCTGAAACTTAAACACAAGGCAGTGTGGCAATGGCAAGAGCCTGATTGAGCCAGCATTGAAATGGAGGGAATCAAAGTTGGGGATGTTGACACCATACATTTCCTCAGAGAGAAGGTGCTTGAAACAAAGACACGGGATGGGGAGATACTTAAAAATTAGTCCAGAGGGGCTGGAGAGATGGCTCAGCGGTTAAGAGCATTGCCTGCTCTTCCAAAGGTCCTGAGTTCAATTCCCGGCAACCACATGGTGGCTCACAACCACCTGTAATGAGGTCTGGTGCCCTCTTCTGGCCTGCAGACATACACACAGACAGAATATTGAATACATAATAAATAAATTAATATTTTTAAAAAATTAGTCCAGAGAAGTAGACTTATGAAGGCGTAAGTCATAAACAATCCCACACCAGTTAAGAATTATGATTAATAGAATACTTATTTATTTAAAGGGGAAAACTTACAGATCACTGTCCCAGACAAGAGCCCTCTGCGCAATCAGGAAAGGAGCCTAGCTGCTGGAAGCGGAGTTGGAAGCAAGAGAGTGAGCAGTTGCTGCTTTTTTAAAGAGAGACCAGGCCCCAATGGGCTGGTATCTCAGCAGCTATTGGCTGAAGGAACGGAAGGAGCTCCCGCAACAGACTTAAGTCAGACTATGAGAACTGGCAATGTACGGCAAGGTATTACTTCAAGGGAAATGGGAAACCAGACTCCTTCAAAAAAGTCAGGAAATCGGGATGAAAAAGGACAGGTGACATTCTGTGGGAAATTGCACACGGCTGCATGGCAGAACCAGCCATCTCCCAGCTACACACCCACCCCACTGCCTGCCTGGCTCTATTTCTCTACTTCAACAGTCCAGCACTCACGGCAGAGTTTTCTTGGTCTGGACAATCAGGTTATGAACTCGCCAGAACACGCTAACCCCTCATAGAGAAGCCACAACCCATGCTGGAGAGGATGTTCTCTTCAGATTCTGACAAGTAACCCTCCGCTCAGCACACCACTGCCAGACCAGACCTGAGAGAAGATTCTAGATTTCCATCACATTCTAAAATTTCAATTTTGATGCCAAGATTTCAAACACAAGTGTTGACTGCATGTACATGTTTTAAGTTTGAAAATATCCCAAGGGGCGTATCTGATAACAGCCATGTACCTACGTGCTGCTTGACGATTTTCCACACTTGTTTCTGGATATACCAGAAGACAGACGCTCAAAGGAGATGAAACCTGGTATTCTTCCAGAAAACTGAAAATACCCTGAACATAAACCGGCTTCGGCATTAGTCCGAGCATGCATTTGAAGAGGCTTCGTGGTGCCATCAAGCTTATAAAATGTGCCTCTCCAGGGAGTCGGAGAGGATGCTAATAAGCTCGTGCTGGTTCTCTGTTTCAGCTGGCAGCTCTCGTTTCTCATCATAATTATTTGTAGTTGATCTTAATGTCTCTTCAAAACATGCACAAATATCTTTCCACCTCCTTTGTTCTTTGCACCTGAAGTTGTCACTATGGCAACCACGGATGCTCAGATATCAGAAAGGATTCAGCTTTTATCATATGATAAAAGCAAAAGCCTTTATGCCCCGGGCCATCCAGGGTTTGGTGGCATGTTCTAGAAAGTTCTGGGTGTAGAATGATCTGGCATTTAGATTCATGATTTACGGCTTGGTCATTTGTTTTCAACTCTGATTCCTTTTTCACTTTTTCAGTTTCTCTCTTGAATTTAACTATAACTATTTTAAAAAGTCACAAAAAAAATCAAACTGAGTACTTGTTCAATACAAAACCTGAAACTGCCTCATTATAATCCTCACCCAGAATGTCAGAATGGATGACGCCGTGGAACACTTGTAAGATGCCCTGGGAGGGATCTGCCGGCACAGTCCACTGTGAATCTGTCTCTACTGCCGTCTCTGAGATGAATAAACCCTCTCTAGCAAGATCAAACCATCTCAGATGACTACATTCCAAAGTTTAACAGGAATGAGATTTAAAACACTGAAAGTGCCGTCAATGTTAGTTCACAGAATTAGGGAGTGAGGTCTTCTTTGCTTTGTTTCTCAATTTTTTGAGTGGTTGGTCTTTTTATTATTTTTTCCTGTTGAGGCAACAGCTTCACTATGCAGCCCATCATGGCATGGAAGCTGAGATCTCGCTGCCTCAGCCTCCCAAATGCTAGTATTACAGGCATCTACCTCCAAGTCCAGCCCACATTTGTAAAACAGATTCTTGCAATCTTTTTTAAAACACCGTTTTAAAAAAGAAAGAAGGAAGGAAGGAAAAGAGAGAGAAGAGGGAGAGAGGGAGAGAGGGAAGAAGGAAGGAAGGAACAAAGACAGACAGAAAAGAAGGAAAGGAGGGAGGGAGGGAGG
>NC_022029.1:24685503-24707052 GCF_000317375.1 Microtus ochrogaster
GGAGGGAGGGAAAGAGAGAAAGAAAGAGAGAGAGAAAGAAAGAAAGAAAGAAAGAAAGAAAGAAAGAAAGAAAGAAAGAAAGAAAGAAAAAAGAAAATAGAGACAATCTTGAAGCATGTGCAAAAGCACAAACAGCTTCCAGGTAAAGGAAAACCAGGCTATGGGCAGAGGAATTAGTGCTGGACACTTGACACCCCGCTTCCTAGTCTGTTTTTCCTCCTGTTGGGGCTGTGGCAAACATCAGTGACTCACGATTCACCCCATGTGGAAGTGTGGACCGGCTTCATCACGTAGTACTTATCCCCCTTTTACAGACAGAGAAACTAAAGCTCAAAAGGGCAGAACTACCTAAATCCACCGCTACTCTGAATCTGGAATCTTTTGGGGTGTTTGGTTGTTTTGTTTTGAGACAGTATCTCATTTTGTACCTCTGGTTACCCTGAAACTCACTATGTAGACCAAACTATTCTTGAACTCAGGAGGCTCTGCCTCCTGGGTGCTGAATCTTTTCATTACATTGGGCTTTTTCTTTCTTATTAAAAGAGCAAATAACACACATGCCAGACAAGTGATGAATTTCCCAAAGGCTAGCTTGACATTTAAACCAGATGTCATTTATGGTGATAGGGAGTTGCTGTGTACACAGCTGTCTTTCCATCCCTGTTGGAAGGTGGATCACTCTTCCCCAGGCAGGGGTGACACATAACAGAGCTGATGCCCTGATTTTAACTCCAGAGTTAATGACCACCAGCCTGACTTAAAGCAGGGGTACACAAAAGGTTGTGCAGCTTAACAATGGTTCATGGGCCATCACGCAAGCACCACCTTAAACACTGAAACATACTTACAGAACCTTCAAGTCCATGTCTCACAGACCCTCAGGCCTGCAAACATGGAAAACGGTCATTAAAGTGCAAAGTGCACAGGGGAAATCATGTCGCACTGACGCCTACAGAAGGGCAGGCACGGCACACCCGTGATACCTAGCATGACCTTCTGATGTTATAATCTACAGAGACTGCCGCTCACGGAGCCATCCAGTCCAGCGCTCTGGAAACCCCCTACACATCGGTTAAGACAATGAAAACATCGGCGCTGAGAAGCTTTTATGAACACTCTGGAGTTGGATTTTTTATGATGTTAAGCAATCAGACCTGAACAGAGAAGGAAGCAGAGCTTGGGGGTTTTAAGGTGTTCCCATAGCCACCATCCTGGTAAGCGTGGACCCACACACACACTTATGGCTCTAGGCTGAGCCGCATCTGACCCGTGATAGCTTGATTCCATAACTAACCTTCACATCTCCACGCATGTTCCGTGTTCTCTATGAAGCGATGAACAGCCCAAGTGAACCAAAGGGTAAGCAGAATAAATTATACATACTCAACCAAGAGTCATGGCCAAGCCTCACTTAACAATCACGATAATACTTAACACGGAGCGCTGCTGAGCTGAAGATGAGTGGGAACACTGTGTGTCTGGGGTCTCCGTGCACACCCAGAGAAGGTGACACTCCCCTCAGAGTGCACAGCCGCAGTGATTACCGCATAGCACACCTGAGTGTACCTCCCCAGGGAGGGCACAAAAGGAGGGGTCCCCGGAGGCTCTGTCTTCACGGCAGACAGCGTCCGCCTGTCTGGGGGTGTTTCTTTTCCTCTGACTTTGTTGTCTAACCCCAAACACTGGGCCAGGATTTCTGACAGGTAAGGAATTTGCATCCGTAAAAAGCACCTAATAGATTTGAGGGTCGGTGGAGCAACCTGTCTCCCGCATGGGGAACAGAGAACTACAGTGTGTTAATACAAACCTTTCTGTCGATATCTTCATAAAGTCTTTCCACTTCCTTTTCCTAGTATTAAAATAAAAACAAGTGGTCAAGTATCTGCAAGAGACTAAATCCTAAATAAATAAATAAATAAATAAATAAATAAATCAATCAATCAATCAATCAATCCTTAACCTCTCCTGGTCTCCTCTCACCTCCTCAGTTAGCTCGAATTCTTCCTCATCAAAAATACCACCGATTTTCATGCAAAGTCCCAAGCCCACTCCAGGCTGCTACCCCCTTGCCCTGTTCCTCCTGATCCCTCCTCCCTTTTCGCTCAGCATTATACTCTTCTAAATGGTTTTTATTTTTATGTACAGTATGTTAGATGTGTATTGGGTTTGAGTGTGAAATGTTCCCCTACAGACTTAGTCTCCAGTTGGTGGGACTGTCTGGGGAAGCTCTGGAGTCTAGGAGCTTAGTCCTAGACTTACCTACTCCCCAGGTTCCAGCCTCCTCTCCACTTCCGGATGCAGGCTGTGCCTCCCCTGCTGTGATAGGCTGAGAGCCTCTGAAACCCGGAATCACCCAAGTCTTTCTCCCTTGGGCTGTCCTCCCAGGTGTGCTCACAGCCACACGAAGGGAACCACCTCCTATTCTGTTGCATTTTGGTTTGGTTTTGCTTAGTTAACCCGAGAGCTACCACGTTTCTATAGGGTCCAGATCCACCTACAGTTTTCATGGTCATCTGGTCTTCCATCCGACGGCAGAATCACAAATTAGCCAGCTCCCAGCGGTGATTACTCGTCTGTCTCTGTCATTTGTTACTAATTAATACTGGAGGGCAACCCCTAGCTATCATTTTGATGGCCAGGGAAGATGTGTGCAGACTTAATTCTAATAAAAAGTAAAACTCCCCTTCTGAAAGGCTGCACTCAGGCGCTAGAGAGATGGCTCAGGGATTACGAATTAATTCTTGCTGTTCTCAAGGAGGACCAGAATTTGGTTCCCAGCACCCATGTCAGGATGCTTACAACCTTCTGCAACTCCAGCTCCAGGGGATCTGATGCCCTCTTCTGACCTTCACAGACACTACACTCCTGTACACAAACACTTACACAGATAAGCACATACACAAAACATTAACCTTTTTAAATATAACCTTTAAAAGGCTGTACCAATTCGCAAGCTACTCTAAGAAGTACTACAGTTCTTCTGCATTTATATTTACATAAATGTTGTCAGCTACTTGCAAGGATATTCTATAACAAATCATTAATCTAAATATTAAGTATTGAACATCTTCAACTTGAGTTAAGGGGGAAACACCCAATTGGTTATTCACTCTTTCTTAATTGATGTGGGAGTGTCATATATCAATCTGTTGATTTCATTGGTTAAGCAATAAAGAAACTGCTTGGCCCTGATAGGTTAAAACATAGGTGGGAGGAGTAAACAGAACAGAATGCTGGGAGGAAGAGGAAGTGAGCTCAGAGAGACGCCATCATCCCCACTCCCGGGCAGACGCCATTCAGCTCCGACCCAGGATGGACGTAGGCTAGAATCTTCCTGGTAAGCGCACCTAGCGGTGCTACACAGATGATTAGGAATGGGCTAAATTAATATGTGAGAATTAGCCTAGAAGAGGCTAGATAGAAATGGGCCAAGCAGTGTTTAAAAGAATACAGTTTGTGTGTTGTTATTTCGGAGCATAAGCTAGCCAGGCGGCCAGGGTGCTGGGGACGCAGCCCCGCCGCTCCCACTACAACACTTAATTAGAGCTGAAACGGGTGTATTAAAACCTGGATATCCGTCTTCTCGGTATGTGTCCCACTTGTCTCTCTGCCTGTTTCTCACTGGTCTGTCACTGTGTTCATGACTTTAGGAGCTCTTGTAAATTAAGGAAATTTAATTTGCATTACAAGTATTTTCTTCCTTGCTTTAGTCAACTTTTGACTTTATTAATTCTCTTTTTCAAAGACAAAACTGGTTTTTCATCTAGAAAAATACTATGTCTTTGGAGATAATCACACAGAATTTAGAGACTAATGCCCAGTTCTATGTCTTTCCACCTTCAACTGGCCCGTGTTGCTGTCTGGCCACTCAAGGGTCTCCTAGTGTCTGCCAGTTCTCCATCAGATTCAAGATCCACTACCTCTGTGTGCCTGGGAATGGGGAGAGAGCTAAAGATGAGAAGGACATGAATGAAGCCTCGGTAGGTCATCTATAGACTCTGGTCCAGGTACACAAATAACTCTAGTAAGGGCTGGAGTGGGGAGGCAGAAGAGGAATGGTGGCTAGAGAGCCAGGGAAGACATGCTGGGGACATAGAGAGCTGGCCTGAAGGCTCACTAGAGTGGTGGGAAATTAAGTCCATCTTCACAGTCTTATGTGATCTATGCATACACCATTCAGCCCGCCCCGAGTTTAGTAGCACTCACCCAGTTTAACTAAAGTGATGAATTTGCAACAGGTCAAAGGACAAAGAATACATTTCATTCCCCACAGCACAGAAGGGCTTTTCACATGTGTTACTGTTGGTAACATTCCACTCTGATGATAGAGACGGTACTGAGCATGGAAGCTGTCAGGGCGGCTCTGACTGCACACTTAGCCTATTCCAGGGTCCTGAAGATGAAAAACTTTCACACAGAAGCATGGCTCTAGTTTTCGTTTATTTTTATTTTACACATAAAATAACAAGATGAACATGCTTGTCCACAACTCCTGGAGTAGAGCCCTAAGGAGGATCTCATCCTAACAAACGCATCTGAAAAGCTCTTTCAGGCAGAGGCTGTGTCCAGGGCTCCAGTGCTGAGCCTCAGAGCTGGAGGAGTCAGAGGAGAGGGAGCCTGCTTCCAGGGCGGACTGTGTGGTGGATAAAACTGTCTTAGGAATAGATTGTGTCTAGCATCATGAATGTAAGCAATGCCACTGAATTCAACACTTGAAAACTATCAAAAGTTTATATATTTAACACCAAAAAAACAACAAATTCTACAATCAAATATCAGAAATATATTTGAAGATATTGTTCATACCACCAATATCTCTTACAGCTTCACGAGGTAACTAACATTTTATTCTGGGATTGTATGTCTATTTAAATATGAATGACTTAGTCATAGATAACTCAGAGCAAATCCAAGGATGCTTTGTAACTGAATATGAGACAGTCTGGGACAATGACTCTTTGCAATGAACACTTGCAAGTAAAGATACATGGACAAGAAGGTTTACTGTGTGACTATATCACACTGCAGCTTCTGGATAAGATTATTTTCCCTCTTTGCTGCAAGGGCAGAGGGCAAATAAGCAGGGGCAGGAAATGAATGAGACCGAGGTCTATGTTGTGAAACACAAAGATTAAATAAAAAGAATGTTTAAAAAGAAAAGCTAGTCTGGTGGACATATAAAGTGAAGAGACAATTTCAGCTGCTTATGGACTTCACAGCCCAACTTTACAGTGGCCAGGCCAGCAATGGCACACCTAAGGAATTTAATGTAGCCAGTCTCAAATTCCCTAAAAATAGATGTATCAAGTAATGTACAAGTGAGTCATTGAAAGTGGACATGGAACACAGTGGCCTGCTGGCCAGGGAAGGCCAGCAGAGTGTGACTTCTCTCCCGGAATCATCACTGGCTGTTATAGTGCACACAGATGCTAGATCACTAAGAACCTTCCAACACATGGCTGGAGTTGGGGGTCAAAACCTTACAGGTTTATGGGGTGTTTTATACCAGTACACAAAGAGAACAGAGGCAACCCTAGTGAAGGGCCTGCTGGGAAGCAAAGAGAGAGGGTGCAGACTTGGAAGAACAGGATGTCCTCAGACCTAGCACCAAGCAGTTGATGCTGCCCTGCCTCTGAGGAACAGACAGTGACACCTGACAGCAGATATCTATTCTGAGAAGAGAAACTGACACCGCTTCAGCTCACTGCCGGGAATAAATACTCGGACTTTGGTGTGAATCTGGGTTGAAATCCTGAGTCCCATCCGTTTATTGCAGACTGTGAAACTTTGAAGTGTTGACAAGTTGTATTTTTCATCAATTTTTCCCTTTTTCTCATCATATATGCCTTAAGGAGTCAATGTGACTTAAGGAGCTATGTTCCCTCCTGCCCACATCATCATTCAAGTGCTTAGTAACAGTAGGAATGGCTGCTCTCTGCTTAAGTCTTGGCCAAGCTCTCTAAAGATGAGCACTTAGGTGTGTAGGTAATCCAACAATATTGTTCACCTTTAAGGGGATGTTTTGAATCATTCTTTAAAATTAAATCAGCCATAGGCAGTACCAGGTTACCAATACATGAGACCCCTCCTAGGGGCTTGTGCAGATTTCCACAGGGAGTCAGCACAACAGGACAAACTTGGTGCCAAGAACCTATGCAGAGAGCTTTCAAAATGTGTGTGCAGCCCTGCATGAGCCCAACAGCACCATATCCTGTCTCCTTACGATTCCTGTGGGAACACGCAGGGCTTTCACCCTTACCCTTTGATTCTCTGGGGCATCATCCTTCATCCTCATCCTCATCCTCACCCTTCATTATTGGTTGATGGAGGAGGGTCTATGTGTTACTTTCATTGGTTAATAAAGAAACTGCCTTGGCCCTGATAGGACAGAAAATTAGGTAGGCAGAGTAGACAGAACAGAATGCTGGGAGAAAGAAGCAGATTCAAGCAGTCACCATAGCTCTCCTCTCCAAGATGGATGCAGGTTAATAATATTCCTGGTAAGGCACCACCTCATGGTGCTACACTCATTTAGAAATGGGTTAATCAAGATGTGAGAGTTAGCCAGTAAGAGGCTAGAGCTAATGGGCCAAGCAGTGTTTAAAAGAGTACAATTTGTGTGCTGTTATTTAGGGTATAAAGCTAGCCATGCGGGAGCTGGGCGGGAACACAGCACATCGCTCCTATTACTACAATTGGTCCCATTCCCAGAACAGCCTTACTCTGTAACACCCGAGAAATTAAAGTTAACTTTTGCTCTTCATTTGAAAGTATCCCCGTTCTACTGACCACTCACAGTAACCACTAAAAGCCACCCCCAAACCCAAGCCTTCAGGGTTGTAGACAGAGGAAGGATGGACTCTGCAAAGGTGCCATTTCTCTGATTCTTTGAGATTCCCAAGCTGCTCTGGTGTGTTTATAAAACCTAACAAATGTCCTGTGGATCCTTCACCTTCCTTCAAAGGCCACTTGCCAAGCTGAGTGGAGAGCCAGGGAGCATAGGGCACCTTCAGCACCCACTCATTGTCCCTGACTGTCCCTGAAGTCCGTGTTTGTTTGCAGTCGTGGAGGGCACTATGTCTGAACAGCCTGACTGGGACAAGATCTCACTCTCCCCTCAGGCTGACCAAGTGTCTGAAATACTTTGAAAAACACTTTGAGACAAAATAATATTAAAAACAAAACAAAACCATCCATTTATTAGTGACATGATCATATACGGAAAGTATATTTTGCTTTCCCAGTGTACACATCTTAAGTAGACCAGTCACCCCCTGGACTCAAGAGATCCTGGAACATACTGCCTCCCCAGATGACGTTTCCAAAAAATCTGGACAGGAAAAAAAAAAAAAAAAACAAGCAGAAAGCTACAGACCTGAGCTGCCATCTGCAGGCAGCTACACAAAGCCTGACCTCCAGGAGAGGGTTACAGACTAGGCACCCATTGGTGGGTACGGGATGGCTGTCTCATTACAGGGTGCTACCCACACAGAAGCGGCTGTGCTTCACCACCCCGACCTGTCTGCACACTAAAACCTGCCGGAGGGAAGCTTATACAACCGCGCTGTGAAGTACAGTGAAGAACAATTAAGACAGGTATGCAAGTGACTACAATAACCCACATGACTTCCCAAAATACACTGCGGGTGACTACAATTACCCACGTGACTTCCCAAAATACACTGTGCTTCCACACCAAAAACGCATCTGTGATCTGGGACCAGCCTGTGGTCCTGGATCCCTTACCATCAACCCTGAGTTCTGCCCAGTCTATCACAGAAGGTGGCTTGGAACCCTACCATCATAAGGAAAACAAAATCCACTCACCACACCACTTTCCAGGTCAGGGCTGTTGCCGCCTAGCTCATCAATTTCCTTAACAATTTCGGCTGGTACCTGGGAAGAAAATGCATTGTTAAGTTGAGTCATAGCCAGGGCCAAACTCCTCTAAAAAAGCAGAGAGCACACGAGCCAGTATGCAATTCTAGACCAGTTCTCCAGACACAGCTGGAAGGGGAGAGATGAACTTTTTCCTAACACATAACTGTTTGCTACATTTTTTACCTTTAGTTCCACCAAGAAAAGGGAGAAATCTTTAGAGAGAATCTCTATAAATTCTTTTCATGTAAAGAAAAATGCTAGGAGCAGGACATAGTGATAACACACCTATAATTCCAGAACGTGAGAGGTCAAGGCAGAAAGATCATGAGGATGAGGAGAGCCTGGGCTACAGAAAATGTTAAGGCTAGCCTAGCAAGTCCCAGTCTCAAAAATAAGTGAATAAGGGTCCAGGGTGACGGCTCGGTGAGTAAAAGCACTTGCCGCTTAAGTCAGGAGACCTGAGATTAGATGCCCATAACCCACATGAAACCTGGACAGCCATGTGCATGTCTGTAATCCAGCTACTCCTACTGTGAGAGGGAAAAGAGGCAGGAGACTCCCCCACAAGTTCCTGAGTCAACCGGCCTGGAGCCCAGAAGAAATACTTCACAAATGACCTGAACGATGACAATACTCAGGATATCCACTGACCACTGCGTTCATGATGTGTCCAGCACACACCCTCCCATATGAACACAAATACATCAATAAATACTTATAATTATTCATTTAAAATGCCATGGCCATGCCAGGTACCACTGCTTAGCAAACAGTAGTTCCTTCATACCTCTTGGTGGACACCTGGGGACCCCAGTCAAAGGCCTGTTCTCTGCTCCAGAGGCACCCCCTGCAGCCTGGCTGTCCTCAGCCCCTCAGAACAGAGAGTACTCTCACTCAGCTTTCTTGTCCTTCCCGGGTCTCAGGGCCTGCTGTGTCAGAGAGAGGCAGTGACCCAACTAAACCAGTGTCCCAAACCTGCTCCCCACTCAGGGAGAGTTGACCCAGTTCTGTCACTGGGCCACTTGCATTTTAATGCTGCATCTGCTGAGACAAGCTAACAGGGCTGAAGCGAGCTACACATGCGCACCACGTGTCCTCAGAGGCTAGCCAGACCCTTGCCCATTCTAGTATCACACAAGACACCCACTGGGGGGAGGTCCCCTCTGCTGTCCTGATCCCAAAGGAGAGATGGCAACTTGGAGGCTGAGTCAAAGCCACCACCATGGGCAGGGGAAAGAAGGGCACATAGCACACATGAGCTAAAATGGTAACGAACTAGGAATAGGTAAAGATGTACCCTTAGCAAACAGTCCTGGAGACCCAGCAGCTGCAGCCACCTGACCTGGACCATGCTAGAGAAGAGCTGTGTGGCCGTACAAACATACAGGTTTGTGTCCAATGTCTCAGTCTCATTAGGGTGGGGTGGGTGTTACATTCCTACAATCTCATAAAAAAAATTAATCTTAGTCCAATATTTAAGGACTGTTCAAACCACATTTTTAAACAAAAAACATTTCAGAAGGTAGCTAATGTGACGACCAGCACCATCCAACAAACATAGAGAAAACACCTGCCACTTTGCATCACACTCTGTCAGAGATGCCAGAGATCTTGAGAGCAAACAGACACTTCCTCAAGAAGCTGGAGTCGTTTGGAGATGATGAACACTCATTAAACTGTCAGCGCTTGAATACAGAGCTACGGCTGCGACAAAGACACACCAGGACAGAGGGGGACAAACCGGTGCTTAGCATAGAGGGGAAGAGGTGAAGACTGCCTGCCTCCAGCGATGTTTAACTTAACATGAAAAGGATGGAGGATACTAATAAGCAAAAAAGGAACCAGAAATGCATGTCAGCTGCTAGGACAGCACTGCAAAGCTTGCTACAGGGGAAGCACAGGGCTTTCAGATGGCACTCCCGGAGCAGAGAGCGGGAGGCGTGCAGAGACCCAGCCATAAGATGTCATGAAGTGGTGATCTCAGGGAGACAGTGATTGGCTCTGGGCACATACAGTGGGAAACAATGGTACAATCTGGATACGGAACAGTTGGAAGGTTAGTCTTGGGAACACCTCTTAACTCTGGATGGGTCAGAGCATCACACATACCCTGAGACAGGCAGGGGTCAATGTCTGGGGACATGGGGCATGGGAATAGAAATTCCAGCTGTGTTCTCACCCTCAGGATGGCTAATGGCAGACACAAGGCCAGCAATAATCTGGGAGAGGACTGCAGGACTCCAAAGATGTGCCATTCAGACTTTTCCTAACATGTAAATGAGAAAAGGAGCCTCAGCCCAGACCCTTCGCTGAACCCCCTAGAAAGAAGTGACCATAGAGGAAGGAAAATCAAGCACCGGTTCAGCTGGTTCGGCAAGATGCTTGCTGAAAAGAGAAAATATTCTGAGGGAAACGAGTAGCTGGAGGTTCCAGATGGAAGCGAAGGTCACTGTGTGGAGAGCTGCTAGGCAGACCGAGTGTGGATGTGAGTTCACACGTAGCAACCAGCAGCAGAAGCCAGATGAGGTGACCTTGGAAAAGCCAGCTGTGCACCTGCTGGAGAGGCAGCTGTTGCCCCTGCAGTGAGGCCAAAGTAGGGTCCATGTGTGGTGACATTTTGTTTGTGCTCTAACAGGTAAAGCTAGCCTAAAGATCAGAGTGTGGAGCTAAGCCACTAGTTAGCCATAGAGACCAGGCGATGGTTGCACACACTTTTAATCTCAGCACTCGGGAGGCAGAGGCAGACGGATCTCTGTGAGTTCAAGGCCACCCTGGGCTACACAAGATTGATCCAGTCTAAAAAAGAAACAGAGCTGGATGATGATGGCTCACGCCTTTAATTTCAGTACTTTGGAGTTGCACGCCTTTAATTCCAGCACTAGGAAGGAAGAGACAGGAAGGGATATGGCTGGGCAGAGAGAGGAATATAAGGCAGAAGTAGACAGGATACACCATTCAGTCTGAGGATTTGTGGAAACAGGATCTTGCCCCCTCCACTCTGAGGACTGTATAGAGACAAGAACTCTAGTGGCTGGCTGTTGTGCTCCTCTGATCTCTCAGCTTTCACCGCTAATATCTGACTCCAGGTTTTTATTAAGATCAATGAGAATTCCCAGGATATCCATGCTCATCTACAACGTGGACACTTCAGAGAGGTGGATCTCAAGAGTAGGGGAAATTGAATATGGGGGAGGGGGGAGAGAGACAGCGCCTTATTAACCTAAGCATCAGGTTCCTGCGAGGCTCTTAGCAGTCAGTACCTGTTTAAAGCCTGGGGAAGAAGCCACAGGAAGACAGACATCCTCCCTGCCGTGTAAAAGCGTACATGAGCACAGATAAACACTAATGAACTAACGTGTCAGCCACCTACCTCAGAGCCATTTTTCAGCCTTGTTCTTTGTTTACAAACCAAACTGCAATTAGTTTTTAAGTGTCCATCATAATTCTCAGGAGATCCAGAAGTGAACCACAACTGACTATCAGGGCTTAGGTGCCTCTGCCTGGCTTTGAGAGGGACTAGAAGAGAAGCCCAAGGAAGTTCTTCTAAGGGTTCCTCAGAAAACGTCTCACTACTGTGATGAGACAGACTATTCTCCTCAACATCACTCTTACCTCAGAACACCCCACACAACTGAGGCTACCTATGGAACCAGAGAACCTGATACCAGAGACAGTGTGCTGAGGACACCACCCACGGAACCAGCGAGCCTGAGTCCAGAGATAGTGTGCTGGGGAGAGCAGGAGGGGTCATGAGGGAAGAGGAATATTCACCACACCCAATGAGCCAAACGCGCTGCTTCTAGAACCTTCCATCTCTGCAGAGGTCTCTGCAGGCATTATGGATACTCCATGCTTTGATCTGTTCATTACAGCAAATACTTGCAGGGGCTTTCTTAGCTTCCTCTGAGCTATTCTACACACCTAGAAACCCCAAAGCCCTAAAGCTCTATTACATGTCCTTTAATTAGGCAATCTGCAGGGAACATGAGCCTGCACTGTCCTTCTCTTCATGAGAACCATCATCTCAGTCTTCCTTAGTGACTTTTCCTAACTGTCTGGGGAGCGGGGGGATTGATAAGCCCAGGAGGGGTAGTCAGGATGTGTTGTGTTGGCATCTAAGCAAAGACTGGCCTTTTGCTGTGGCTCTTTGAACTGCAGTGACATCTGCACTCATCCCCCTCCACACCTCCCTGGTGGACAGCCACCCTCATAATACTTCTGGGAGGTGGCAAGCATGCTGGCTTAATGAAGGAGGGTCAGCTGTCTATGTGTTACTTTCATTGGTTAATAAAGAAACTGCCTTGGCCCTTTGATAGGACAGAAAATTAGGTAGACAGAGTAAACAGAACAGAATGCTGGGAAGAAGGGAAATGAATCAGTCGCCATGATTCTCCCACCCGAGACAGACGTAGGATAGAATCTTTCCTGGTAAGCCACCACCTCATGGTGCTACACACATTAATAGAAATGGGTTAATCAAGATGTGACAATTAGCCAGTAAGAGGCTGAAACTAATGGGCCAGGCAGCGTTTAAATGAATACAGTTTGTGTGTTGTCATTTCGGGTGTAAAGCTAACCATGTGGGAGCCAGGCGGGACAAAAAGCAGGCCTGCTCGCCTCCTCACTACACTGGCTCAAGCTGCTGTGGTGTTAGAGTGGTTACACTGTTCTCCCTCTTACCCTTGCCTTCCACCACGTGATGACAAAGTAGGAAGTCTCTCGCTAATTTGTCTCAATGCTGAACTTCTCAACCTCCAGAAACAGGCACTAGAACACCTCAGCTCATTGCAAATGATTTAGACCCAGGTGCACATATCAAGGCACCAGGTTCAGTCCTTGACATTTCCCATCAGTTCACCCTTCCCAGGCCTCACCAGAGGACTTATCTAGGAATTACACAAATTCCTATCTTTTAAAATATAACTTTCTATGCACAGATTGAATTCAAGACCATTTCTCCAAAGAAGGAGTCAAAGGTTCCTGTCCTAGGCTAACCAGAGCCTGCAACTGTAGGAACATAGTTACATAGACAAATATAATTGTATCCATGAGACGATGTCATTACTCATCACTTGACATCTGTGCTGAATAGTTTTATGTCATTGTGACACAAGAGTCATCTGAAAGAAGGGAACCTCAATTGAGAAAACACCTCCATAAGATCCAGCTGTAGGCCATTTTCTTTTTTAAAAAATATTTATTTATTAATTATGTATACAATGTTCTGTCTGTGTGTATGCCTGCAGGCCAGAAGAGGGCACCAGACCCCATTGCAGATGGTTGTGAGCCACCATGTGGTTGCTGGGAATTGAACTCAGGACCTTTGGAAGAGCAGGCAATGCTCTTAACCTCTGAGCCAACTCTCCAGCCCCTGTAGGCCATTTTCTTAAGTAGCAGTTGATAGAGGAGGGCCCAGCTCATGGTGGGTGGGGCCATCCCAGGGCTGGTGGTCCTGGGTTCTATAGGAAAGGCAGGCTGAGCAAGCCATCAGGAGCAAGCCAGTAAGCAGCGCCTCTCCATGGCCTCTGCATCAAGCTCCTGCTTTCAGGTTCTACCCTGTTTGGGTCCCTCATGCGGGAGAATTGTCTGTATTCTGTCAATCATGTTTTAAATAAATGCTGATTGGGAGGCAGGAAGTATAGGCGGGAAAACCAAACAGGGAGTAGAAATGATGCAAGGAGAACAGGAGAATTCTGGGAAGGAGGAAGTTGATTCCTCCCACTCCTGCCTAGACCACCGAAGCAGCAGGATGTGATCTGCCCCACTGAAAAAAGGTACTGAGCCACATGGCTAACATAGATCAGAAAAATGGGTTAATCAAGATGTGAGAGTTAGCCAGTGAGAGGCTAGAGCTAATGGGCCAATCAGCTTTATAACTTATAGAGATCTATGTGTGATTTTCTTTGGGACTTTCTGGCTATGGGGAACTGGGCAGGACAGAAAACCCCATCAAACAGGACCCTCCATGTTACAGGTCCCTGTCCTGACTTCCTTCAGTGATGGGCTAAAATGCAGAAATATAAGTCAAATAAAATCTCTCCTCCCCAGCTTGCTTTTGGGTATGGTGTTTCATCACAACAACCCTAAGATAACATCTTTACAATGGTGGCTAAATACAATGGCCAAAGCACTCATCTTCTGACTACAGATAAGATGTGATGACCACCTCATGGTCCATCATTATGCATCCCAGCAAAAATGGTTTGATTAAATTTTTCCTGTTGCCTACTTATTCACAGCTGTGAAAGAAGTAACTAGTACAGAAAATTAGCACCAAAGAGTCAAGCCATTGCTGTGGCAAACCTTACCATGTGGTTCATAGGCCACCGCTTTGTGGGGGAAATGAGGAGGATCTGAAGCTACAGGCTAGAGAATCCCTAGAACATTGTAAGAAAGGCTTCATGGGACATTCTGAAAGGAGTTTGAAAAACCAGAGCATCAAGAGTGTTGTAGGAGCCCGCTTGTTTGTTCCCGGCTGCCCAGACTCAAAATAACCAAACAGAAACTATACTAATTAAATCACTGCTTGGACTATTAGCTCTAGCTTCTTATTGGCTAGATCTTACATCTTAATTTAACCCGTGTCTATTAAGTGCTCATTCAAGGTTAGATGACAGGTTTGACCCAAGGTGTAGCTACTAACAGGATGTTTTTGGTTTTTTTGGTTTTTCGAGACAGGGTTTCGCTGTGGTTTTGGAGCCTGTCCTGGAACTAGCTCTTGTAGACCAGGCTGGTCTCGAACTCACAGAGATCCGCCTGCCTCTGCCTCCCAAGTGCTGGGATTAAAGGCATGCACCACCACCGCCCGGCCTAACAGGATGTTTTAACCTAGGGTGTGGTTACTTGATACTTTGGATATTGAAAACATAATTACTTTGTTCTTTGTATCTTGGTAAAGAAGCCTCTTGCCTTTCCCCTCCTCTTTGGAATGGGGTATATAAAGCCTATGAGAAGTAAACATAGAGCAAATCTCACGATTTACTAGATGCCCTCCTGACTTTATCAATCATCTCTTATCTATATCTTTCTTAATCCTCACACATCCCTCCAAGCACGAACGAATGAACTGGGCAGGACCCAGCTGATGATATTGCCAGGGTGAACAATACGACAGCAATTAGCTAACAGAACCTTCTAGAGGCCAGGGAGAACTTGGGGGTGAGGATGCTGAAGACAGGGATAGGAGAAGTAGGGGCGGACACAGCTTAGTCAAGACAGCCCCAGCCCTTGTGACTCACCTGGTCAACTGGCACCTCCACCTTCACCTCTGGATCTTCCCTGACTTCCAGTGCTTCTAGTGCTTCCTGGGCCTCCTTATCTGGAGTCTGAGCTTTATACACATCACCCTCTAAGGGAAAATAACAGACAATCTTTGCAAACCAACAGAAAAACTCATCCCCAGTTGACATTTTCTGAAACAAATCAAAATTTCAATTCAGGAGCTCCTGAGCTTCCTATACCATCAGACAGAAAGAAGCCCAGACAGGGCCCCTGCATTATCTCCATGCCCATCTCTCCCCTCTCTCCCTCTCTCTGTCTCCCCTCTCCCTTCCTCCCTCTCTCCTCCCCCTCCCCTCCCCTCTCTCTCCCTTCTCTCCCCGTCTCTCTTTCCTCTCTCTCCCTTTTTCCCCTCTCTCCCTTCTCTCCCTCTTTCTCCATTTCTCTTCTCTCCCTCTCTCACCGTCTCCCCCCTCCCCTCTCTCCCTTTTTCTTCATCTGTCTTCTTTTGTTCTTGCTTCTATAGAGGCCTCAGCTCAGTGGGTCCCAATTTTCGCAGTGTCTGTCTAGTTTCTATCTCCATAAAAGTCCTGGCCCCTTGAAAACTTGAGCAATTTCTGGAGCAATTTCTGTGTCCAGAGGTTTCCCAAACTACCCAGATGCTGCAGAGAAGCAGAGCAGTGTGGGAGGGACTTCTCCCACCTGCTTCCTGTCTGTAAGACAGTGTGGGCAGGACTTCTCCTTCCTGCTTCCTGTCTGTAGGACAGAATGGGCGGGACTTCTCCCACCTGCTTCCTGTCTGCACCATAACTAGACACTGCACCAAGTCCTTCCCCCCCTTCCCCCCTTGTCAGACCGAAAAGAGAGACATGCCTCAGAAAGAGCATCGTTAGACATAAACACCCGAGAGCACCTGATAGAGAGGACAGCACAGCAGTAAGAATAAGAGTAGGCGTGGCGAGAGCCATTTTAATTGTTTCTTTTTACAGTCAGGTCTGAATCTCTCTGCTAAGGGTACACAGGAACAAGCTAGATGGCCACTATGTTCACGGTTCCCTTCTAAAGTCAGGCTCGAATGATATTTGTTCTTACAGCAGGAATATCTGGCCGGGCGGTGGTGGCGCACGCCTTTAATCCCAGCACTCGGGAGACAGAGGCAGGTGGATCTTTGTGAGTTCGAGACCAGCCTGGTCTACAGAGCTAGTTCCAGGACAGGCTCCAAAGCCACAGAGAAACCCTGTCCCGAAAAAACAAAAAAAAAAAAAAACAAAAAAAAAAAAGGAATATCTGTAGTCCTCATATGCATGTGAACACGGAATTTACTTTAGATATGACGTGTTTAAGAGCTCCCCCTGCCCTCAGCTTTGAAATGTTACTGCTCTTGTGGCAGCCTACTCCTGCCCCACAACTGAACATACGTTTCAGAATAAGCTTTGTCTGAGACACACACCATACGTACACACACTTTATTACTCATACACCTTGCAAGCCATACATATACACACTACACATATACCACACACCTCCTACATATGCACACCATATACACACATACACCACACACATTAAACATATATACACTATACATATATCACACATGCCATACATGTACATGCTGTATATATATACATACACCACATATCCCATATGTATACATACCATACATGTACATATACCATACATCCCATACATATACACACTATACATATATATACCACACATCACATACATATACACACTATACACATACATACACCACACATCACATACATATGCACATACATACACCACACATCCCACACATCTATACACACACATACACCATACATCAAACATATGTAAACTGTACATGCACACACCACACACACCATAGATACACACACAATGTACACAAAGACACTATGCACACCATACATACTACATATGCACACATACAGAGAGAAAGAGAACTTTTCACAGCCTGTAGGAGAGGAACTGCCCCATTACCTGCACCGCTTTGAACTAAGGGTCCCAGGGCTGTCTTCTTTTTCTCTTTGGCATAATAAACAGAATCCTGGCTTTTAGGTGGTATGCTGTCGTTTTTGAGAGGTTCTTTGCCTTTGGGCTCCACCTAATATGCAGATTAAAAACAAAAGATATCAGAAGTAGACTCCACCTTGAGTCCTTGATCTTTGGGATGGACAAGGATAGGAAACCCAGGAATCCAGGAAGCCTCGAGGAAACCCAGGAATCCAGGAAGCCTCGAGGAAACCCAGGAATCCAGGAAGCCTCGAGGAAACCCAGGAATCCAGGAAGCCTCGAGGAAACTCAGGAATCCAGGAAGCCTCGAAGGGTCTCACCACTCCTGTCCCCTTCTGAAGGAAGTAAAGAGGATATTCTGCGCTTCCTTCCCCAATCCATTGCTAGAGAGGTCATTGGGTGTTATGGCACAAAGAGACTCCTCATTCTTTGGGACAAACTTTGAAGCCTACCAAAAGCTGCTGCTCAGAAGCACAAAAATCTCAAAACTTCAACCATGCCACAGATAAGTAAAGGGAACGGTATTTAATTTTTACAATCTTTATACTATCTGTAGACAATGGCAAAATGGTCCTCATAAAACTTAAGGTTTTTAATGTCCCCCAACCCAATCATTAGCTATCTTCATGCTGCAAGTAATATTTTTTTCTTTTTATGTATCTTAGTTCAAGTATTTGGAGGCAAATTCAGCCAAATGTATAAATGTTCACTTCAGACAAGGGACTGAATGAAATGTCCCTGCTGGTTTTACAGAGTATTGCATAAGCCAGAGTTGTGTCATAAGTACAGAAAGCAAGGCCTCAGCAGAACTGGTGTAGGGAGCAACATTCCAGCACACTGTAATGTGCCTGTTCAACATGGACAGTATATGAGTCCAAAGCTCTATACTGTGCTTGTGAAAGGCTCATTGAATAACCAAGAACCTCTGATTTGTACTAGAAGTACGTTTTAAAAGACAGATTTCAAACTTAAAAGATGATCCATGCCCGGTCCTACAGAGTACTGATCTGAGCACATATGGTCCAGATGTAGAGACCATCCACGAACCATGGATGCCATGCCACGAACATCTCTGCATGCCTCCTTGTTCTAGGCTCTGAGCTCCACAAAAGGCTCTGTCCTCCTCCTCCCTCTCTCATGGGTTGGTCTGGCTCCTCCCAGTGACCTGAAAGCTATTTGCTCCCCAGGGCCCTCAGAGACCAGGAGACACCAGAACCAATAACAGTGGTCACTCGTCTTTCAAAACTTACTTTCTTCTTTGTTTGTGTGTATTTATCATTGCCCCCAAACCTCCTGAAAGGCAAAGACAGGCAGTTAGTACATTCAAGCTCTCTATAAACTACAGGAACATCCTTGACCTAGAAAATGTCCTACTCTCTACACAAGATCTAGCCAATGACCACAGCCATCTCCTAGGTGATCATTTCAAAGGCCAAGAGGTCTTTGAAAGTCAGAGATTTATTAAGGAGATGCCTGTCCGAGGGTAGAATGGAAATAGGATTTAGGATGCTGGAGGGAGCCAGACTTTTTTTTCTTATTTTATTTAAAAAAAAAAACTATCTTTTTTCATTTTACATACCAATCCCAATTCCCACTCCCTCCCCTCCTCTCAGTTCCCTCTACCTTTCCCCTATACCCTCCATCCACTCCTAGGGTAAAGCACATTGCTCTGAGGAAGGACCAAGGCCCTCCCTACTATATCTAGGCTGAGCAAGATATCCCTCCAAAAAGAATGGGTACCAAAAAGCCAGTATAAGCAGTAAGGATAAATCCTGGTCCCACTGCCAGTTGCCCTGAAATCTGCCCCAGCCATACAGCTGTCATCTAGACTCAGAAGGTCCAGTTTGGTCCTATGCTATTTCCTTCCCTGTCAAGCTGGAGTTAATAAGCTCCCATTAGCTCAGGTAAGCTATTTCAGTGGGTGTCCCCATCATGGTCTTGACCTCTTTGCTCATATTCTCGCTCGTCCCACTCTTTGACTGGACTTTGGGAGCTCAGCCCAGAGGGGAGCCAGTCATTTTAACAGTTTTGATGCTTTCCAAGGCATGGGTTATTCACATAGCTCTCACGTGTTCATGTAGCTCTCACCACTACCCAGTGAAGCAAGAAGGCTAGACTCTTCCCGGTAAGCGCACCTTGGGGTGCTACACACAGATGATTAGAAATGGGCTAAATTAATATGTGAGAAATAGCCTAGAAGAGAATGGGCCAAGCAGTGTTTAAATGAATATAGTTTGTGTGTTGTTATTTTGGGGCATAAGCTAGCCATGCAGGCGGCCGGGGTGCTGGGGACGCAGCCCCGCCGCTCATATTACAACACCTGCTGGCTTCTCTGCAAGGGACCAAGACACTCCACCCCTCAGAGCTGATCAGTGGCAGAACTGAGATTCAAATCTGCCTGTTTCTACCCACCACATGTGCCTGCTCTGACTGGTCATTGTGCATGCTTCCATACCCCTTCCTAACTCATGGGCACTGGGCCTTCACCAGTAGCTGCTTACACACTGCACATGCCTCTCTGGGCACTTCCCTGGGCTGTCTGTATTCCCTGTGTAGACCCTGAGCTCTCAAGGATTGTGTATTACTTTATGCCTGATTTTAGAAATGCCAGGTTCAAATTATATGTGTGTGTACATATGTAAGCATATTTATATAAGCATAAATGAGAGAGGGGGAAGGAGGGAGGGAGAGAGGGAGGAAGAGAGAATATGTAAGGATAGATAGATAGATAGATAGATAGATAGATAGATAGATAGATAGATAGATAGATAGATAGATAATATAGATAGATGATAGATGATAAAGATAGGTAGGTAGGCGGATTATAGATAGATGATAGATAGATAACACATCAAGTTTTACTACTGAATAAAATCAGTATCTGAACTCAACATGTTTTGGAAAGGGCTTAGAAAAGAGACAAATGTCAGCAACACTCAAAAGAGAAAGACACAGAATTTAAGGAGATGGCTCAGTGGGTAAAGGCACTTGACACTAAGTCTGACAGCCTAAGTTAGATCCTCAGAGCCCACAATGTGAAAGGAAGAACTGACTCCCACAGTTATCCTCTGATCTCCCCCATGAATCATATGGCATGCACCCCTAGATAAATATATAAATGGATAGGTAGGTAAATGATAGGTAGGTAGGAAGGTAGATAGACAGACAGACAGACAGATAGATAGGATGCATGTTGAGTAGATGGGTAGACGGACAGATAATTTTTTAATTTAAAGGACAGGTAAAAGTTATACTCACTGCTGGACCTCACTGGGGACCCGTGGGGACTTCCAGTAAGGAATGGCTTTGAAAGTCTCCAGTCCTGCAGCAACATAAAACGAATTGTCTTGCAAATCCTTTGAGTTGTCCAAAAGATGCCCGTCCATCGTATACAACCTGTGAACACAGGAAAGAAGATGAGATAGGATTTGGCAAATGGCAGCACAGGACAGGGAGTACTTTGTCACCTGTGGTAATGACCAGCATGTCAAATATCTGAGAAGCTACACTTCCCAGCGAGCATGCAAAGGGGAGAAGTGGCACTCCCTAGCATGCATGCAAAGGGGAGACGCTGCACTCCCCAGCAAGCATGCAAAGCGAGGCAGGAAGCCTGTGGAAGCCACTTTTCCTGAACTGCACACTTTCCACTTAGAGCTTTTTAATTAAAGTGTATTTTTCATTATGCACAAACCCTCAGAGGATCTTGAGAACATGATCAGCTCTTGGTTGGTATTCAATTAATTTTAACTAGTAGCAGCTAAAATTAATATAAATTGGCTTACATTGTTGTAACAATACTTTGGAAAGAAATCAGCATTTGTTAGCAAATAATGGGCCTTTTTCTAATGACCCAATGACTTCACTCAGTACTCTTTGGCAAGTATTCACTGCCTGGTTAATTTAGGAACAGAGTCTGTTCGCTCCACTGTCGCCCTGTTACATATAGAAACAATGATGGGGTTCTACGCAAATGGAAATGATACCACCTCAGAGTCAAAGGTCCTAGCAGCCTACGAAGGGAAGTAGAAGATGCTCAGTCTGCTGCCTCCCGAAAATCCACATGTAGATAGCATGGTTCCCAGCACACAGCACTACTGGGAGGTGATGGGACCTTTAGGAGGTAGAGCAGGTATGAAGAAGCTGGACTAATAGAGTCAGGCTCTTGGAGGTGTATTAGAACCACACCCGCTTCTCTGCTGCCCCACAAGGTTAATAGCATCTTCAGCCACGTACTTCCACCATTATGTAGTGCCTCGTCACAGACCCAAAAGCAATAGGCCAAAAATTGGAGAATGGAACCAAGGAGGCCGTGAGCAGAGGCAAACCCAGTGAGACCGTGAGCAGAGGAAAACCCAGTGAGACAGTGAGCAGAGGCAAACCCAGTGAGACCGTGAGCAGAGGCAAACCCAAGGAGACAGTGAGCAGAGGAAA
>NC_022029.1:24707152-24718931 GCF_000317375.1 Microtus ochrogaster
AGACAGTGAGCAGAGGCAAACCCAGTGAGACCGTGAGCAGAGGCAAACCCAAGGAGACAGTGAGCAGAGGAAAACCCAGTGAGACAGTGAGCAGAAGCAAACCCAGTGAGACAGTGAGCAGAGGCAAACCCAGTGAGACAGTGAGCAGAGGCAAACCCAGTGAGACCGTGAGCAGAGGCAAACCCAAGGAGACTGTGAGCAGAGGCAAAACCAATGAGGCCGTGAGCAGAGGCAAACCCAGTGAGGCCGTGAGGAGAGGCAAATCCTTTCCCATACCAAGATACCTCTGGTATATTGTCATAGAATAAAGAGCTGACTAACATTGGTTTCAAGAGGAAGAAGATATAATTCAACCATGGACTTCCCAAAAAAAAAAAAAAAAGGAACTTTGTCTTGCAGAATGGAGGCAGGCTACCCATTGTGTAGGAAGAGGTGAAGTATCCTGGAGTGGCCAGAGGGACTTATATAGAAACACAAAAACCCAGGGGTCTGCCTGTCCCTGAGGGCAAAATACCAACAGGACGCATAAACACATAACTGAAGGAAAATTAACAAAGAGCTTGCATTCAGGGAGGGGCATTCATCATTAGACAAAGGAACATTTCCATGGAGTGGAGAATAGGCTGGCCACTGTGGGTAAGATGTGACAGATGGCCTTCTGTGTCATCTGATGCAGCCATGTAGGATAAGTCCAGAAGAAGAAAAGGAAAGTGGACGCAGGACACCAGGAGCAGATGGAACCCCTCACAGAATTAGCCTTCCCTCCAGGGCCCCTCTGATCCCTGGGAGGCCACTGAAGCATAGACTAACTCGTGAGCCCAGGTCAAGGTCGGGCATTTCATTTCTGGCAAGTGTCAGACTTTGTTGGTGTTGCTCCTGGGGTCTCTCCTGAGAACCTCTGCCTTGGCTCAATTCTGGAAGAAATGCAGGAGAGCACAGTGGACGGGGGACCCAGGAGAGCCACAGGCAGAGCAGGTGCTAGGATACAGCAGAGGCTTCTGCAGGAAACTCGAGCCTAGGAGTCTGCTCTCATCCTGCTGTGGTCTCGGGACAACTGAAGTTTATCCAGATACTGCTGGAGCAAATACAATGGGGAATAAGACAAGGAAGTGAGAGGTCTCTGCAGGAGATGACCGAGGGAACACTACTGTGGGTGTGTAGGTCAGAGGACAGTGAAATGTCCTGGGCCTACCAAGACCCCAGAAGAGGCACCACAGCCTGATAGTCCCAGCGAGGAAGAGGTTTGAGTAAGGACTGGCAAGCCCAGAACAAGCCCAGGTGGGGAAGCTATGAGCCACTGGCACAAGAAGTATTCAAAATGCTAAGGTCAGAGAAACAGAGCTGAACGATAGTGATGCTGAGACCTGAGGGCTCACTCAAAACCATTATCAGTCTTATGGGGAAGATGACAGCGTGCCAAAGGGATGTCACGCTGGGACCAGAAGTGTTAGAGTGGTCAGACAGAATTCTCACCGATGTGATTGGGAAAGATTGCCTACAGGAAATAAATGGGGTAGGGGGAAGATGAGACAGGAGAAATGCAGGTCTGAAGCTAGAGTAGTAAACAAAGAATTAAGAGGTGGGTGATGGGGTGGACAGAGAGACCCAGGCAATAACAACCAAAGAATGGAACACCCACTCAACAAAGATGAGACCAGAGATCTATACCAATAAAACCTTAAACATCTTAACACCAGATGCCTAGATCCCAGTCCAAGAACACAAACATGGACAAACATGACAAAATGCCTCCTACAGCAACACGTGATGGCCTTTCCCTATGCACCGTACCTACCCAGACTTCACCTTCCATCACAACTGTTCCTCTGTGATCACATACAACATGCTACATACCGGATGAAGTGCTGAGCATGTATGATGACTTCTGGAAACCACTAATATCATTTTCCAGGTGAAGAAAAAGGTATCAAAGAAGTAGGTATTCTTATGGTCACGAAAGTACAGGTGGCAGAAGACAGACTTGACCCTAAAGCCCTGCCTAGAGGCTGTGATTCTGGTCTGACTCTGAACCCTTTTGCCCTGTAAAAGCAAAACTCCCTGACTCATCTGCTGAGTTTTGCCTTAAAGTCTGATTCCCCATGTGGTCCCCCACCTTCTACGGGCCACCTCCTCCAGCTGCTGCCCAAGTCGGGGGTCTGGGAAGCAAGGTTCATTGTTGTTCTTTTGTGATGGTGGTGGTTGTTGTTGTGTGCACAATGAGCGGTGCATATGGGAAATCAGAGGACAGCTTTACAGAGTCAGGTTCCCCGCTTCCACCCTCACAGGGGTAACAGGGATCAAACTCCGATCACTAAACATACATAGCAAGCCCCTTACCCATCAAGCCGTCTCACCTGAGGCCCCTCCTTATGACGCTGTGCCCTCCACACAGAGCTCATGACAGTGCTCAGTGTTTGGTGAACAGATTAATGAAACGAGCTTCAAATAAAGGTGGGACACCCAGCTCTCACCCTCCAACCCCTGATTTCCCATGAGGGTGCCTTACTTCCGAACACCTCCCAGAGGGAAGACTTTCTCTCCAATCATGGCCAGCACGCTGCTCCAATCTGACAGGCTGAATTTGGGTATAATAATTTTTATAGGTGGGATAAATAATTTTCCGTTTGTGAAAACACTGTAGGGATAGAAGAAAAAAAGCACCATTATAACCTTAAAAGTGAGGGGAGAAACACTGACAACCCAAAGAATAAAAAACATAGGTGTATTTATAGAAATATGAAAATATTCTGATGCACTGATCAACCCTTAACAAAACACCAAGTCCTACAGAACAGTCTTCAAGTCTGCTGCCATAACAGAGGTGTTAGGAATATACTGTTTTGATTATTATAGAGTATTGTATTGTGTTGTATTGTATTGTGGCAGGGTCTCATGTAGCCCAGGCTGGTCTCAAGCTCACTCTGCAGCTGAGGATGACCCTGTGCTTCTGATGCTCCTGCCTCCACCTCCCAAGTGCTGAGATTATAGGCATATGCTTCTGGTTTACACACTGCTAGGGACAGAGCCAAGGGCTTCAGGCAGATGAGACCACATTGTAACAGCTAAGATCTACCCACAGCTCAGACAGTACCTTTCCATATAGGTAAAGGTACCCAAATGAATGGGACAAAATTCTACTTCTTAAAAATAATGTTTCAGCTGGGCGGTGGTGGCACATGCCTTTAAGCTCAGCACTTGGGAGGCAGAGGCAGGTGGATCTCCATGAGTTTGAAGCCAGCCCTGTCTATAAGAGCTAGTTCTAAGACAGCTAGGACTGTTACACAGAGAAACCCTATCTCAAAAACACAAACAACAAATAAAACACACACACACAAACACACATACAACCAAAAAAATCTACATTTCCTATGGTGATTAAATTAAAAGAAAATAGTAACCTATTAGAAAATTAAAGGAGAATTATATATGAAAAATATAGTCATATCCCTTGTCACAGAGCCTAGAGAGACATCCAGAGTTGCATGGTCCTCTGACGGTTGACACATACCTGGCCTCACCCCCAATCTTCAGGCAGCCATGTGACTTCAGTAGGCTTAGCTCATTATTGCCATATGGGGAAAGTGTACTGAGAAGTTTCTTCCAAACTCGAAGATTCTATTTCGTTTGCTACGCCCCAGGAATTACCACCCCTTGAAGCTAGTTTCAATGGTTCATTGTTTTCATTAAATTAAGGTAAAGTCAACCGTGTGTGGTGGCACACACTTATCATCCAAGCACATGGGAAACTGAGATCAGAATATAATATGTTCTAACCTGGCTAACCTGGACCAACAGAAAGAACCTATCCCCCCCCCCAAAAAAAAGTGTAATATACAAGGCTTATTTCTTTTAGCCCATGCTTTTTTTAACAGTGTTGTGAGCTCAACTGTAGAACTCACAAGTTTCTTTGTAATCTCTTGGATTTTTTTTCCTTAAATGTGAATGGCCTAGACTGTAGTAAATATATTTTCTTCTCAGAGAGACTATAAACACTGGTTGAATGTGTTGTCCCAATAGACAGAATCTACTTCCTCCACTAAATCTCTGGAGCAAGAGAGACTTGCAGCCAGCCAGCAGCAGCCTTTAGCTTCTTCAGTATTTAAAACATTGCCTTGAAAAAAAAAGAAATGGAAGGATATGATGCAGAGTTGGCACAGCATTTTCAACAACTACAAATGATTGATAACAAAAATTTTTCTATATAACAGAATCCATAGAGACAACTAACCCGGGCTCATAGGCGCTCATGGAGTCTGAACCGACAGCTGAGGAGCCTGCATGGGACCAACCCACACCCTCCACATACGGGTGACAGTTGTACAGCTCGGTCTACTTGTGAGACTCCTAGGAATGGGAGAAGGTCTGTCTCTGCCACTTTGGCAGGCTTTTGAAAACCTATTTCTCATAGTGGGTGGCCTTGCCCAGACATCATACAAGGGGAGGAGCTTAGTCTTACTGCAACTTGATATGCCATGCTTTGTTGACACCCATGGGAGGCCTGCCCCTTTCTGAACAGAAACAGAGGAGGGGATGGAGGGGGTCAGAGGAGAGGTGAGGGAGGGAATGGGAGGAGAGGAAAGAGGGGAAACTTCAGTGGGGATGTAAAATAAGCAACAAATTTAATTTTTTTAAAAAATCTTTCGAAATACAGATTAACAAAAATAAAGTGCTTTAACACAAGTGTGTTCTGTTTTGCCTGTATTGTGCCTGTGGGTTGTGTGTGCACGTGCAAGTGCACATACAAGCGGAGGATAAAGGGTAACCTCGGCTAAACATTGGCCAGCTTTTTTTTTTTTTTGAGACAGGGCCTGGAACTCTCCAAGGAGACATAATTCTGAAGGCAGTGAGAAAGGGAATACACTGCTTAATCAGCACACCACCTGCTGTGTGCATTTACACTTTCCACAATAGAGGAAAGGAAACATTTTAAATCTTGGAGGATGGGAAATAGCATATGGATCTAGATGGATTTTAGCCAGCAAGAAATGGTGGTAGCAGTCCATTGACTACATACTTCCCACCTGTGTTATCAAATTTTCTGATTATTCAGATAAGCAAATACCCCAACTCTGGGACCCAGCTGAAGAAAGACAGTGGCTTCCCCAGTCATAGAGGCTCAGTGGAAAGTCAAGTCCTTCTGACTCCAAATCCCAGGTGAGGTCTTCCAACTAAGCATCCTTCCCCCAATGGGTCTCCCTTCTCAGAAATAGGTTGACGTGCACCACTGCAAGAAACCCAGGGCCATTTTTATTCCTGTTCCACCACTATGGTAAGGTAGCCACATTCTGCTGTGCTGGGGAGAGCCATGAATATCACCTCACACATTGGGCTTGCTCCCTCTTAACTTCCTCATTCACTGGGAAAGCAAACACCTTTACCCAAGAACAAATTCAAGTTGCAAGTTGAGTTGAATAGGAAAATTCTTCAATACCAAAGTCAAAGCCATGGGGCTGGAGAGATGGCTCAGAGGTTAAAAGCATTGCCTGCTCTTCCAAAGGTCCTGAGTTCAATTCCCAGCAACCACATGGTGACTCACAGCCATCTGTAATGGGGTCTGGTGCCCTCTTCTGGCCTGCAGGCATACATACAGAAAGAATATTGTATACATGCATACATAAATAAATAAATAAATATTTTTTTAAAAAGCCATGGTCTCTAGAGTTGACCCTGGAACTGCACACCATTTCTCTCACCACTCCACCCCTTCTGGACAGTGAGGTCATGAGGAGACACGCCCATCTGTCTCTCGGTCTTCCCTGACCTGACACACTCAGAAAAAAATAGGCAGCAGGAGTCAGATGAAGCACATGCAGACAGCTGAACCTCCTGTTCTCTTTGGGTCTCAACTTCCCCACTTCCAAAACTGGAAACCTGGTATATTTTGAAGAATTCACAACAGCAGCTGAATCACCAGCTACAGACTCCAGCGGGACACCTTCTAGAAACTCTGCTGTTATCTCAGCAAACTGGTATGATTAAAGGGAGAGAAGGGTCTAAGAAGTTATCTAGGTGAATAAAACACTGGCTGAGCAAGTGTGAGAACCAAGTTTAGGTCCCTAATGCCTTTCTAAAAGTTGGGAAGACATAGCAGCCCTCAGACCCCCAACACTTGGGAAGTAGGGGCAGGGATAAATCATGTTCGAAGTACAGTGAGTGAGCCTGCCTCCGTGGATAAAATGGCTTGTGATTGAAGAAGATACTCAGTGCCAATCTCTGGCCTCAGCATATACACATATACACATGTGCACCTACACATATGTGAACATGCATGCATGCACAAATACCAAGCATACAAAATAAAGTGGGAAAGGCTAGGAAGATGGTTCAGTCAGCAAGTGCTTGTCTTGCAAGCATGAGAATCTTAGTTTTATCACCAGAATCCAGAGAGAGAGAGGGGGGGGGAGGGAGGGAAAGAGGGAGGGAGGGAGGAAGGAAGGAAGGAAGGAAGGAAGGAAGGAAGGAAGGAAGGAAGGAAGGAAGGGCCAGGTGTGATGGAGTGCAATTGTAATCCCAGCCCTGAGGAATAGGAGAGAGTCAGATTCCTAGGGTTTGCTGGCCAATCTCAAAAACAATGGAATACGGCAACAGAATCTGTCCTTTGACCCTCTACATATTGGTACATACATGTGTGTATGCACCTACACACATGAGAACACACACTACACACACACAGTAGAGCACACAGTACAGAGAACTCAAGACATGCTCATGAACTGACAGATAGGTATATTCCAAGCCTCTTCCCCATGAGACTTCCTCATGAGGACTCCAAACGGCTTCCGAGCATAAAACTAAACTCTGGGTCCCACTGCAACTCCTGGGCACTGATGCAACTCTTCTTCTCCCTTGGGAGAGACACCATCACTATAATGCTTCCCAAGGAGACACAATGGGGCTCAACGACCTAGGTAACAATCTTGCACTTGGCAGGAATTGGACAGGGAAAGGCCAGTTGTTTAGTCTGCTCAGATGACCCCTGGGTGGCCTCCAAGTCTATCACAAGAGTCTCTGCTCTCGTTTACACAGCATGAGTCCTCACGGCGGAAGGGAGAAAAAGATGGTTTGGGACTTGTCAACTTTTACCTTGACCAGCCCTTGTTCTCACTTCTACCACAAACACAGCCTCGGCAAAACCTGTGATGTAATGCAGACCTAGGGGAGATGCTCCCTGGCCCCCTGCCTCCTCCTCCTCCTCCTCCTCCTCCTCCTCCTCCTCCTCCTCCACAGAAACAGATAACTCTCTCCTAAGACAAACAGCAAAGACCATCTTTCTCACTCTGACACCTGTATCTTCCCAGTGTCTCCTAAACACTTGTTCTTCCAAAATACTGCCAAGCCTAAGGTCGCCATAGCTACCTACTTGTATATGCCACCACCACTTCCAGTAGAGAGAACCGCATTGATCAAGGAACTCAGGTGGGATTCAGGATGCTTCTACTCATTGCATATACTGATGTTAAACTTCAGGTCCAGGTCTCACATCCAAAAAATGAAGGACTGCTGAGACCAGAAGAGCCTCTGAATGAAGTTTTCAACCTGAGGCTCCACCAAGAGCCATGGCAGCAAGCCATGGCCCAAGGCAAACAGATGTCCTGAGAGCTACGCAGCAGACATGATGTTGTGGCCACAGTCAGCTTCTAGCCAAGCTCTGGGGCATGGTCTTAATTGTCATCTTTTGTCCCCTGATTTTTCTTGCTTGCCAACAGACAAAACATGTGCCTGCTACCCCCCAGTTCCAATGACCTCATCTCTTTGGCCTAAAACATTCTCCCATGAGGACTAGAGAGTCTCTGGGAAAACATTCCCAGGATTCATAAACTTTTCACCTGTTCACTTCTAAGAAACAATGGAAGCAAAATTCTCTGAACCCCACCCCCCCACACGCCATATTCTTTACTTCTCCACGTGAAGCTAAACTGAGAGTGGGGACCCCACTACAGAGCAGCATAGGTGAAGGGTGTCCCTGCAGAGTGAGACTCTCAGGCTTCACAGTTAAGACCAGAACCAGGTCCCACTTCTGAGCCCCAGTCTCCAACTGAGTGACTTCCCATTTCCATAGCCAGAACCATCTACTTGGTGACCCCTATGACCCACCAAGGAGCTCCAGGCTTTTCCTGCACAGAACGGAAGCCACACTCCACAGCAGTGCCAGCCTTGCCATGCCACTGCAGGAGAAGGTCAGAGTCCCTCCTCCTCTGAATCCCTGACACAGAGAACCAGATGCAGAGAACGGCTCCCTGACTTCCTCTGGCTTCCACAGTCGCAAGCTCTCCCGGCTAAAGTGGTGGGCTTTTTTCCCTGGTGGAAGGCTGCTGCATTTAGATGGCTATTTGGGTCCATCTAGTGGAACTTCTCAGCACTCCTATCAGGAGGTGAAACACATCTTCTGCCAGAGTCACTGGCATAAGGGGCCATGGCCGCAAGCTGTAGCTACAGAGATGTGTCTTCATTAGCCAGGACTCACAATATTCCCTAAGAATGTGGTACGTTCTCCACAAAAGATGGTGTCAGAAACACTTAAAAACACTGGAACTTCTATTATTTTAGAGACGCCCTGGTACATTTCAAACATTTTTAAATTTCATCCAGTGTTTGTGTATGCATGAATGTGTGTGCACACATGTGTGCGTGTGTGAGCTTGTACATGTCACAGAACTTGTATGAAGGTTAGAGAGCAACTTGCAGAAGTCTCAATTCTCTCCTTCCACCATATGAGTCCAGAGGATGGAACTGAGGTCATCAGGTTCAGTAACAAATATGGAGGTGATGTGGGATTCCGCTCTGTATGCTGGGAATACCATTGGTTAGTAAAGAAGCTGCTTTGGGCCTATTGCAGTGCAGAATAGGGCAAAGTGGAAATTCCAAGCAGTTAGAGGAGGAGAGAGTAGGCGGAGTCAAGGAGAAGCCATGTAGCCACCAAAAGAGACAGATGCCCACCCCAGAACCTTGCCAATAAACCAACAACCTCTTGGTAAGATACAAAATAATAAAAATGGGATAATTTAAGATAAAGAGCTAGCTAGAAATACACTTCAGTTATTGGCCACACAGTATTGCAAATAATATAATTTCTCTGTGATTATTTCAGGTCTGGGCAGCTGGGAACAAATGAACAGCCTCCGCCAACACGTATGAATGTGTGAGTGTATAACCAATGTGGAGAACAAGGGATGTCTCAGAAGTCCGTTCTTCTCTGTATAGTATCCAGGGGTTGAACTCAAGTTGTCAGGCCTGTGGGCAAGTGCCTCTGCCCACTGAGCCATCTTGCCAGGCTCCTGGTGTTTTTCTTTGCACTTACCCTTTCTCAGCACATTACAGGTCCCAGAAAGGCGCCCACTGCTAAGAGCCTGGCTCTTCTGAGGCCTGGCATTTTCAAGAAGTGGTATGAGAACCCCTGACTTGTGTTTCTAAATGACTCCCTTCTAGAAGCTGAAGGAAGGCAAGGGTCATCCAAAGACACAGTCCTTGAGACTTTGAAAATGGTGGGAGAAGCAATGCTTGCCTAACTAAACCATTCCCTTCTCTCTTTTTTTAAGATTTATTTATTTATTATGTATACAGTGTTCTGTCTGCATGTATGCCTGTACACCAGAAGAAGGCGCCAGATCTCATTACAGATGGTTGTGAGCCATCATGTGGTTGCTGGGAATTGAACTCAGTACCTCTGGAAGGGCAGCCAGTGCTCTTAACCTCTAAGCCATCTCTCCTGCTCCTTTCTAACTGCTTTTGTACCTCAAGGAAACTGTTGCAGATCATGGCACCCCAACTGGATGGCATTCTCAGAGAAGGACACTTGAAGGACAATCACAGAGAGGTGGTCTGTGGTCGGAGAGACAGAGGAGAAGGGGAGGACATAGAAGAGGAAGTGAGGAGCAGGCTGAGAACAGGTGCCCCAGCTGGAGAGCACTGCCTATGAAAAGCTGGGACACGCTCAGATTTGACATTCATGACACTGAACTCACTTTATATGTCGGGTTGTCCTGCTTTGTGTTTGCCACCTGGAAGGCACGTTGATGTCACAATGTACCACTGGCTTGATCTGCAAAACAAACCACAGGGCTCAGAGTTCGCTTCAGGTGAGCAAATACTAGTCAGTACCAACAGCAAGGACAGCGGAATCCCAAAACCACCAAGGGTGTCGGTCACCAAGGACAGGTCCCCAGGGATTCAGAGGGGTGGGTATGCACCAGGAGTCCAACCTCTCCAATGGGTGACAGGTGGGTTGATGTCGGTTGAAGGCAATATACTCCAAGTAGTGGGGAGCGGGAAGGAGACACAGAGTTTCTGGAAAGAGTGACAGAGGAGGACATGGCTCATAATGGGGATGCGCTCAGTAAATGCACTCTGGTGGCCAAGGTATCTTTTCCGTGCTCTGATCGACAAATTACAGGGTAGGAGGAGCGGACAAGTAGCTTCCATTTTCAGACCAGAGTTAAGTACGGTAGCCCAGTGGGACACTTTCCTATGTTCCCCAGGCCTGCTGGGCTCTTTCCTGAGAATGAAAATGCAGAGGCAAATACAAGGCCTTCTCAGGACACTACCTCAGGCTATTCAAATAGCAGGAAATTTGGGGGATCCTGGCACAGAAGAATAACAGCTCTCTTCCTCCAGCCTGCTGGCCAGGAGTGCACAGAGAAGCAAGAGAAAAAGACTGGGGGGTCAAGGCTGCCCCTGAGCTGGTCAGCAGACTGGCCCCGCACCCTAGACCAGAGCCCCTGTAGGTCACTCCAGTGCATCATGGACTCGGCTAAAGGGCTGCCCTGACCACTGGACTCTGTCCCTCAACCCACCAGGTGGCCAGCATAGGTCCCCACCTCTTGCCTTGCCCTTATCCCCAAGCACACAGGTCACACCTTCTGTCTCTGTTTATATCCCACAGCTGTTGTGTGCCTGGTTCAAGTCTTCCATACCCTTCACTTGGCAGTAGGGTCAACCCTGCCTGAGTCCCACTTCCCTGTCACCCCCATCACTGACCGCCACCCAGTATGGGAGGTCCCACCTGGGGACTCAGGCCACTAGCACTGTGTCTCCCTGCCACGCCTTTGAGCCACTCCATACTGTCAGTCAGTAACCCTAACCTGTCCCATGACACATAGGCCACAGACTCAGCAGCCTCTAAGGCCCTGTGGCTCAGCATAATCCAGGTTTTCTTCTTCCCCATATCCGCCACTCTTCCAAGTTCAAAGTTATCTTTAGAATGGTACAAGAGGAGTCATCCCCCATGGATACTGAGAACCTGGTGGTCCTCCTCCCTCACGTTGTACACTGCATGGGGCAGTCCTGTGTACGTCCCCACACACACACAGCAGTACCAGGTGGGGTCTTTCCACTCCTCACTCTGCTAAGCCCCCCACTTCCCAGGCTATGAGCCCCACCTCCCAATCCGCATCCACTAGAAGCACAGAAGATCTCGGCTCTGGCAAACACCTCCCTCCCACGCTTTCTATAAGACTCTTAGAACCAGGCTGTGGGGGTCTCGCCTCTACTGAGGCCTTTGTTCTGCCAGTTCCCAGGCCTGCCTTGCTCTGCCTTGAGTAAGGGGACTCAGGAGCCTGCCCCACCCTCACGCCTCTCCCTCCCAAGCCTTCCCCAGCTCAGCACGAGATGGAACATAGCCTGCTAGTTCAGGGAGCTTGTCTGAACCTCTCAAGATGAATGAAAAAGTCACAGTCAGATTGTCTTCAAAGAGAGTGACAGACAGAGACACGGAAAAGTAAGGGCCAGGCCATCACACACACACACACACACACACACAGACACACACACACACACACACACA
>NC_022029.1:24719031-24734987 GCF_000317375.1 Microtus ochrogaster
CACACACACACACACACACACACACACACACACACACACACACACACACACACACACACTGAATGTACTGACCCTGAACCCTGGAAACTCTATTTAGAAGAAAGGAGTGTGGCGTGCTGGGCCTAGAGGAGATGCAAAGCCTGTGGACTTTGGCATCTGCTGTATCCATTGGTTATCAGTGGCCAGAGCAGAGACATAACCAGGAGGCAGAAAATGGGACAAATGGCACAGACTCACAGGAGTAAATCACAGGCTGAAAGCCAGGTGATGCAGGTCAGAGCCCAGCTCTCCTGGGCAGGGATGTGTGACCACCGCTCTCAGCAGCACTTTGCTAATTCTTTTTATTTTTTTCCAAGAGAGGGTTTCTCTGTAGCTTTGGAGCCTGTCCTGTTCCAAGGCTGGCCTTGAACTCACAGAGATCTGCCTGCCTCTGCCTCCCAAGTGCTGGTATTAAAGGCATACATCACCACCAAAGAATTAGTTTGCTAATTCTTTACAGTGCAGATGACCTATCTTACAGAATTCTTATGACCATGAAATGGCAGAATATTTTATTTTAAAAAAAATGCAATGTGATATCTATCATATTGTCATAAATTCTTAAAATTAAGTTAACTTGAGAGTCCCCTAACACACCCAAGGAAGGAGAGGCAAGTCTACTTAGGCATCTTGGTCTCGTTTTGAGCCTATCAGATTTGCTGACCACCATTGTAGATGACAATGTGGAGATCCATCTGTGCAGCTTTGAAACTGGGGAGATGCTCAGTCTCCTCTCACGTCTGGCTCCTCTCAACTGAACTATCAGCATCCCTGTGGCCAGCTCTCGGAGTCTTATGTGGAGCCCCAGTTTCTTAGCCCCCAACTGTTCTTAGCCACTCTGTCTACCCCTAGCTCTTACCTAACCTTTTGCTGCCCCATCCTCGTGTGGTGTGTGTGTGTGTGTGTGTGTGTGTGTGTGTGTGTGTGTGGTGTGTGTTGCCTGCTCACGTATACAGGTGCCTATGTGCATGCATGTGGAAACCAGAGTCAACCTCAGGTGTCATGCCCCAGGATCACCCACCCATCCCTTGGTTTTTAAAGTAGGGTCTCTTGCTGGGACCTGGAGCTCATCAACCGGTTTGACTGACTAGCCAGCAAGCCCCCAAGCTCTGGAAGTGGGGAAGGTAGAAAGAGTATAAAATCCGAAGGTAAATTAATATTGCTGCAAGAAACTATCTTCCTGACAAGGACATTGCATTCATGACCTCATGGTAGCTGTGGTTGCTGGCCCATGACCTACACAAAATGAAGCATTCAGCACTCCAGCACAGAGAAGGGGTGGGAGGCGACTCCTAGCTGAGGAGCTAAAGGCCGTTTCTGGCAGCTGAGGGAGGGTCAGTGTGGCCCATGGTATGTTGCCCATGCTCCAGGGGACGATACTTTATACCCACGTCCACATAGGCAGCAGTAAATGGTGGACAGATGCGCACCTCCAGGCCCAGTTTTTGGTTTCTTCAGACAGTATCTCACTCTGTAGTCCTGGCTGACTTAGAACTCACTGATACCCCCCTGCCTCTGCCTCCAAAGGGCTGGGATTAGGGATGTGCCACCATGCCTAGCCAGCCCCAATTTTTCCCATGGGTGCTGGGACTTAGATTACTGACCCCAGACCCAACCCTTCCCTCACAGCGATCAGAGACAGGGTACCCTGTCATTGCCCTCCTCATGCTCTGCATTCCAGCTGGCCTTCGGGGGTTCTTCCCTGTCTCTCCCCACCCTTGTTTGTTTGGGGGTTTTAAGAATTGTTTGATCATCATTTTTTATTACCATTGAGTTATTTCACACATGAATACAATGTATTGAAGTCCTAGCTACCTCCCATTCAGCCCGTCCAGCTCCTCCCAGCCACCCCCAATACCCCAGTTCTAACTTCATGTCTTATTTTTAATAATCCACCGAGCCTAACTAGTGCTGCCCAGCAACTGCCAATATCTCCTTAGCTTAGATGCGGGCCTCTTACATCCCTTCCTTCTGTAGGCTCAAGTGCTGTCTGGCGTGATCTTGTGCAAGTCATGTGTCAGCAACCACAGTGGCTGAGAACTCATGAGTGCAGTGTCGTTATTAGGTCCAGAAGACATTTTGTAGCAATAGTCTCTGATCTCGAGCTCTTACAATTTTTCCATCCCCTCTTGGGAGTTGGGGGTGTGATATAATCCCCCCCCCTTAGAGCTTTGAGAACATCACAATCACTTCTTCTCTGCACTCTGACCCAGTTGTAAATCTCTGCATTGACAGCTGTTGACTGTATACAGAAGTTTTTGGGAACGAGAAATGACAGTTGGACTGACCTGTGTGTACAAAGCTAAGTGTTTAGAAAGTAGCTTGCAATGCCCCTGTCCTCATATCCCTTATGGTTTTCTTGTTTTGTGGCTTAACCATCCTTTTGAGTGTGAGCCTCCTTGGGGTAGGAAGTCCCACAACAGAATGGCCCTACTGCTGACTAGGGAGCAGCCCCCGGGAGATAGTGGTGACTACCCATGAAGCTGTAAGTGGATGAGGGAAAGGAACCAGGACAAATGCACAACTCTGCTAGTAGCAGAAACTCCAGTAGGGGAAGAGATCCAGGGTAAGGGAGAACAGGGGCTGCAGAAAGGGCATGCATGTATCCACTATTGCTCTGCTGTGTGTTGCATGTCAAATGATTCAGACCTGCACGGCTGCAGTGGTAAACGAATGGCTGTGAATATCAGCAACGGGCAAGCATTGACAGACCTGGTCTGAAAACAAAACGGCAGCAATTGTGCTCGGAGAAATTCTACTGGGTACAGACACCCTAGGAAGGGCTTTCTGCTTGATTGCCTACAACTATGAAACAATGGGCTAATTGCTCCTCTGATGTGCTAATGACTCATTAACCCTGATAGCACCTGCCTAATTAAATAACAGCAGCTATTAAGTACACACTCAGGATTCCTGTTCCCTGTCCTCCATGTAATCAGGTCCTAAGAGGAGTCTAACAAATGTGGCTGCTGCTGTCGGATGGGAAAGACAGTCTCACTCAGACTTAGCTCTCATGAGTCACACATCACAGTCTGCCAGAGCCTGAAGTACCCAACGGGCTATAAACAAACCTACTGCCCAAGGCGGTAAAACTAAACCTAGAACTGAGCCCTGAGGATAACCTCGGAGCATTTCTCACTGCAGCTACAGGACAGCTGCCAACTGGCTCTGAGCCCTGGGGTAAGTTCTATAAAAGAGCATAACTCATCTCCCAAACAACCTCAAGAATACCCAAGTGACAAGAAACCAGATTGTTCAACCTTCCCAGGAATGCATGGCTCCAAGGGCTCTTGTTCATGAAAAAACATCCAAAGACATGTCCTCACAGGGCATAGCCACGGCACCATGCTGCCAGGGTGCTCGGTGACGCCTGGGATGGCGCTGGCTCTTGCCCTCGTAATGTGGGGTTCAGCTGCTAAGCGTTCCTCGGCCTGCTCTTGGGGTGTATGATGCAGTCCCGGTAACAAACCCCTTCCCAAGAGGGAAAGGTCCAGGTGGAAGACACGCCTTGGCAAATGCCTGGAGTAGGTTAAGGGATGGCTCACCTGACAACTGCTCCCCGTCATTGTCCCACAAAGTCTCTGCTCTTTCACTTGCTCTCACACCATCCGACCACCCTCGGGACGCATCCAAACATCTCTTGCTGCGCAAAGCCTGAGCCAAAAAGACGCTAGCACCAAGGAGAGCTGTCCTCACATAAACACACCCAGAAAGAAACCAGATAATGAGCAATAAACTCTTCTATGCTCCAGGGTTATGTGTGGAAGGCGGACAGAGGTGTCCACGAAGAAAGCTCTGCCATTAGTAGGTGCCTAAGCTACTGTCTGAGCCAATTAATATCAGAAACGGATGGGTGCCAGGGACCACGAGAACCTCAAGGAGCATGCCATGGTCTACACAGTCCTTGTTCTTATTTGTAAAAAACATTTTTACTGGCCTGAAATGCACTATGTAGCTGGGGATGGCTTTGGCTCCAGATTCTCCTGCCTCTACCTTCAGAGTTTGGCACTATGAAGGTGCCAAAGCATGCGATTATCCTGTTCTATTTTATCTATTTATTAAAGTTTTAAATTCATTTTATGTATCAACCACAGTTCTCCCTCCTTCCCCTCCTCCTTCTCCCCCCCCACCTAGCCCCCATCCCCCAGGCCCCCACTCCCCCATCAACACCTCATAGAGGTTAATGCTTCTCATTGGGGAGTCAACAAAGTTTGGCATATCAAGTTGAGGCAGGAACAAGCTCCTCCCCTCTGCATCATAGGGAATGGGCCAGTTCATGCACCAAGGATAAATCCCGGTCCCACATGCCAGGGGCACCCTGTTTCTCTTTATCTATGTTTTGCCTCTAGGCTTTTTACCCCTCTTTATTTTATATGTCTTTCTTTCCTTTTTACTCTGTGACTGGCTGGATGGTTTGCCTCTGGCATATCTCTCTCTCTCTCTCTCTCTCTCTCTCTCTCTCTCTCTCTCTCTCTCTCTACTTCTTTCATTTTTCCTTCCTTTTCAAGCCTAGATTTCTCCTCCTATTTATTCTCTCTGCCCTGTCAGCTCTGCCTGTCCTTCCTCTGCCCCACTATTGGCTGTTCAGCTCTTTATTAGACCAATCAGGTGCCTTAGGCAGGCAAGTGAAACAACTGCAACACATCTTTACATAATTAAACACACGTCTATCCACCATTAAATAAATGCAGCATACATGAAAGGAACACGTCTTTACACAGTTAAAGCAATATCCTGCAGCATAAAAAAATATAACACATCTGTGCCTAGTTAAAATAATATTCCACAATACTACATCTTTGGGGAAATATTTTGATTCTTTTCCATTAAAAATGACAAGCCATGGGACAAGCTCAGTGGGTGAAGCACTTACAAGTTTGAACCCCCAGACCCTCAGGACCCACAGAAAAGCAGGTAACATGCACATCTGTAATCCCAGCACTCCTACAGGGATGTGGGAAGCAGAGATGAGAAAATCCCCCAGAAGCCCTAAAGCCAGCCAGCCTGGCTTACACAAGGGTTCAAAAACCTTTCCTCAAACAAGGGGGGGGGGGAGATGAGGACACTAAAAGTGGTCACCTGACCTCTGCACACACGCTGTCACATGTGCCGTGGCATGCCCATGCCCATGCTAGTGCATACATACATGCTCACACAGAGACAATCTTTTAATGATGAGCTGTATGACTGAGCCAACTTACTGTGCTTTGTAACGTCCCCTCTGGGAGGCTAGGAAGTAAGCAGGAGTACACCGCTCAGTCCAGCTGTGCCTCCATCTCCATCATATCCACCAACTAGAGGAAGCTGCTCTTTTCCCAATGGGAGGAACATACATGCTAAGGGACACATGTGTGTCACACACACACACACACACACACACACACACATACACACACACACACACACACACACACAAATGTTCTTGGCAGGAGTTCATCCTCCAAATTCTCATCCATTATACCCTTTTTAAAAAAGATAGCAAATAAGACCCAGGCACTCCCGGGTTGGTAATAATCACCTCCTGCAGGCTCTGATGATGGCCATTGTGAAAAGAGTAAGCAGGTGGGAAGAAAGTGATGAACTAGAGAAAAGCAAGACTCGAGGGATTCTAGTTTAATCTGGGGCATGTTCGCCACAGTTACCCAGCTCTTTCCCTCCACGGGCCAATCACACGCTTGATTAGTGATTGCAGCAGCTTCTGTGCCAGCCTGAGAGAAGGGAGCCAGGTCTTCAGATAGAGCTAGAGAGAGGGCAAGCAAGCAGGCACTGGAGGGAGTGATGAAGGTCCAGCTGCCATCTAAAGCTCCTTCCCCATCTCCCACACTAATCCTGGAAACCCCCGATGGTCCCGCAAACCCAAGACAATCTCTAAAATGCTTCTAACAAAAGCTCGGAAGTCATTAACCCTCACCAAGCCAGCACAGAGATCCCTGGGGAAGGAATAGTAGACCCTGCAAAGAGAAGGGATGTAAAAGGAGGTCCCTCCCAAAGAGATGGCTTCTTACACAACAGGGGGAAGACAAATTAGAACAGACATAACGAAATAGGAATCGGGAAATTGGAAAACCAGTAAAGCCAGATAATGGTTCCCGAAAAGCTTAATAATGTTAATAAACCTGCAGCCAAAGTGAACTAATTCAGCTCATCTTATTAGTCTCAAACACTTACCTCCTTCAACTTTCTCATCTTTGGAGGTTTTCTGGGAACTATATGAATATAGCTGCAAAAAGAGAGAGAGAGGAGAAATCATAGTTAGAAAGACAGTACTCACTCTGAGCCATGGAACCTCTGCCAAGAGGAGCCAATGTCAGCAAGGAAGCAGGCAACCCCACAGGGCAGGAATGAATCCACATCAGAACGTGACAGCTGCGTGTCATGGGACACACATATGTGTGTATACGTATGTATGTATGTATGTATGTATGTATGTATCACTAGAGTGACCTTAGAAATAATGGTCTAAGGCTTGGTGGCTAAGAGCACTGACTGCTCTTCCAGAGGACCCAGGTTCAGATCCCACTACCCAAACGGTGACTCACAACCATCTGGTATCCAAGCATTCTGAGATCTAAGACTCCTCTTCCGGCCTTTGCAGACTCCAGGCATGTACATGGTGTACAGACAAAATGCAGGCAAAAATACTCATACATACTTTTAAGGGAAAAAAAATCTTTTAAAATATATTTTAAATATTTGTATTTAAATGAATAGTTTAAGTAACAGTAAATAATTATCTAATTCCCTGGCCTTCTGACTTTTTGGTGATGGTGGTAATGTTTAGTTGGTTAGGTGGTGGACTGGTTGGTTGATTGGTTGGGATTTGGGTTGTGTTTTCTGTGAGATGGCCTGACTCTGTAGTCCAGGCAGTCCTAGAAACTGTCACTTTCCTGCCACTGTCTCTGGGATTGCCGGCACACAAGCTTCATGGCTATCTCCACTTATAAAGGAGCCAACTCAGAGCAGGGTGACAAAACCGTGAGGCAGGAGGGACATCTCCACCCATCACTTCCCCCCCCCCCCGCTTGAGGGCAGCCCTGGACCTAGAAACCTGCCTCAAGCCCTATGAAGTGACTGTTTAAGGTGACCATTTCAAGCAGGTCTGTGGGATTTCCCTCTGTATGCTGTGATTACCATTAATGAATAAAGAAACTGCTTTGGACCTATAGCAGGGCAGAACTGAGCTAAGGGGGGGACACGGACACGTAAGCTGAATGCTGGGAGGAAGAAGGGCGGAGTCAGAGAGATGCCATGGAGCCCCTCCAGAGACAGACACCGGTTGGAATCTTGCTGGTAAGCCGCAGACACGTGGCAATACACACATTAATAGAAATGGGTTAAACTAAGATGTAAGAGTTAGCCAATAAGAAGTTCGAGCTAATGGGCCTCCAAGCAGTGTTTTAAATAATACAGTTTCTGTGTGGTTATTTTGATTCTGGGCAACAGGGACAAACAAGTGGCCCCCTCCTTGCCACACAGGTCATTAATGGAGCAGGATCCTAAGCTCCTCAATAATCCCCCTGTCCTATTTAGGGTGACTATGGCTGTGATGACACACCATGACCAAAGCAGCTTGGAGAGAGAGGGATTTATTTCCCTCACAGTACATTTAACAGTTTATCATCAGAAGCAGTGAGGGCAGGATCTCAAGCAGGGCAGGAGCTGATGCAGAAGCCATGGAGGGTGCTGCTTACTGGCTTATTCCTCCTGGCTTGCTCAGCCTGAGTTCTCAGAACCCAGGACCACCAACCTAGGGATAGCCCCACCCACAATGGGCTGAGACACCCCACTAAGTAAGAAAATGCCCTACGGGTTTGCCTGTAGCCTGATTTTTAGAGAGACATTTTCTCAGTTGAGGATGCCTCTTCTCAGATGGCTCTAGTTTGTGTCAACACAAAACTACCCAGCACCGTTGGCCCCTTGTCAACCTGACAGACAAGCACTTCACATTCCAGTTAGAACCTTTCCTTCCTAATTTATCGCCAAGATGGCATGTTATTATTAATATCACAATATAAAACATAAATAATTTTGAAAGTTCCACAGTCTTTAAAAGTTCAATCACATTAAAATTTCATCTCGAGGTTGAAGAGATGGCTCAGCAGTTAAGAGCACAAGCTGCTCTTCCATAGGACCTGAGTTCAATTCCCAGCACCCACATGGTGGCTCACAACCATCTGAATTGAGATCTAGCGCCCTCTTCTGGCTGCAGGCATATAGGCAAACAAAACACTGTACACATAATAAATAGTGTCCCAAAAGTTCCATCTCAGCCAAGTGGTGGGGACTCATGCCTTTAATCCCAGCATTCAGAAGGCAGAGGCAGGTGGATCTCTGTGAGTTCAAGGTCAGCCTGGTCTACTTAGCTATACAGAGAAATTCTGTCTTAAGAAACAAAACAAACAAATAGTTCAGTTTTTTTAAACAGCCAATTCAAAATCTCTTTTAAAAATTCAAATTTTCTCAACTATGGGCTCCTGTAAAAATCAAAATTAAGTTAAATACTTTCTTACTTTGAGAAGGAAGAGCCAGGGCACAGTCACTATCAGATCAGAGCAAAACCAAACTCCAACATTTTTTTTTTTTTTTGATTTTTGAGACAGGGTTTCTCCATAGCTTTTGGTTCCTGTCCTGGAACTAGCTCTTGTAGACCAGGCTGGCCTCAAACTCACAGAGATCCGCCTGCCTCTGCCTCCCGAGTGCTGGGATTAAAGGCGTGCGCCACCACCGCCCGGCAAACTCCAACATTTTAAACCACTCAGGGTCCAATATTGGAATTCATTCATTGATGTGGGAGTGTCATCTATCTATCTGTTGCTTTCATTGGTTAATTAATAAAGAAAACTGCTTGGCCTGATAGGGCAGAATATAGATAGGCGGAGTAGACAGAAGAGAATGCTGGGAAAAGGGAAGTGAGCCAGTCGCCATGATTCTCCTCTCTGAGACAGACACAGGTTACGGTCTTTCCTTAACCTCGTGGTGCTACACAGATTATTAGAAAGGGGTTAATCAAGATGTGAGAGTTAGCCAATAAGAGGCTGGAACTAATGGGCCAGGCTATATTCCGATCTGAGGAATCAAGAGATTTCACCTCAATGACGCTGGTCTTTTCTTAATCGCCACTAATTTCTTAGCTCTGGCTGACCAGCATCAGTTGTCCCTGTAAAGCAAAGGTTTTACTTCAAGGGTTCTAGTCCCTTGTTACCCGCAGCTGATTCTTCAGCCCCAACTGACCAAAACCACAGATTCTCAATTCAAAATAGCAAGCAGCCCTGATAGGGTCTTTAAGCGACTTTCCTCTGAGACTTCACAAGCCAGGCCTCCGTCGTCTGCATTGCTCTCGACATGTTACTCCAAGCTCACATAAAACAGCTCACCAAGTTTTGAAAGCTTGATGGCTTTTTTTACCCGAAGTTCCAAAATCCTCCCACAATCCTCCCAAAAACACACGGCCAGGTCTGTCACAGCAATACCTCACGGTCCTATTACCAAGTCATCTCAGGTAGGGCTACTATTGCTGTGATGGAACACCTCTGCAAGCCAGCGTCCAAGCAGAACCCTGGCTCTGAAAATGAGACCACCTATGCTTGTCCATGGGGCTTCATAGATGTCCTTGTCTTACCAGAACTTTTGACCATTAGGACTTTCAAATAGTTTCCTATGTTCCCACAGAATAAAGCATGATTTAAATGGCAATGCAGAGTAGCTGAAAATTCTTACCTTAAGGCTCCTTCTTTATTTAAAAAAAAAAAAGTATGCTTTGTTTGTTTGTTTTCAAGACAGGGTTTCTCTGTGTATCTCTGGCTGTCCTGGAACTCACTCTATAGACCAGGCTGGCCTCGAAGTCACAGAGACGCACCTGCCTCTGCCTCCCTGAGTGCTGGGATTAAAGGTGTATGCCACCACCGCCCCCACCCAGCTAAAAGTATGCATTTTTCTATTGTTTCCCATATTGTTGCCCAGTTTTAACCATATGCAGGGAAGAATTACTTTAGAATGGGTAGATAGAGGAAAAAGATATAAGTATTCAGCACAGAGTCAAGTCACAAAGCACAAAGCCTGACCCTCACAGAGAGGGTAGACAAAAATGGTTCCCCACAAGTGGGCAATTGGGGAGCCATGGGTACAGTCACCAGCATGTCCTTGTCTAGGGTGGACAGGACCTCAGTCCTGCGGTGGTTGTTTTATATTTATGTTATATATAGGCATGAGTGCCTGTGTGCATGTATGTAGATGTTGCATGTATGTATATGTACCATACGCATGCCCTGTGGCCTCAGAAACCAGAACTGGAGCTGAAGGGAGTTGTGAGCCACCGTGTAAGTTCTAAGAAACCAGAATCCTATGCAAGGAGTAGGCACATGCCTTCAGTTCCAATACTCAAGAGGCAGAGGTAAGTGGATCTCTGTGAGTTGGAAGCAAGCCTGATCTACAGAGCAAGTTCCAGGACAGACTGGGCTACACAGAGAAATTCTGTCTCAAAAAAACAAAATCAAGCTATATATATTATAGAGAGAAAGAAAAAAATTTACATGTGTATTGTATATATATTGTATAGTGTGTGTGTCTGTGTATATATATATATACATATATAAAATAGTTCACTCTCTGATCTTTGAAACGTGTGCAGACCCAGCAAAGCTCAGTCTGTGGATATTCAACCTCAGACTCTGCTCCTCACCGCCTCTGCCCACAGGCCTGTCCTTCAACCTCCCCAACCCTCTCAAACTTTCCATTTCTCCAAGTTTGTGTTGCTAGTCAGCTCTAAGAATCTGGTTTTCAAATTTTCTTGTAAACGGACTTCCATTATATTTTACAAAAATGCAAAAATAACCCAGAAAATGAAGGCACAAAAACCACAAAATGCTCTCCCGATAGCATAGAAACAGATCAGAGAGCAGAATGGTGAAAGGCGGTACATGAAACCAGCAGCAGGCTTTCCTCTGGGTCTGGTGGTCACTGAGCAATTTCCTTGGTTTTTCCAGAGGTGGGGGAAGATGTCAAGTGGTCCAGGGTTCAGACACTTTGAAGAGGGCATGTACTTAGCCCGTGGGGTGCTGTGGCATGGGCACTCACCTCCTGATTCACTGAGAGTGGGTCTCATTTACCCGAGGTTGCACTTCACTGCCACTCAGAAGGGGTCCTCGTCCCCTCCACCCAACCTTGACTGCCTCTTTCCCACTGCCTATCATGGCCTGTCACCCCCTCTCTGTCCCCCCACCCCCAGCCTTGAGATATGTATGACAAGACATACCCAGGAAGGCTTGAACTTAAACAGCACATTTACAACTGTATCCCAGCATGCAAACCTTTCTGTGCAAACCTTTCAAGCCACAGGCCCCTGGTCATCACTGGGGGACACTCCAGGACGGCTAGCTCCCCTTACAACTGTTTGTTAGTGCCACTATTAGAATCGGATTCTCGGGTGGATATTAACTGCTCAGCATCTCAGCAGTTACAGACTCTAGGGCCCGTACACCTGTCTGATGTCAGGACAGAAGTGTTTCATAGTTTTATTCAGCAGACGGGAGGCCGATTTCACATGTCATTAACCTAAAAGATGAAAAATAAATAAATAAAGCCTAAATGCTTCTCTGTGTTGAGCTCACCCTCAAATGCCATGCATCTGTATCATGGCCATAAAAGCGCCTGGATAATACAAACTAATCTGCACCCCTTGCCGCCCTCTGGGATTCTCTGAACCCCACGTTATGTGTGTAGCCTGTTGCTCACAAGGACAGTGACCCCTACTTCCAGACGCCCTGGATGAGGCCCTGGGTGGGGTGTACTGCTCCTGAGATCTGGGCAAGGCCCTGGGTGAGGTGTACGGTGTGCAAAAGTCTGGGTGGGGTGTGCACCTGAGTGGGAAGAGAGCTCCAGGGCTGCACTTACTCCAGTTTCTTGAAGCGCTCACGGCCCGCGGCCACGTACTTGCCACCGGTCTGCAAGGCATCCAGCCCGAGCACCTGGTGACCGCGCGTGGGCGTGTAGAGCCTCCGCACTCCGAAGGGCACATCCACCTGCTCGGTCAGCTGCTCCAGCAGGGCCTCGAAGTTGGCTACGCGTCGCCGCGAGAACACGAACTTTCGGCCCACATAGAATTGGTCCCCGTTGCGGTACACCAAGATGGTTTTGGCCGGCGTGGTGTCCACCAGGGCATAGGGCCCGCGCGTACCCATGACCACTGCTCGCTCACGTCGGGACACGCAGAACCATGCACGGGGACACCCAGCACACCCGCCGAGAACCCACGGGCTCTCTCGGGCTGCGGGCCACAGGCAGGACTGGGCTGCCAGGACGGTGGGCCGTGAATCTGCAGCATACGCTGACGTCCTGGGGCGATTGTGACTGGGCCGGCAGGAGAAGGGTGACAGGGAGCCAGGCAGGACAGGAGGGGAGACTGGTCAGATGGACATAAAAGATGCAGACAGGGTTCAGAACTCAGACAGGTGAGGACAGGGAAATAGATCGGGAGCAGCAGGAAGCTCATAGAGGTAATTGGCATGAAACAGAGACCGCGCACACACAGAGATGAGGACACAGATCTGACACACAGAACCAGGGCCGGGAGGATGCAGGAAGAGCTCAGATAGGTAGGTGGTGGCTACAGAGAAAAGAGGGAGAATCTGGTGAGGTTGTGTTTGCCTCTAATTCCAGTACTTGGGAGACAGGAAGATGTCTGTAAGTTCGAGGCCAGCCTGGTCTATATAGAGTTCCAGGCTAGCCAAGACTACATAGTAAAACAGGAGGGAGCTCTACAGGCATCAGACAGGTGACATGATAGGCCTCAAGGAAGAGGAGAAAGGTGGCCGTGCTGGTTTAGGAGCGCCCATCCTGACTTCCCAGCGTGTTACTGCCCCGTACTCCGCTAATACTCGGGGTCGTTGGAAGTATGTCACCTTCTGAGCCTCCTTTCTTGCTTTCATTCCACATATGTGTAAGACTCCAGGTTCAGCGCCACATGATGTCAGGGACTGGCTGCCGTGGCCACTAGTGCCCAGTGCTTCAAATGTGTGTCATTTCAGGATACACGACAGATGGACTGGGATGGACTTTGGTAAAGTCCTGGATGACTTTATCTCTTTTCTAAGAGATAACCCTTTATCAGGGATGACTTTGTCAAGAGATGTTCTTTATCTCTTGAACAAATGATTCTAGAAATGCTTTTCCAAAGGCTTTATGGCCTAAACCAGCTCTCAAAGCCCTAAGGTATGGATTACCTATTGAAGCTACACATAACTGGTGCAGAAAATTGATACTATCACCATTTTGTAGTGTTTTTCCAGAAAGTGCTTCTTCAGGAGGCTATCCACCATTCCTAGCCATGGCCAACTTTTAAGCTACCAAATGGGTGTCAACAGGAGACAAAGGCCAGTTTGTGGGGTGACCACTTTATTGAACCACCAGGTGTTCAGAACACTGAAGACAACGGGTGGGGACCACTACCATGGATGTACTGTCTAAAGATTTGCCCGGAAGCTTGGTTTCAGAGAGAACTTCAGCGTGGGCTTCTCCCGGAGGGGTCGCAGCAAACAGATGGAACTGGGGTAGCCCTTGAGCCGGAGGCGGCTTACACCCCCATCGGGGGTGATGGTGAGCCTGGCGTGGGTGATAACATCCTGGAGCTCCAGAGTCAGGCTGTCCAGCACGTGGTTCTGGTCGGGAGAGAGCTGGAAAAGAGGGCAGATGCAGCTCCTTGGAGGAGAACGGTGTGGAACTCCCCCAGTGCAGTCAGCCCACCGTGGCCTTATGGGCTTTAAGAAAAGGTTTTCAGCAATAATTTGGTCTAACATAAATCTGCTGGTGGGGAAAACACACCCATGTGACAATGGCATGCATGTATGTGCAAGTGTCGTGGTATTTTTAAGTAAGGAAATAATCAAATGAAGAGGAGATGAAACCTGGTGTCTTATAAGAGCAACAATGAATAAATGGGACCTCCTGAAACTGAGAAGCTTCTATAAAGCAAGGACACTGTCATTGATACAAAAAGGCAACCTACTGAATGGGAAAAGATCTTCACCAACCCCACATCAAACAAAGGCCTGATCTCCAAAATATATAAAGAACTCAAGAATCTAGACATTAAAATTCTTAATAACCCAATTAAAAATGGGGTACTGAACTGAACAGATAATTCTCAATAGAAGTTCAAATGGCCAAAAGATACTTAAGGTCATGTTCAACTTCCTTAGCAATCAGGGAAATGCAAATCAAAACAACTTTGAGATACCATCTTACACCTCTCAGAATGGCTAAAATCAAAAACACCAATGATAGCCTATGCTGAAGAGGATGTGGAGTAAGGGAAACACTCATCCATTGCTGGTGGGAATGTAAACTTGTGCAACCACTTTGGAAATCAGTATGGTGGTTTCTCAGGAAACTGGGAGTCAACCTACCTAAGGATCCAGCAATTCCATTCTTGGGAATATACCCAAGAGATGCCCAATCATACTACAAAAGCATTTGTTCAACTATGTTCATAGCAGCACTATTTGTAATAGTCAGAACCTGGAAACAACCTAGATGTCCCTCAATGGATAAAGAATGGATAAAGAAGGTGTGGCACATATACACATTAGACTTCTACTCAGCGGTAAAAACAATGACATCTTGAATTTTGCATGCAAATGGATGGAAATAGAAAACACTTTACTGAGTGAGATAACCCAGACCCAAAAAGATGAATATGGTATGTACTCATTCATTAGTGGATTCTAGCCATAAACAAAGAACATTGAGCCTATAGTCCGTGATCCTAGAGAAACTAAATAATAAGGTGAACCCAAAGGAAAATATATATTTATCCTCCTGGAAATAAGAAATAGACAAGATCTCCAGGCAAAAGTTGGGAGCGCGGGGGTGGGGCTGGGATGGAGGGAAGGGAAGATGGAGAGAGAGAAGGGAGAAGGAGAGGATTGGGGAGAGTTTGGGGGAATGGGATGGTTGACATTGAGGAAGGGTAGTTATGGGAGCAGGGAAGAAGATATATTAATTAAGGGAGCCATTTTAGGGTTGGCAAGAGACTTGGCTCTAGAGGGGGTCCCAGGTGTCTAAGGGGATGTCCCCAGCTAGGTCCTTGGGCAGCAGAGGAGAGGGTGCCTGAACTGGCCTTCTCCCATAGCCACACTGATGAATATCTTGCATATCACCATAGAACCTTCATCTGGCTATGGATGGAGATAGAGACAGAGACCCACATTGGAGCACTGAACTGAGCTCCCAAGGTCCAGATGAAGAGCAGAAGGAGGGAGAACATGAGCAAGGAAGTCAGTACCACGGATGGTGCATCCACCCACTGAGACGGTGTGACTGATATAATGGGAGCTCACCAAGGCCAGCTGGACTGGGACTGAACGAGCATGTGATCAAACCGGACTCTCTGAATGTGGCTGACAATGAGGGCTGATGGAGAAGCCAAAAACAATAGCACTGGGTTTTGATCCTACTGCATGTACTGGCTTTTTGGGAGCCTAGTCTGTTTGGATGCACATCTTCCTAGAGCTGAATGGAGCGGGGAGGGCCTTGGACTTCCCACAGGGCAGGAAACCCTGACTTTTCTTAGGACTGGAGAGGGAGGGAGGGAGGAGTGGGGGGAGTGGAAGGGAAATGGGAGGAGGGGAGGAGGTGGAAATTTTTAATAAAAAAAAAAAAACCTGGTGTCTTCAGGGTTACATGAATCCTCACTACACCCTTGGTGACCACTCCCCTTGTCCAAGACACTCTAGCGCGCATCAGGGTGTCCATCCTACAGGTGGGCACAGCATGGAAGTTTTAAGTGTACTGGGTGCCCTTCATATAAGTTAAATGCAAACATTTGCCTGTGTGTGCATGCTCAACACATGTGTGCTGGGTGCCCTTCAGATAAGTTAGTGTACTATAGGAACACTTGCCTGTGTGTGCATGCTCAGCACATG
>NC_022029.1:24735087-24735515 GCF_000317375.1 Microtus ochrogaster
GCCCTTCAGATAAGTTAGTGTACTATAGGAACACTTGCCTGTGTGTGCATGCTCAGCACATGATGGATTTTTGTTTTAGCAAAATTTTGATTGTTAGGCATGTGAAAGTCAGAGTCCACCCTCCTCTGTGAAAACACGGGTGTGGTTTTTTACAGTCCATTCATTTACAGTTAAACTGAGCAAAGACTTCCAGGAAAGTTCATTTGAAGAGCTAAAATCCTAGCTACTCAGGAGGCAGAGGCAGGAGGATTACAAGTTCAGGGCTGGCCTGAAAAACTCATCAAGATCCTGTCTCTAAAAGTTAAGAAAAAAAAGAGAGAGAGACTATGGGATGAGCTCAGTGGTAGGGAGATGTGTAGGGGTGGAGCTCAGTGGTAGGGAGATGTGTAGGGGTGGAGCTCAGTGGTAGGGAGATGTGTAGGGGTGGA
>NC_022029.1:24735615-24755748 GCF_000317375.1 Microtus ochrogaster
TAGGGGTGGAGCTCAGTGGTAGGGAGATGTGTAGGGGTGGAGCTCAGTGGTAGGGAGATGTGTAGGGGTGGAGCTCAGTGGTAGGGAGATGTGTAAGGATGGAGCTCAGTGATAGGGAGATGTGCAGGGGTGGAGCTCAGTGGTAGGGAGATGCATAGCAATTCAAGATCCCAGGTTCCTCCAGAGACTGAGAGTCAGTCCTCAAATTGTACCCCACGAACCTTGGTGACAGGAAGCAGTGGCTTCCACTTATGGGCTGGGAGGATCCATTGTTTCCTGACCATGTCTTCCTCTTCCTGCGTGGTCAGGACGCACCCATCCACTTGGCAACTGTCAGGAGAATTGCCTGTTGGAGCAAACAGAGACATGGGAACTGTTTCCTTCGGCATAGCTCAGCTTCTAGGATACAGATAAATTAATCAGATCCAAATCCAGAAACGGGCTGGGAAGGCAGTTCTGCAGTAGAACACTTCCTGGCATGGATGAGGCCCCAAGTTCGATTCCCAGCCCCACAACACAACAAAACTCAAGAACAAGCCAGAGTTCTCTCTAAGCAAGAGGTATAGTGTAAGAGAAAGGAAAGAACAGAGTTGAACCGCTTTGTGGAATGCAGAAGTTAGTTGTGCAGTTCCTAGGAATGAGAAACAGCCAGCCATGTCTTAGTTGGAGGCATCCATACCTTGAAAGTTGGATGGTCTTGATAAGCATCACAGACTGCAAACTAAATTGCTTGCTTACTGCTACATAGCACCTCTGAAATCATGATGGACCTGGGAAGTACTTGCCTTACAATGTCACTTTGTAATGTGCTGTGGGACAATGGTCTGTATCCTGTCACTTGTATTTTAAATAAATGCTGATTGGCCAGTAGCCAGGCAGGAAGTAGAGGTGGGGCAATGAGAATTCTGGCAAGAGGAAAGTTTCAGTCTGCAGTTGTGACCCAGGTGCAGAGAATGCAAGATGTGACTGCCTCGCTGAAAAAGGTTGCAAGCCACGTGGCTAACACAAGAATTATGGGCTAATATAAGTCGTAAGAGTCGAAAAATTCAAAGGAAAAAAAAAAAGAAGAAGCCTGAGATACTAGGCCAATCAGTTTATAATTAATGTAGACCTCTGTGTTATTTCTTTGGGACTTAACAACTGCAGGGACTGGGTGGGACAGAAACCTCAGCCAACAGTAAAGTGACAATACAAAGAAATCCTGGGGCTGGAGAGGTGGCTTGGGAGTTAGGAGAGCTTCATAACAGCATTTATCTCCAGCTCCAGGGGATCTGACCCCCATCTAAGCTTTGTGGTTACCTACACAGTCACAGCTACACATACAAATAAGAGTCAATAAATCTTCCAAGTGAAGAAAAAGACAAAGAGGAGGAGCGGAAGTTATAATCACAAGCTACACTAGTGGGTGCTGAGCCCTGCCCAACGTTCTGTGCCCCCAGGATTGCTAAGGAGTCTCCGGGTGAAAGAATACAGCCTTGATACTCTCTTCTCTTTGGAACTGCACAGAACCACAGGCAAGGGTCAGAGGCCCTAGGGGAAGGGTCACATGATCTTGTGAGGCATATTCCAAGGCAGAGAGATTCAGAACCCTAGCAGAAGCCCCTCACTGCCTGCGTGCCTCATTAATGTTCATCTCCTGAGATAAACATGTGTGTCTTGCATGTGAGTCATGGGTGAACGCAGGGAGAACACAAGGAGACTATCAGAGCTGCCAAGCCTGCCCCTGACATGTCCATACATGTGTGTTTACTAACCTGTGCATCCTTGATCCAACTGAACATAACTTATTATACTATTGCTATCAGAGATATTGTCATGCTCCCTCCCTCCTGAGTCTCACACAGTGTCCCCGAAAGATGCCAAGGGTTCGGAAGCCTATTTTTATGACCTTTTTGGAGCACTGGTTAACAGGGCTTATTGTTTGTTGCCTTTGGCTAAACTCCTCATGAAAACAGGCTATCCCATACCAGTCATGAAGAGAACTGGCACTAAAGATGCCATTAAACTTCAAGCATATGCAAAAGAGCTGGCATATCAGCTGCCCCTTAGGATAAGCTTCGCAATCTCCAATGAGGTCTTTCCATGTAGCACCAACCTCTGGCCCCCATACAACTGCACGCACACACACACGCACACACATGCACTTGCGCACATACACACACACCACAGGCTAAATAAATAAACTACAGTCAGTCAAAAGGGAGTTAAAAATATCAAAGTTTTGAAAATACCCACTAAGGAACCTGACCTTATTCTATTATTGAACCTTCATGTAATCAATATTAAAAATCATGACGTGGAAGTCATCCAAAACACTAACCATTCAAAATATGAATATAAACTGTCACCATCTGTTACAAAAACAGCTAAACAATCATGATATGCCCAATCCAATCCTTTGATCACCTAACAGACACTTCTGTAACATCTTCCGTTTTCTTAATATAGTGGCAACATAAATATTTCATAAGAAACCAAGTACAGACTAACCCGGCTGCTGTCCAGATTCTTTTTATTACTGGATCCCCTATCCGTCTTTCTCACAAGCTCTTTGCACCTTCCAAGGGGAGCCTGCCTCACAGTCACCTGGAATCTCGTGTGGGTCACCGGCTTCTCTCTCTCTATGTTACTGGTCCACAGCCTGGAGAGTGGAGACAAGCTCTGTCCTAGAGCTGCTAGCTCTCCTTTGCGTGGCTTTCAATAAGATGAGCCAACCAGCCAACTAGGACTTCTCAAGAGACACTGGGTGACAGAATTAGAGTGATCCTCCCAAAGCTGCATGGCTAAATGGAAAGACCAGCAGCTCAGCGGACTCCCACAGGCCCTGTAGAGCAGACACACCAGCCGTAGGGGTCTGCCTGAGGCTTACCTATATAGTATCTGGTATCAATTTCAATTTGAGTGATGACTCCAGGATGTGCCAGTCGGAACACTGCCCACTCACTACCGGGAATCTGGAGAAGGCCGTTCTCATCACTCTGGAATTCAAAATAAACAAATCATAAGTCAACTTGGATTCAAGACAGCCAACCTAAACACCAGCAGGAGGAGCTGACATCTCATACGGTGCTTACTGCAAGCAAACCAAGTGTGGTGCCGTAGTACACATCAGTAATCTCAGCACTGGAGAGAAAGAACCCGGAAGGTCAGGAGTTCAAGGTCAGCCTGGCTACCTGAGACCCAATCAACACACACGCATACACACATATACACAAACACACACACACACACACACACACACACGGTACAATTTCTGTTAGTAATAAGTTCATGAAGAGGACTCCAGACACAAAGATGCTGATCTACTTAGACCGTGGGTCCTCTAAACTGTCTGACCTTCCAAAGCAAGGGCTTTCCTAGTTATCACCTATTCTGAAGATGATTAGCCTCCAAGCCTTGCTTTTCCAGAAGGAGGGGTCTGTTTGTAGCAGGAAGGACTGGTGGCAGGAAATCAGATCCCAGAGACAGGAGCAGTTGTAAGTTTTCAATGGGGTCCACAAACAATATGGGTTTTGGTTCGGTTGGATAGAGATTTGATTGAACTGTTGAATTGACTCTAATGTCCTCTATGGGTCACAGGCTCACTTAGCCCATCTCACCCGAGGGAACGTGGACCTTAGATATTATGAAACCAATGTTTCCTCCAGGTTTTCTAACAGATTCACCCATCTCTTGTATCTTTAATCTGTAGATTCTCGGGGTCCAGCAAGATGACGTGGGAGATGAAGACGCTACCAGGCCTGAGTTCAATTCCCCCAGAGCTACATGGTGGAGGGAGGAAGCCTATGTTAACAATTAATGTTTAATTAGTAATTAATTAATTATTAATTAAAAAGAGAAAGTGAACTTTAGATTTTTTTTTCTTTCTTTAGTAAATAAATGGAACATTAAAAAAATTTTTTTGACTAGAACAGCCAACAAGGCATGTTTAGTCTTCTGGTAAAATTTAGTGTAATACCACACCAGGTAGAATAGTGGAAATACAGTAGGAAATTTGAAAAGTAGAAAATAGTAATAAAAACGTAGATCATGGAATAGCGGTTTGCTGGTTTGCTTTGGAGTGTTCTGTCAGCTTGTGTTCTGAAACACGAGGTCTTACATAGCCCAGGATAGCCTAGAACTCCATATGACTTCCCTGGTTCTGTTTCTGTTGCTATAACATTTTGAGCAATACAAAGGAAGAGGACAGGGTATAGTGGGCTGACAATCCCAAGTCATCATCTCTCATCTCAGGAAGTCAAGGGAAGGGGACAGAGTATAGGGGGCTGGCAACCCCAAGTCAGCATCCATCACCTGGGGAAGTCAAGGCAGAAGCTCCATCAGGTAGCCACATCACATCCATCCACAGTCAACAGCAGAGAGAAACAAAAGCAGCCATGCTGTCTACTTGTTCAGTGTTCTACCCTTCTCTACTCTTATAGGACCCAGGGACCCAAACCAGGGAATGGTGCTACCCACACATTCTGGGTCCTCCTCCATCAATTAATAATCAAGACAGGCACCCCACAGACATGCCCACTGGCCAATCTGGTCTGGACAAGATTCTCTTCTCAACTGATTCTAGGTTGCATCAAATTGTCAGTTAAAACCAGTACCAAAAGTAACCAAGGCTAGCTTTGAACTCCTGATCCTCCTGCCTCTACCTCCCCAGTGCTGGGATTACAGACAAGCACATTACACCCGGCTCAAGAGAATCCATAAAGAAGTGCATTTTTCCTCGATGTAAATTGAAAAAAGTATTTTTAAGCATTTTCTAGAAAAACTCAAAACTACCGTTGTTGCTAGTCTTACTTCTAACACGGGGGGTCTGTCCAGCCTCCTGGCTGTTTCCCAGCCATCTGCCATGGACTTGGGCTGGCCGACACCTACAAGAAATAGCTGGGGTTACTGGAATAATCATTGATTTAATTTGAATGTGGGAATGGATTTGCTGTCATTAAATTTCACATCCCATAATCCTAAGTATCACTACATAAGTTAATTTCAATAGCATTGATATTTCAGTGAATTCACAGCCGTGGGATTGACTGATTTTTTTTTTCTTTAGAGCAACTACTTAGGCAAAAATTAAGAAGGATCATGACTCTCGCTGACACACCCCATATGAAGAAGACATCTAGTTATGCCCATTCTCTGCGAGAGTCCCCACCCCCACCCTGGGCATCATTCTGGCCATGCCCAGCTTGCAAGGCACAGTCTTCGACACGGAAGCTGGCGTCTGGGTTGCCCTCTCACCTATCATATTATTTGGATGTCCAAAGTGTGCGTTACTAAATCCTACACAGACTCCCCCAAAAGCAATGGCCACCAGGTCTACAGGTTCCTTGGAGTCCGAAGAAGTCCAGTCCCTCTGTCCAGTACCGTATACTCGGAGGCGTGCGATGCCACCATCTGAGGAGGAAAGGTGCCTGCGTTAGCTGGGAGAAGCTGGGGTGTCGTGTTCCCTGGGGCCTGCTAGCCTTTGCCCACCTCTTTTCCTACTAGCTTTACAACCCAATAAGCCCACTGCCCAGGTCCCTGCAGCAGACACTGCCCTGCACCTAAGCAGCCTTTCCAGTTCTCCAATACTATTTGTCATTCTTGGCCCTCAGGCACCACAGTTCCAAAAAATGCCTTCACTCGCCTTCTGCACGCTTTTCCTGCCAATCGACTCACCAGGGGAATGTTATCGTGTCTCCCTTTTCCTTCACTCTTATTGCCCTAGTCTTAGCCTGAAGTTGCTTTTTTGTTTTGTGTTCATGGTTTGAGTCAATGCTAACATTGATGCCACAGACACAGAGACTGAAATCCCTGGAGGGCACATGAGATACAGAGTATGTCGCATCCATGAGGTTCCCAGCATGTGCAGAGTGCCAGCTTCCTTAAGAAACTGGTCCAGTAAAATCAAAATCAACTGGATATTTGCCATCATGGGCTTGGGGGAAGAAGCGCAGGTGGCTCAGCAGTTAAGAGCACTCGATGTTCTAGCAAACAACAGGAGCTCAGTTCCCAGGATTCTCACTGAGTGGCTCACACCCACCTACCTGTAGCTCCAGCTCCAGAGGATGCAGCGCCCTCTTCTGGCCTCCATGGGCACTTGCACACATTTATGCAAACACACACACACACCACACATACAAAGAAAATTCTTTTTTTTTTTTTTATGTTTGGTGTCAGAAGCAAGCACCGCAGTCTCCAGCATTGCCCTGCTGTGCAACCAGGACATGATGCAATGATCCTCTGAAAACCCACTAGCTGCTGAGAAGCACAGTCTGACACAGGCAAGCATGGGAGCGAATGGCTACTCAGACCCATTCGGTCCCTGATCATCACAAGTGGGCCTTCTCCTTTGCCTGGATGTGTTTTTTTCTGGGTAACAGAAGTCAAACAGCCTTTGCAAAAAAAAAAAAAAAAAAAAAAAAAAACTCATATCATTTGACTACACACTGAATCTGAACCCCACGTATTTTGACATTGGAAAAGAATTGGTGCCCGACGTAGAGCCATGTGCCATGTGCCTTTAATTCCAGCTCTCAGGAGAAAGAGGCAGGTGGATCTCTGAGTTTGAGGCCTTCCTGGTCTACAGAATGGGTTCCAGGATAGCCAGGGCAACACAGAGAACCCCTGTCTCATGGACCCCCTACCTGGTTTCATAATGCCTGTTATTAGCAAGCTGGTACTAAAAACACACCTCCAGGTCTTTGCTGTGAGGGTGTCTTCCTCCACACCACAACCACCAGAAATACGTGGTACTTACAGAAAGGACCAAGAGATCCACAGCCAGCATGTGTGGGAGGGACTCTACTGCCCTGGTCCTCAGAGAAGCCCTTGTCAATGGTGCAGGTGGGACATGGCAAATCCCTGGTCCTCGGGGCATGCCGCAAATATGGCTACAGGTAAGTAAGGCCACTACAACTTAGTAACAAAACAGCAATAGTATAGAAGCCATAACCCACACAATCTTTGCCATAGATAAAGGAAAAACGTTTGACAAAAATCTGATACTATTTCACGATGATGACACTCAGCAACACGGGGATCTTGGGAACTTTCGTAGCCTGGTGGAGGAGACGTATGAAGACCCACGGGGCACCGCAGAGATCAGACATGGGTGTTGACTCTTGGCACTGTCATTCAGTGCTACACAAGGAGCCTAGCCAGGGGCAATGATGATAGAAGTTGAAAGGGGTGAGACCCAACTGGAAAGGAAGAAGTAAAACTGTATAGTCACAGATGACATATCTTGTACATAGAAGTGTTTTGGTTTCTGTCGTTGTTATTGTTGCTGCTTCTCGAGACAGGGTTTCTCTGTATAACCACTCTGACTGTCCTAGAACTCGTTCTCTAGGCCAGACTGGGCTTGAACTCACAAATGTCTGGCTGCCTCTGCCTCCCCAGGACTGGGATTAAAGCTGTGAGCTACACAGAAGATTTTAATTGCTCTATTTAACATTAATATACCATTTCCTTAGGAAACACAATGAACACCTTACACTCTATAATTATGAACCATTGTCGGCAGAAGTTAAAGGAGATTTGAAGTAGCGGGCAAGGCTACTACCTTCTTGGGTTGAGAGCTCAATGATAAAACGGTAATAGTACTAGATTGATGGATCTACAGGCCCCACATCATCTCACTCAGAATTTACATGTCCTTATGGAAGTTTCTAAGATAAATCTAGAGGATATCATGAAAAAAAAATCAAGCTGAGCTAGCAAGGTAGCCCAACAGGCAAAGGAGCTTTCTGAAGAAGCATGATGACCCAAGTTTAGTCTACAGAACCCATGCAAAGGGGGAGAGGGTAAGAAATGCCACAAAAGTCATCCTCTGACCTCCACACAAGAGTGGCAGCATGTGTACCCTCCCACAAACACTATGCCCATGCATGTACACCATGATGATTTAATTGATTATCTTTTAAGACTCATTTTGTAGGCATCACAATATCTGACCTCAAATTATGCTACAGAACCATAGTAACAAAAACAGATGTGCAGGCCACTGGAAAGAAGACCTGGAAGTAAATTCAGTTACAACCACTTGATTTTGACAAAAAAATTTCAAAAGCAAAAAAAGTTTTTTTTTAAAAAAAAAAGCATACATCTTTAGTAAGTGGAGCAGGAAACCCTAGATATCCACATGTAGAAAAATGAAATTATCTCTGTGTCTCTTGACACAAACAAAAATCAATTTTAAATAGACCAAAGGCACACCGATAGAAGACCTGAAACTATTAGGGGAGAGTATTTCACAGTATGGCCATGGTGATGAGTTTCTTAAAGGGGCTCCATTGACACAAGAAACAACCCCTAGAACTGACAAACGGAATCCACATGCAATTAAAAGGCTTCTCATAACCAAGGAAACAATCACAAGAAGACAGTTTACAGACTAGAGGGAAAGATCAACCATACATCAGACGGGAGATCAATGTCTAGAATATACAAAGAAAAAAAATGAATGAATAAAACCAAACCATCCGGTCAATAAATGGGCTGAACTGAAGAGACAGCTCTTAATATCTGGAGTGTTTGTCATCCTCAACTATCAGAGGAACGCAAATTAAGATTGTTTTGAGATCCCATCTTACCCCCGGTCAGATTGTCTAACAACAAGAAAATAAATGATAGACAGAGGCAGTTTTCTAAAGAAAATATGTCAGTGGGACAACAAACACAAAGAAAGTTACCATCATTGGTCACCAAGGAAGTACAAATCAAAAAAGGAAGAGGACAGTACTTCCCACAAAAGGAAGACTGCACTTCACACCCTCGGGGTGACTTTGACAAATAAGATGCCCAGCACTGGGGGGGAACTGAAGGAGTCAAATGCCTCCTCATGTATGGTTGCCATTTGAAAAATATATAGAATCTCTCAAATCCTCAAACACAGAGTTACCAAATGACCCAGAAATGTCAATCTTAAGTATATAATAAAGGCAGATGGAAATATACACATACAAAAACTATGCTATAAGCTTGGGTTGGTTGGAGAGATGACTCAGTGGCTAAGAGTCTGGCTGCTCTTCCAGAGAACATGGGTTTGGTTCCCAGCACCCACACAGTGGCTCACAACCATCTATAACTCTAGTTCCAGAGGATCTGATGGCTTTGTCTGGCTTCCATAGGCACACAAGACATACAAGTAGGCAAAACGCTCACATACATAAAATAAAATATTTTAAAATTCTGTAAGTGAACATTAACAGCATTGTTCATTATACCCAGCAGGTAGAAACAAATGTGTACCAACCAATAAACAGATATAGAAATGTGCTCTAACCATAAACTAGAATGTCATTTGGCAAAAGAGGAATGAAGCACCCATGCCTGGCACAACCAAAATGAGTCTTGAAAGAATCATGCTAAGTAAGAGAAGCTAGAGAAAAAAATGACCAGTAATGATGTGGATTCCCCTCTGAATGCCGTGAATATGTTTTATTACCATTGGTTCATAAAGAAACTGCTTTGGCCTATGGCAGGGCAGAATATAGCCAGGCTGGAAGAGATATAGAGACAAAGTAGGTGGAGTCGAGGAGACGCCACGTAGCTGCCAAAGAAGCAAGAGGTAACAAACTATGAACCTTGTGGTAAAATACAAAATAATGGATATAAGATATAAGAGATAGCTAGAAATATGCCTGAGTTGTTGGCCAAACAGTGTTGTAATTAATATAGTCTCTGTATAATTATTCAGGTCTGGGCAGCCAGAAAATGAGCTAGCAGACTCCTTTTACATAGTAAAATATGATTCTAGGGGCTGGAGAGATGGATCCGTGGTTAAGAGCACTGACTACTCTTCCAGAGGACCCAGGTTCAAATCCCAACACCCACATGGCAGCTCACAACTGTCTAAATCCAGTTCCAGGAAATCCCCCATCAAACATGATTGCAGACAAAGCATCAATGAACATAAAATAAAAGTGATACTTTTTAAAAACATGATTCTGTTGCTTTGAGGTGTAAAACAGTCAAATCCCTTAATACAAAGAGTAGATGGATGTATAGGACTAGGGACAGTGAGCGGCACTTGCTAGAGAAACAACACAGAACCCTGTGTATGCTAGCCAAGTATTCTGCCACTGGGCTACAGATGCACTGGGCTCAAGTCATCATGTTTCTCTCAGAGTTAATAAAATGTCCTAACATTAACTGTGTTGCATGTGTCTGTCCCTATATTTCAGCTGTAGACTTCAAACCAGCAACTCCTGTGATTACAACAATGTTGCACTAAAGCTCCTACATAAGAAAAACATAAAATAGGGACTAGAGAGATGGATTAGTGATTAAGAGCCCTTGCTGCTCTTTCAGGGGACCAGAGGTCAGTTCTCAGCACACACACAGGAGATTACAACTGCCTGGACCTCCAGCTCCAAGGGGTCTTCTGAACCCTTCTTCTGAGCCCTTCAGGTACCTTACTCACATATATACATGCATACAGAGATACATACACTACACACGTATGTAAATAAGAAATTAAAATGGAATTATGTGTGTATGCTATCTCAACTGTTAACACACGTGTGAAATAAAAATCAGCAGGAAACATGGAAGCCCAGCACAACTCAGTCCCAACACACCTTAACTTCACACATTTTTTATTGGTTTTTCAAAAATGGGTTTCTCTGTAACTTTGGAGCCTGTCCTGGAACTCACTCTGTAGACCAGGCTGATCTCAAACTCACAGAAATCCACCTGCCTCTGCCTCCCGAGTGCTGGGACTAAAGCGTGTGTCACCACCACCTGACTAAACAGATGCATTTTCCTTAAATACCCATTGGTGAGCGAGTATCAATTTCTTCCCCTCTCCCCTCGACCAAGCCTTTACCTTTATTTTAAAAAGTTGTGTATTTATTTCGCTTTCTGACTCTGTGCTTGTTCTTCAACGCACTTTCAAAACAGTTTTCTGCTTCTCAATAAGGAAAGCCCCTGTCATGGACACCCTTGGCACACATGGAACCACCATAGGCCCTGCTGACATGCTTCTTTGTCTTAGACAGTCCTACGGCACAAACCCCTCACAGTCCACCTAGGCACACACCACATGTAGATTTAGATACTTTCCTAGCCTTCTTGGTATAAAGGTAAACAATCCTGTTGCCAGGGGTTCGAGACAGCCATGTTGTGGAAAAGCCTAGGACAGTATGTCAAATGCTGGACCATTGTGAGTGTCTCTAAGCCTCCCTCCCCCCCCCCCCCCCCGCCCCGAGCATCAATTTCCTGACGCACAAGATAAATCATAATCCTAGAATATACCAAGCTCAAATTACCAGGAAAAGATGACTTATTTTGTGTTTCATAAACATGACGAGGTAAGATGAAAAGTCCACACATCTGTCGAAGGTCCCTGCCATACGTACCTGGGAAGATGTTGAGTCTTATGTGAGTCCATCTCTGCTGCGAATTGACAAAAAAATAGTTGTGGCTGGAGTCAGGGTCTCCTGGCTTAAGCTCCGACATGGGAACCAGGTGATCCCAGGAGTCCGAATTTAGCTATTAATAAATACAGAAACATCGGCAATGGCTCTTGAGAACAATACACTCTCACTCTATGCAACAATTAGGGGAGGAGATTATAACAGTTGCTGAATGGCATATGCTTTAATGATAAACATCATCAACTCCAGTTAGGGGTTTTTCCCCATACCAATTACAACTAGGTGATGGGATCTTATAAACAGATAAGCTTTCAAGCTTTTAAACATCTTTTTTTTTTTAATTTTCGAGACTGGGTTTCTCTGTAGTTTTTGGTGCCTTGTTAGAGCCCGTGTGGCTCCAACACAGGAAACTATCTTCCCTAACTGGACTGGTACGGAGCCGCAAGGAATAATCAGACACAGCTTACACAGTCATCACAGAAGGGCATCTCAGGGTCCTTTCTCCCGACGATTCTCCGCGTTTATTATCCAAACAGCTTATATAGCAACACATAAATTGAGCGGGAAAATACATTAGACTCTCTCCTAGGTAACCAGGTGAATGCCTTTTGTCACATCCACATCTACCTGCATGCTAGCTGTCACATAGGCCTGAATTAGCATCTTTTTTTTTTGGTTTTTCGAGACAGGGTTTCTCTGTGGTTTTGGAGCCTGTCCTGGAACTAGCTCTTGTAGACCAGGCTGGTCTCAAACTCACAGAGATCCGCCTGCCTCTGCCTCCCGAGTGCTGGTTGAATTAGCATCTTTGTAAGATATCCTCCAAATTACAAAGAAAGGAGCAACAACTTCCCGACCTTTTGTTAGGAAGAGACAGCTTGTCTGCAGAACTACGTGACCACCTTGGATGGGGCCTATGGCTTTGGCGCCTGGCTGCCACACCATACAGAAATATGGGCCTACAGTGCCTGTCCTGGAACTAGCTCTTGTAGACCAGGCTGGCCTCGAACTCACAGAGCTCCGCCTGCCTCTGCCTCCCGAGTGCTGGAATTAAAGGAGTGTGCCACCACCACCACCCGGCAAACATCTCTTTCTTGATTCTTAAAAGAAAGCAGAATGGTGATGCAGGCACGCGGCTAAAACCCAGGGCGGAGGAGATGGTGCACTGAGCCTTTCTCGGAAAGCTGGCTTGTCCACAGTTCCCCACCCACCACAGATCAGCACATCTGTGACAGCACGAATTAATAACTAAACACACTTAGCACAATGACGGTGCCAAGCCCAAGCCCCATTTGCTTAGCTCGCTATGTTCATCAAAAGTTACTTCGTCAAGTCAAGTCACAGCGGGAGGTAATGTTAAGGGTTTCCTAGTAGGGCCAGCAGCAGTGTGCAGGCGCAGGCAGGGCCCATTGACCCATCAAGGCTGTGGACAGCCGGGCCATTCTCCCATGCAGAGGGGAATGGACCACTGAGGAAACTTCTCTCCTGCCACTCTGTGTAGGGAAGGACAAGGGGTCTGGGATGCCTGGTGGCACATCCCAGGCAATGGCCTCACCCAGTCAGGCCTGCAATGGTCTCTTTGCAGTTCTGGCACACAGAACCAGCGTCTTACCTCACTAATGGCTTCAAACTCCTCAGGTGTCGCTGCAGCTCCTGTCTTTGCTTCTCTTGGTGGGATGGCTGGCACATTTTCTGAATTCGAAACAAACACACAGGATCGGGGTTGAGAAACAAAGGGAACGCACTGTCTCAGGAGGTCTGTGGCAATTTCCATCTTCCCAACAGCCCTAAGGACGTCTTTGCTTTTGTGACAGAACCGCGGATTAGAGTCTAGCATGCCAACGGGAGCTGCTCACTGTATCTTTGCCAGCTTATTTCAGAGGAGAGTAGAATACATTGGTCTTGCATCTGCTCATCATTTCACGTTAGGCCACACTCCATAGATGGATCACTTTTTTTTCCTTTTTGAGTTCAGAATATGGCAAGGTTAGTTCCAGAAGCTCTGCCATTCCCCAGCATCTGCCTCGGACTCAGAATTGGCCAGCTCAGAAACAGCAGTGTCCACAGACAGTTAAAGCAATTCTCATGAGTCCCACCTCTCAAACCATCATTAACTTCCCGGGAGGCTAGTCCCCTGAGGGTAAGGCCTACTGGCCTGTGCAGAGCCCGGCATGGCACTGTGCACACTGCACCGCTTTAGCATAGGTGTATCCAGTGACTCAGTTTATCCTCCCTAAAAATGCGTGTGTACTCACGTAGCTGTGTATTAACTAATTCAGTTGTGGATGACAGATTGTGGACATAAACTACGAAACCTGTACAAGCTACAGTACCCGGTGTTCCCAGAGGTAGAAAGGGTTCCCTGCCTAAGAACCCCAGAACCCCTGCACCACAGAGACTCTCTCTTATACAGCTGGAAGCAGGCTGGAGCTCACAGTCTGCAGTTATCTCTGTCTCAGCTGACCCATCTGATCCCATAGCCCACTGCTCCCACCTTCCCCGGAAACCAGTTCGGCAAATGCCCCCACCCACCAGGAGAACACAAGGATATGCCTCTGCACACCTGAGTGCTGTGTAGGTGACGGTCACCATATTGGGCCAACAGACACAGTTAAGCCGCACATCAAAATCCCCGGGGCAGCCCATGCTACCTCTCATTCTTGGGCTCCGTGGCAGCCCGGCAACCTCAGAACTCTGACACATTTGCTTCTTACAGCAAGATTAGCATCAAACTGAGTCAGAGGAGCCCCCATCCCAGGCTTCTCTCTGGAGACAGTGGCTCCTACATACCTTCATTCAAGTTTGCTGCTTGAATTGACATACGAGGAGCATAGCTCCCAGAGAAGTAAGAAATGTCCACGTCGACACCACGGATAATGCCCTGTATCCCCAGCTGGATGACACACCAGTCGTGACCTGTACAACAGGACCACAAGGATAGCCTGTGATGTTCCATGGAGGAGTATAAGAGTACCGAGAGGTACTGTGGGGTGAGGGGCGGTAAAGAGAGCACCTGTGAAGTCCCATGGGGGATGAGGTCCCACGAGGGATGAGGATAGCACTCTTGAAGTGCCATGGGGGGATGAGGAGAGCACCCTTGAAGTCCCATAGGGGATGAGAACATCCATGAGTTCCCATAGGGGATGAAGAGAGCACCCATGACATCCCATAGGAGATGAGGAAAGCACCCTTGAGGTCCCATGGGGGAATGACAGCAGCTCTGAGGCCCCATCTTCCACCACAGAAGCACACGTTCAGGGTGATTCTCACGTGGCCACCAAAGACCACCATGACCCTCAGGATCCTCAATTCTAACCAACAGATGTACTGGCCTTTGATTCAGAGACACCAACTCAGTTTCCAAGCCCATCCTTTCCTATTACTGTGCTGGGAAAATCGCAGGCTCTCTCTAAGGCTCCTTTCTTTAAGTTAGGGAAGACGTTGATTACTGACCACTTCCATACGTTTATTGTAGCATAGAACCCACCAGCCCGGATCTTCTACAGACTCACTCTCTACTGTTTCCGAGGTCCCTGCAGCCTCCATTCCACCCATGGCCCAGTTTGCTTACATGTGCCTACCAAGCCTCAAGACACCGGTCTGACAGCCCTCCAGAGTCTCAGGTAGTCCAGGTTTAAGCTAGCTAGACATCCAAGAATTAATTACCTTGAGCTCCTGATCGTCTTGCCTCCACCCCCAGAGCTAGGATTATAGGATGGTTTAAGTGATGCTAGGATCAAGTCCAGAGCTTCCTGAATGCCAGGCATGATCGTTTGAACAGGTAGTATCTCCTATAGGCTCTGGCATTAGAATGTTTGGATCCCAGTTGGCAGTGATATTTGGGAAGGCTTAGGAGGTGGGACCTTGCTAGAGGAATGTGACTGAAGGGGGCTTTGAGGGTTTGAAATTATTTCCATTTCACTCTGCTGTGGGCATGCTGTTCAAGACGTGATCTCTCAGTTTCTTGCTCCTGCCACTGGGTGCCTCTGCTGTCATGTCTCCCCCGCCACCATGGACTCTAGCTTTCTGAAACTGTAAGCCCAAATAAACTCTTTGTCTATAAGCTGCCTTGGTCATATAACACTTTATAAGTAGCCAAGCTCTCTACCAGCTGAACCTCACCCCAAGCTGCAAACAGCCACCATCTGTATGTAACCTTCACAGGGTGGATGTACAGTCACGCCCTCCTCACCTGGAATCCGTCTCCTCCTGGTCTCCCATCCATCCATCCATTTCCCAAACTCCGTGTATTCGTGTTCCTTAGAGCTTGGACTGTCACTCTAAGGAGATGCATGGGAGGTCATTAAGGTCCATGAAGAGCTGGGGTTGTCTGCCTGTCGGGCTATGTTGCAGAGAGACCAGGACGCACCAAGAGTGTCTGCCCCACCTGCATGCCCAGCTCTACCATCCAGACCAAGAGGTGCCCCCCATGTTTTGTAGCATCTGAGACTAGACCACAGAATCAACCCTTCTCAGCAACAGAGGAGACCACATGCAAGTCCCATGGATGCTGTTTCTCTGTCTCTGTCTCTCTCTCTATCTCTCTCTCTGCTGTGTTTAGGTGGGCACTGAACAAAATGGAAAAGGTCAGTCACACTCGCAAAGCACCACAGCGTGGGTCACCAGACCAGTTCACAGGAGAGCCCACTGGAAGTCTGGGGTCAGGAGAGACATTTGTGCTCTAGGTACTGTGCCACTGCCTGTGGGAAAGAAAGGACTCCTGGTGGCAACGATACCAGCTCGGGCTCTTAAAATGAACCGTTGAGTAATCTGCTTCATCCTTGAGAACAGGGATGACTGCAGAGCCTCAGTGGGGTATGAGGACATTGAGATGGTTCATGACCAACCCTAGGACAGCCTCTCTGTCTACTAGTCCCAGCCCAGAGCTTGGGGAGCAGGCTCACCCCCCCACCTCAGTTTCTCTCATCTGTCATAGGCAGGTGATATTAGTGCTTTTTCCCAACAAAGACCATTATGGACACTGAGACACGCCAAACTATATCAGAAGTGCCCGTGTTTGCTTAGAGATGTATAAATGCTGGCAATGCTTTTACTTTATTACAGACTGAGCATCCTTAAACTAATCATCTAGATCACTCCAAAATCCTCACACTCCAGGATGGTAGGAGGAAAAAGCACTATGTGAAAAGAGTGGCAATTGCATATTTAAAGAAAAGACCCTAGGCTGGTCCTGGGGTTCTCTCACAGCCCAGTGCCACCTCTACAATGAAGGACGCATAGTTAAATGAGATCCGCCCAAATGTGCATAGACAGGGGAAAAGGACAGTGACAGCCACTCAGCGGTGAAGAGGAAGGCCCGGGTCTGCGAGGGCCATGGGGGAAGAGTCTAGTTCCAGAACATCAGGTACTTAAGACTTTGAAACATACAAAGCATGTCATAGACTTACAGATGCAGAAGCTTTAAGGTATAAGATACTCCCGACTTTCCTGCTATGTACTGAATGTTCATGTCCCCAGATTTTTGTTGCAACCCCCGTCCATGAGACGGTGTGGCCATGTGGGGACTTGGGAGTGATTTGGTCACAAGGACAGAACATGTTATAGTTTTCATGTTAAACACGCCCCAAAGATCCAAGTAGTAAACAAAAGATTAACCCTCCGCTTTGCACATTGTGAGGCGGTGGAACTCAGAGGTGGAGTCTCAAGGGTCTTCTGAAGGTATTGGTGGAAGGTGTTCTTCAGAAGGTCCAGGCCCTTTCTCTTTTGTCCCTTGGTTGCCATCAGGTGAGCAGGCCTCCACTGCTCACTCCCACTGTGGTGTCCTATGCCACCACAAGCCCAAAGCAACAGGTCAGTGAGCCATTGGTGAGACCTTTGAAGTCACAGGGCAAAAATAACCTTCCCTCTTCAAAAGCTCATTCCTCTCTGGTTCTTGTTAAAGAATAAGAAGATGACTAGCAGAATCCCTCATGATGGGACTGGACCCTGTAAGAAGAACTGAGTGTTCTCTCTCTGCCTTGCCCCTGTAAGGACACAGGGAGGAACAGCCAAGTGCAGTGATTCTGCCGGCCTTGATGCTGGATGCCCGGCCTCCACGCTGTGGGAGCACGTGTCTGCTGTGTAAGTCTCTTGTGGGTGGTGCGCTCACATCCAACACTAACAAAAATCACTGCTCGGTAGGGTCCACTCCCCCAAGGGAGCTTGAGAAGTGGGCTGCAGCTGATGAGGGAATGGAGCCTCAGCTGTATTTCCAGCCTCTTTCTCTCCCTACCTCAAAAAGAAGAAAAACCTCACCAAGCATGATGGTGCACACCTATAACCCCGGCACTAAGGAGACTGAGGCAGGAGGATTGCCACAAACTTGAAGCCAACCTGGGCCATATAAAATCAATTCCAGGCCTGGGTTACAACAGAGATTTTCTGATTTTAAAAAAAAAATTAAATGTAAAATACATACCTCGTGTTTTTAAACGTGACTAGATTTGCACATGTGTGTTGAGGGCATTAATTGCATGTTCGTGGATACACTATAATTTAAAATCAAAGAAATAAGCCCCCATTCTCTCACCCTCCCACTTAAATCCACCTCCGGGACTTAGTACGGAACTGGCCTCTGCATGGCATCACACTCATGCGCAGGAACTCTCATGGACTGTGTCTGGAAGAACCAAGCTCCTGATCTAACTCCCTGACGATTTCCGTTTAGGCTGATGTTCTCCCACTTCCAATACCAGAGTGAATATTTTCTGTGTCGGTTTGCCCGGTGTGCAGACAGCACACATCTGAGTGAGTTAGGTCAGGACGTGCACCCTTAGCTCTCTCGGAGAGGCGCGCGCATCGTTGGATACCGGAACTCTGGCATTTGCTCACATGTGACATGGAACCTCCAGCCCTCGCTTTATTTTCTTTTTCTCCTGAGGAAAAAGTAAGTTGCTACATGGACAGCGCCTTCCGAGACAAGAGAGTCAGCTCGCGCTGAGCGCAGCCGGGTCCTGCCCTGACGGAGCAGCGTCTCTGGGAACCTCCGACCAAGGCTGAAGGGGCAATGCAGTGGTCCCCACTGACCGTGTACCACTGGGTTTCCCTTTCCACACCTGAGAGCCCTCGGGCCTGCGTGGGAGACAGACAGCAAGGCTCTCAGCACTGTCCGTTCTCTGTGTTTATCTGCTTAGGGGCTGCCTTTGTGTAAGAGTGCATTCGTGTGTGTAAAACAGACAGACAGAGGAATCTATCTATACACGTGTGCTTATCCATGTGAAGACTACACACATCTGTGTCTTTTTTTTTATCCCCATTTATATTTGGAAACAGGGTCTCTCAATGAACCAAGAGATCATGAGTTAATGAGACTGTCTGGCCAACAAGACCCAAGGACCCTCCAGTCTCCACTTCCCCAGAGCTGGGATTATAGGTGTATGCACCTCTGAACCTGGTTTCTTTGTGTGTTCTAGGGATCCTCTGAGGGTCCTCGACACTTACACAGCAAGAACCTTATCCACTGAGGTATATCCCAAGCCCTATCTGTTCACAGTTTAATTTTTATTTTTATTATTAATGAAGTGTGTGTGTGTGTGTGTGTGTGTGTGTGTGTGTGTGTGTGTGTGTAAATGTGGTAGAGTCATGCCATGGCATGTCTGTGGAGTCAGCAAATAGCTTTCAAGAGTTGGTTCTCTGGGGCTAGAGAGATGGCTCAGGGGTTAAGAGCATTGCCTGCTCTTCCAAAAGTCCTGAATTCAATTCCCAGCAAAAACATAGTGGCTCACAACCATCTGTAATGAGGTCTGGTGCCCTCTTCTGGCCTGGAGGCATACACACAGACAGAACATTGTATACATAATAAATAAATAAATTTTTAAAAAAAAGAGTTGGTTTCTCTGGTTCTACTGTGGGTTAAGGAGATTGAACTCAGGTCTTCAGGCCTGTGAAGCAAGCACTTTATATGCTTGAGTCATTTCCCCAGCCCCACTGGCCCCCTTTTTAACCAAGAATGCCCTACCTCAAATTCAAGATGGGTCCATTTTCTTCCAAGTCCGGGATATGGGATCCATGTTAGTTATGGGCATACTCAGTGACCTTGGTTTTTCTCCCTGGACAACCTGGCTCTCATATCCTCTCCTGGCTCTGCCTGGCTCTGTGTGTTCCCTGGGAGCTGGCATAGAATTGGGTACCTTTCCAGTGATCCTTCCTGCCCAGTACACAACACATGGCTCTGTCCCAGACATGCGCATAGGTTTCAGCGTACACAGCTGCAGAGCTCAGCTAAGCCAGTCACTCACCGTGCAGGACGCCTGTAGCCTTACCTTTATGAGGTTTTCTGCAGGAGCGAAAAAGTCATCTGTTGCAAATAAAACCTGGACAAAGAGAAGAAAGGAATCAACCTACCTCAATATTCAGCTATATCGCTCTTAGGCATATCCCCAAAGGATGCTCAATCATACCACAAGGACACTTGCTCAACCATGTTCATAGCTGCTTTATTCATAAGAGTCAGAACCTGGAAACAACCTAGATGCCCCTCAACTGAAGAATGGATTTTAAAAATGTGTTACATTTACAAAATGGAATATTACTCAGCTGTTAGAAACAAGGACACATCCGGGAAGTGGTGGCGCACTTCGGAGGCAGAGGCAGACAGGTCTCTATGAGTTCAAGGCCAGCCTGGTCTACAAGAGCTAGTTCCAGGACAGCTAGGGTTGTTACACAGAGAAACCCTGTCTCAAAAAAAACACAAAGTCTGTGGAAGTATTAAGTTCACTTGACCCATTTAGCACTTAAGAATACTTCTGGTAGCCGGGCGATGGTGGTGCACGCCTTTAAT
>NC_022029.1:24755848-24758329 GCF_000317375.1 Microtus ochrogaster
CCAAGTTGACAACTGAAGCTAACTAGGACAGGTTGTTCATATTTCTTTGTGTTTATTATTCCTATGCTTGTGGAGAGAAATAAGTGCATATCCATCCCTTAAAGATAACATTCATTATAAAACTACTTATTAAATGTGAGGAGTGGTGATCCATGTCCTTGATCCCAGCATTAGGGAGGAAGGGCAGATGAATCTCTGAGAATTCAAGGGCAGCCTAGTCTACAAAAGACAACAAGGCATTGTTTCTAAAACAAAATGAAGCATTAAAACCTCATGAAGTAACACGTTCTCTTCACTCTGCCTTTGTTGTGACAAAGCCTTCCTGGCTTCTGTATGTTCTACTGTTGAAAAGCAATTTCCTCTGAGATAAAACCTCCCGTTTGGAGGGAAGCTCTTTAAGACACAGGATGCTCTAAAGGGAGGCCGAAAAAAATTAAAATGGGCTACATATCTAAACAGAAAATTCTCAACAGACAAATCTCAAATGGCTGACAAATACTTAAGGAGATGTTCAACATCTTTAGCCATCAGGGAAATGTAAATTAAAATGATTCTGAGATTCCATCCTACACTTGTCAGAATAGCTAAGATCAAAAACACAAGCTACAGCTCATGCTAGAGAGGATGTGGAGCGAGAGGAGCACTTCTCCATTGCTGGTGGAAGTGCAAACTTTGTACAGACACTTTGGAAGTCAGTGTGGTGGTTTCTCAGAAAACTGAGAATGAACCCACAAGACCCAGCTATACCACTCTTGGGCATATACCCAAAAGATGCTCAGTAATACCACAAGGACACTTGATCAACTACATTCATAACAGCCTTATTTGTATTAGCCAGAACCTAAAAAAAACCTAGATGTCCCTCAACCAAGGAATGGATAAAGAAAATGTGGTATTTACACAATGGAGTATTGCTCACCTGTTAAAAAAAAAAAAAAACAAGGACACCAGGAAATTTGAAGGTAAATGGATGGAACTAGAAAAAAAAAAATCATCCTGAGTGAAGTCACCCAGACAAAGACAAACATTGTGTGTACTTATTCATAAGTGGATATTGGCTATAAAATGAAGGATAACTATGCTACCATCATCAGACCCAGAGAGATTAGGAAACAAGGAGGTTTCCTGAGGCAACCCCCAGATCTCCCCAGGAAGAGGAAATAAAGGAGATTTTGAAAGTGGATTGAAAGTGGGTGAGGACAGGAACCATGAGTCGTCAGGTTGACAGGGTGCACAGGGGGAAGAGTGCTGAGTGGGGGACTGCTGGGGGGAAGGCATTTCAGGGCTATGCCTGGCTCAGGGAAATCTCCCAGCAGTCCATGGGGAGGACCCCAGCTTAGGCTCCTAGCTAAGTAGCCTGAACTAGCCATTTTCTGGGACCAGATTGTCAACAGAGAGCCGCCATCCAGCAACTGATGGAGGCAGATGCAGAGACCCACAGCCAAACATTAGGTGAGTTCGAGAATCCTGTAGAGGAGGAGAAAAAGGAGTGTAGTACCCAGAGGGGTCCAGAACATCACAGGAAGGCTCCCAGAATCAACTAACTTGGGCTCATAGGGGCTCACAGAGACTGAACCGACCACCAGGGAGCCTGCATGGGACTGACCTATGCACTCTGCACATACGTGACAGTTGTGTAGCTTGGTCCTCTTCTGGGACTCCTAACAGTGGAAGCAGGGGCTGTCTCTGACTCTTTTACTGGCTTTTGGGACCCTACTCCTCATACTGGGTCACCTTCCCCAACCTTATATATGGGAGGCACTTAGTCTAACTGCAACTTGATAGTCCATGTGTTATTGATACTCATGGGAGATCTGCCCTTTCCTGGATGGAGACGGAGGAGGAAGGAAAGGGACGGGGGGGGGGGGGGGGTTGAGAGTGGGGGAGAATGGGAGATGGACTGGGAGGGGAGGATGGCGGAGCTGCAGTGGGATATAAAATAAATAGATGAATAAAAAATTAAAATAAAATAGAAAAAATCTAAATGAAATTACCATAAATCTAAAAAAAAAAAAACCACTTTATTCCATCCTCTAGTGAGCCATTAGGGGATGCATTAAAAAGAATACGTGAAATTGCCTGAGGGAAGAAGTGAGGTTCCCCTGTAATACTTTCTAAGCATTTGGGTCTCAAGCCTGCCTCTTCCTAAACCATTTCTTCCTACCCTTTCTTTTATTCTGAGTCCCTTTTACAGCGTGGATGGGAAGGGTAATGTCTCACACTTGGAATGCAAATAGACCAGTTTCCTTCTCTCGGGCTTATCACTCCTAGAGAGACAGATATGTGCAATAAGTGTGTTTTAGATGTGCGCAATAAGCGTGTTTTAGATGCATGCAATAAGTGTGTTTTAGATATGTGCAATAAGAGTATTTTGATCAGCCGGGCAGTGGTGGTGCATGCCTTTAATCCCAGCACTCGGGAGGCAGAGGCAGGTGGATCTCTGTGAGTTCGAGACCAGCCTGGTCTACAAGAGCTAGTTCC
>NC_022029.1:24758429-24768971 GCF_000317375.1 Microtus ochrogaster
AAAAAAAAAAAAAAAAAAAAAAAAAAAAAAAAAAAAAGGAGTATTTTGATCATATTCATCCTCCCTCCCCCAACTCTTCCCCCTCCATCCCCTCCCTTCCCCACCCACCAAACCTGTGTGTCCCTTTTTAGCCTTGCAGTTCTTTCATAAAAATGATCAATGGGAAAAAAATGGGTCTGGGGAGATAGGTTGGTGGTTAAGAGCACTTGCTGTATAAGAATGAGGACCTGCATTTAGATTCCCAGCACATAAAAGAGCCAGGCCTGGACACACACATACATCTGTCACCCCAGCACGGGAAGCAAGTGGAGACAGGAGGATCACTGGGGACCCTGGCCATTAGCCTAGCAAAAGAAAAAACGGCAAGTTCCAGCTTCAATACGAGACCTAACTTAAGGGAAAGGAAGAGGTAGAGAAGGATAGAGGAAGGAATCCCATGTCCTCCTCTAGCTTCTGCATGCACACCAACACACACTTCCACACCAGACACATGTACACACACATGTGCACGCACACACGTATGCACACATACAACACGTGTGAAAGAGAGAAGGAAGAGGAAAGAGAAGGAAGGAAGGGAGAGAGGGAGGAAGGAAGGGAGGGAAGGAAGGAGGGAGGGAGGAAAGAAGAAAGGGGAAGGAAAAGGAAGGGAGGAAACAATGATCCCTGGATCACACTTAGCCAGTTTGGATGCTCACCTTCCTAGACCTGGATGGAGGGGGGAGGACCTTGGACTTTCCATAGGGCAGGGAACCCTGACTGCTCTTTGGACTGGAGAGGGAGGGGGAGAGGAGTAGGGGGAGGGGGAGAGGAGTGGGAGGAGGGGAGGGAAATGGGAGGCTGGGAGGAGGCGAAAATTTTTTTTTCAATAAAAAATAAAAAAAAAAACACACTTAAGTTTTGGAAGCCACCATTCTCCCTCTGGGAAGATGGGTGTGCAACCGAGTTGTCCTGGAAATGTACCCACGTAAGCAGCCCACTCCTGAGTGTACTGCTAAATTGCAGACCAGTGAAAGAAGTGTGAATTACTTTCTCCCTGAGTATAGCTCACTGTCTATCACTAGGGGAAAGTGGAACCCTGAGCTGAACACCTACATTCCTCTCTCTGCTCCCTGACTGCAGGTGTAATGGCACCAGCCTCCTCCCATCCCGCTGCCCTCGATAGCCTCCTGTGATGGACAGTATTCCCTGAAGCCCTCCCTGCTGCCATGGACCACAGACACTGTCTCCCTTTTATTGCTTCTTTCCAGGTATTTGGTCACAGCAAATGGAGAAGTAATGAGCCTGGTGGTGGTGGTGCACACCTTTAATCCCAGCATTCTGGAGGCAGAGGCAGGCGGATCTCTGGGAGTTTGAGACCAGCCTGGTCCACAGAGCAAATTTCAGGACAGCCAAGGCTTGAAATTTTCAAGCCCTGTCTTGAAAAACCAAAGAAAGAAAGAAAGAAAGAAAGAAAGAAAGAGAGAGAGAGAGAGAGAGAGAGAGAGAGAGAGAGAAAGGAAGGAGAGAGGGAGGGAGGGAGAGAGGGAGGAAGGGGAAATATTGGCAGAGGTGGCTCATTCATTCCCAGCTGCTCAGATCCAAAATAATTACATAGAAACTATATTATTTGCAATACTGTTTGGCCAGTAGCTTAGGTGTATTTCTAGCTAACTCATATTTTAAATTAACCCATTTCTATTCATCTGTGTATTGCCACGTGGCTGTGGCTTACTATCTGTCTCTGGTGGCAAGCTACATGACTTCTCCTGACACCGCCTTCTTTCTCCAAGCATTCAGTTTAGTTTCCCCACCTAGATCTACTCTGCCCTATCATAGGCCAAAGTAGTGTCTTTATTCACCAACCAATAAAAGCAATACATATACAGAGAGACTTCCTACATCAAAGGGAGGGAGGGAGGGAGGGAAAGAGGGAGGGAGGGAAGGTAAAAAAGGAAGAAGGAAGGAAGGAAGGAAGGAAGGAAGGAAGGAAGGAAGGAAAAGTAACAAATCCAAATATCAGTACCTATGAATGACAGCCATGGGTATGTGGTTCTTAGGCCTTTGGAACTTGTTTGTAGGAGGAATGTGGAGAGTTTGGAAACTGTTCCAAAAATAAAAGCACCACAGAGAAAGAAAGAAAGAAAGAAAGAAAGAAAGAAAGAAAGAAAGAAAGAAAGAAGAAGAAAAGTTAGATGGGGAAAATGACTCGTGGGTAAGAGCTCTCACTACACAAGCATAAGTATGAAGTTCAAATCCTCAGCAACGTAAAAAGCCATGTGCAGCCCATGTGGGCCTACAACCCAGAGCCTCGTGTGCAGAGACAGGAGGATCTTTGTGGCTTGAGGCCTGCCAGAATATCTGGGAAATGGCAAACTCTAGGTTCAATGAGAGAGAATGTTTTACAGGATTAAGGTGGAGAGTGACAGGACACTTGGCATCATCCTCTGGTCTCCGCATAGGTACATGAACACACATGCATTTTGTACACACATGCGTTATGTACACACACATGCATTTTGTACACATACATGCATTATATACACACACACATACACACACACACACACACACACACACACACACACTTGCCCTATCTCAAAATTGCCTGGGATTCAGTTCATTTCTTCAGAATTCTGCCCATGCTGGGTCTCCTCAGCAGCCCATTGCTTCAGCCTGACTCTAATTTACTTAACATAACAAGAGTGGGCCCCTCAGTGTTCACACCTAGCATCAACTTCCTGCCCTTGGGAACCCTGCTTACCTTTCCTCCCACGCACTCAGAGGCCATGTCAATCAGCTGAGTGAAGTCCAGAAATCTGGTCAGTTTTCCCTCCTTTGGAATATCAGTCATGCTTCCTAGAAGTGAGAAAGGCAGGCCCCAGTCAGAAAGGAGCTGTATGGGTAAGAAGAGCTCTGAAACCATGGCTGGGGGCCCTTGGAGGTGAGGGAGTGAAGGACGGGACTACTTGTCACCTTGGAGACACCTCAGCAACCCAAACAGACCGGAAATGAGAGACAAGAATAAGCCACCACTTAACACACAGATCCCAGTCACAACCACACAAGGCCAGGTTGTGTCTTAATTACTGTCGTCATCACTGTTCCATTGCTGTGAAAAGACACCATGGCCAACGTAACTCTGGTAAAAGAAAATACTTAATTGGGGCTGGCTTACAGTTTCAGAGATTTAGTCAATTATCATCATGATAGAGAACATAATAGCATGCAGGCAGACTGGAGAAGTAGCTGAGAGTTCTACATCTGGATCCACAGGAAGCAGGAAGAGAAAGACAATGGGCCTGGTGTGGGCTTTTGAAACCTCAAAGCCCACCTCCAGTGACACACTTCCTTCAACAAGGCCACACCTCCTAATCCTTCCCAAGTAGTGCCACTCCTTGGTGATGAAGCATTCAAATCTATGAGTCTATTGGGGGCATTCTCATTCACAACAATTACTGGAAACATTAGTTTTAAAAAGAACAATTTGCAGAGCTTGGGAGACAGCTCAGAGGTTAAGAGCACTGGCTGCTCTTTCAGAGGACCCAGGTTTGATTCCGGCACCCACATGACAGCTCACAATTGTCTGTAACTCCAAGATCTGACACCCTCACACAGACATGCATGCAGACAGGACACCAATGCATATGAAATAAAAACAAATAAATTATTTACAAATAGAAATGTTAGTTGGGTGGGGTGGCACATGCCTTTAATCCCAGCAGCACTTGGGAGGCAGAGGCAGGCCTGGTCTACAGAGTCAGTTCCAGGACAGGCTCCAAGACAACACAGAGAAACTCTGCCTCAAAATACCAAAAAAAAAAAAAAAAAAAAAAGAACTTGAACTTGATTTTTATTGTCTTTGTCTTTGGGTGCATTCTAATAATACCCCTAAAGCAACCAGGTAGCAGGCACAAGCCCTCCACAGTCAGGCAGAAGCTGGCATAGTGATACCCCAGGCCACAGACATGATGTCACCAGGCAAACAAGGGCCCTAACCCGCCTCTTATTTTGAGGTTGAGGAAGCAGAGAGATGGAGAAATGGAGAGAAGATCCAGAGCGGCCCAGGGCCTCCCTAGCTCTAAACTAAGTGGAAGTCTTCATGCTTCTGCTTCTCTACTCCTCATGAGAACAGATAAACCCATTCAAAAACTGACTTATTAGCAGGTTTGTACCACGCTGGCCACAGTAGAACACCTGACAGAAACCCTGTAAGATCGGGTTTGACTCAAGGGTTCCCTCAGGCTAAGGTGCAGAAGCGTGTGACAGAGGGTTATGTCACGATGGCTCAAGATGCACAAAACTGTGAAGGAAGTGGGGAGTAACAGACCCCCAAGGACCCCCCTTCCAGTGTCCTACTTCCTCTAGCTAGGCTCCACACCCCAAAGTCTCCCAAAACCCCACAAGGTGACACTACAGCTGGGGACCGAGCCATCAAAGCATGAAGCTTCAGGGACATTTCACGTTCAAACTGCATGTGAGAGTTTGTCCTGCGTCAGTCACAGAAGAGAAACCAGCAGGTGAGAGGTCAGCTCTCCCTTAAGGTTACAAAAACAGGCTTAGTATGAAGCAGCCTTTCCCAGGGGCACACACATATCTAAGACACAGGCACTCCTAACACTGCAAGAGGCTACAGGACTCTGGGAGCAAGAGACTTGCCGTGCAAGCCTGAGGACCTCGATTCAATCCCTGGAACCCAAATTTAAGACAAATTAATAAATAAAAGTTGGGCATGGTGGCCCAAGCGTATCTCAGCACTGGAAAAGCAGGGAGAGATGGGTCCCTGGGGCTCATCAGACAGCCAGCCCAGCAGAATCTGTGAGCTCCAGACCCATGAGAGGTACTGTCTCAAAATAAATAATAATAATGATGTGGGTGGCGCATGGAGATGGACACCAATGGTTGACATGCACCCAGCAGTCAAGAGACCAAGTCAGAAAGATGACTGTAAGCTCAAACCTAGTTGGGCTGTATCATTAGTTCAAAGCAACCTAGGCGAAAACATGAGACCCTAAGGACAAACTGGCACCACCAAAACTATTGAGAAGCCACTCAGAAATATTAGGGAGCGCCGTGCAACTCTGTAGCTAGTGCCCTCAGCGGACATACCCTTTCCCACCCTGGTCCAGGGCACAGGCAACACACAGGGTCAAAGCATAGCCCAGTTCAACACACCTTGTTATGCTGGATGAGACATGAGATGCATGTCTGTGTGCATATATACTTGTGCATATGCACATGTGTGCACGTGTCTACATGGATGTGCGTGCATGCGTATTTGTGTGTATACATGGGCATGTGTGCATACGTGTACGTGCTTGTGCATAAACACAGAGAGAAACACCTCCCAAGCGGCCACAGAGATTCTCAAGGCAATTATGAAAAGATGTTTTTTTTAAAATATTTATTTATTTGTTATGTGTACAATATTCTGTCTGTGTGTATGTCTGCAGGCCAGAAGAGGACACCAGACCTCATTACAGATGGTTGTGAGCCACCATGTGGTTGCCAGGAATTGGACTCAGGACCTTTGGAAGAGCAGGCAATGCTCTTAACCACTGAGCCATCTCTCCAGCCCCGAAAAAGATGTTTTAAAGGGGCAGAAATAAATTAAACTGGGGAAGAAATGTCCTCTCTCCTTAGCCTCTCCACCATTCATCATTTGCTCACCTACACCAGCCTGAGTTTTGCTGGAAATTGGAAGCTGTAAAGAGACCTTTACAATCATTCTGGGAAATGTCAGCTCTCCATCACTCTCCTGACATAGCTCCATTTGCGGCGGAAATCCTGCTTCTCATGCATGTTCGAAACGAGTCACATGGAGAGAAAGCAAAGCATAAAGGGGACCAGGGACGGCGCTGTTAGGAGAACACTTGCCTGGTGCACACAAAGCCCCCAGTTCAACCCCCAGCACCACATAAATCAAGCTTATAAGCCTGTTATCCATGCAGAAACAGGAGGATCAGGAGCTATCCCCTACTCCATAGTACCTTTAAGGCCAGCCTGGGCGACATAGGCTTTTATGCCAAAAAAAAGTAAAAGAGGAAAAACAAACAGGCCCTTGTAAAATTTGCCAGTGGTTCCCCTGTGGAGGGAAGTTTCAAAAGAATATTCAACTCTGCCAGGCGATGGTGGTGCACGCCTTTAATCCCAGCACTCAGGAGGCAGAGGCAGGCAGATCTCTGGGAGTTTGAGCCCAGCCTGGCCTAGAGAGTGAGTTTCAGGACAGACTCCAAAGCTACACAGAGAAACCCTACCTCAGGTGAAAAAAGGAGGAGGAAGAGGAGGGGGAGAAAGAGGAAGAGGAGGAGGAAGAGGAGGCGGAAAGAAAAAAAACTCTCCAACACAGGACACCTTTGACCATGCCAAACCTGTGGGAAGGAACATTCCAGGCACAGACCGAAAGTGAACTTGAGTCTTAAGTCGGAGAGGTGCACACTGAAGACCTGTGCATCTTCTCACAGCCAAGACTGTTCCCTGGAACACTTTTTAGCTGGCAAAGAACTGTCAGCTGTGCACTGTATTTTATAATTTTTTTAAAAAATGTGCAAGATCCCCAGCAGCAGTAGGCAGCAGGAATGCTGTAGGTCCCAAATGATGGTAGCGGGCCATGTGGTGACAGACAGCAGGCCCTGGGAGCAGCCAGTCCCAGGCAGAGATGGCTGCTGGTCCCAGAGTGGTGGCCTGAGCGGTGATTGTAGACCATGTGGTGGCAGACAGCGGGCCCTGGGAGAAGCCAGTCCAGGCAGAGACGGCTGCCAATCCTCAAGCAGTGTCTGGTCCCAAGCAGGGAGACACATGGAAGGCAGGCAGGAGACAGAGACATGGATAGACACGACTTGCAGAGTGAGGTTGAATATTTATGCAGAGGGTTATGGAGGGGAAAGGGTGAAGGGGGGACAGAGAGAGAGAGAAGAGGAGAGGAGAGGAGAGGAGAGGAGAGGAGAGGAGAGGAGACAAAGAAGGGGGAAGCGGAGAAGTGGGGAGAGAGGCAGAAGCAAAGCCTTCGAGGCTTAGGGAACTTCGTGGGAGAAAAGGAAAGAAGAAAAGAACAAGAGAAAGGAGTGATGTGGCACTCCCTCTGGGTCTGTCTCTAACCCTTGTACAGGACTGGGTGCAGCAGCATTCTACCATGAAACGAAGATGGCTTGTGAGGTCCCATCCTTATCTGGGGTTCTATTAGGCGGTCAGCTCATCATTTCTGGAGCAGTGAGACACATTTCCTTCAGTGGTGTAATTCACTGGTATGTGGCCATCCTCCTGTAAATAACCTCCTACAAAGTTCACTGGGACAAACCGACACACACACACACACACACACACACACAATACACAGAGCAAGGCGGGCTGGTGGGCACTGGGATTGGCAGACTGAGAAGCAATACCCCTCCCCAGCTCTGTCATTATACAGGTGGGGAAATGGAAGCCCAAAACAGTGAGATGCTCACTGCACACTTTCTCAGGTGACAGAGCCAGGTGTCTTGCCACAAGAGAACAAGGAGAGCTGCTGAGGTTCCAGGAATGTTCGGGGCCTGAAGAACCAAAGGCGTGTTCTGAAAAGCATCTCTCAGGAGTCTTCTCCTGGCTAGGCCACCAGGTGGCGCTAGTCACCGCAACATTCCTGGATCCACCAGGGACTCTGAGCTCAAGGTGAATCCAGTCATGAGAGCTTCAGGGAGCCACAGAACTCTGTGAGAGTGAAGAACGCTGTCTCCTTTGAATCCTGCACTCATGCACTCCTTTCAAATGGTAATATTTCACACAAAACTAGAGAAGAAAATGCACCACACAGTCGCCAGCCCCCCTACACCCTAAGCCACAGTCACAGACTGCATGTAATTGCCACCAAAAAGATCTTCCTCTCTACTGTCCTCTGGCCACACACATGCTACAGAGGGCACCATGTTTCCAGTCACTAACCTGTTAATAGTCTATTGTGTGTCTACTGTGGGCCTACAATACACAGGCGCCTGCACAGAGCAATGAGGAGGGTCTTAGAATAAATTAAACCAACTTACCTTCCAAGTTTGTGCAGGGAGCAGACAACCTCTCCAGCTAGTTGGGGGCTGTAATGTGAGCAGCGAGGAAGGTGTGGAAGTGAATTGTCCTGGCACCCAGCAGAAGCTTAATGCATCTCTTAGGGGGACAGGGAAGACAGGCGGAGGACAGGGAAGACAGGTGGGGGACAGGGAAGACAGGCAGGGGACAGGGCAGACAGGTGGGGGACAGGGCTGACCTTCACTCTGTGCCTTTGTGCCTGTTCATGCTGGTCTGTATTCTTGTTAAATAGACGAGCTGGTAGCTGAGTAATGCCTGCACTTACACCTCCCACCTTCACAGAGGGAAGGGAGGGAAGCCAGGAGCATGGCAAAGACTTGGTAGTAAGAGGCATATCACAGAGCCTGGAGCTTGCACTAAGTCTCCATCATAGTGGTCAATGGGACATCCACAGTGTCCACTCCCTGATCCCACTGCCTTCTGACAGGGCAGAGGCAAGTCACACGTGTGATTTGGGACACCAGTTTTAAGAACCAAAGCTCTGAGTCACACCTAAGAAGAAGGAAGGACCCTATTGTCCTGGTCGGCTCAGACAGACAAGGCCTATGTGCAAGAGCCCAAGGGGGGGGGTCTGTGAAGACCAGAAAAGCTCCCAACGATGGCCAGCTGGAAGCCAGGACTTCAGTTCCTCCTCCCAAACCCTCCTAGCGAAAGCACAGCTAACCCAGCCTTGCGGTAAGCAGAGCAGCGCAATGGCTGAACCCGCCTGGACTTGCTTGTGTTCAGCATGAATTATTGGGGGGGGGGGAGTCCTGGCCTGCCTGGATGGCTACATAAATGTAACACAGAAACAGACGGGAGAGTGTGTGAACGGCAGCTGAAGGGTAAGAACGGGGATGTGTTTATTCTCGGAAGCATGCTATACCTAAGGGGACAGAAGAAAGGGGTGTGAAGACAGCGAGGAGGCAGTTACTTTCAAAGCTGCATATATTTTTTTATGAAATATTTATCTTTTTGGTGTTCTCTTATGATATTGGACTGAGCTCATAGTGGTTGGTTCATTCTTCAATTGACGTTCTAATACAACATAGGCAAAGGTAAAGGTAGTTGCAGGAGGGCGGGATCTAACCCCGAGCACATCAAATAAAAAATAATAAAAGTCGGGTGTGATGGCGCATGCCTTTAGTCCCAGCACTCAGGGGGCAGAGGCAAATAGGTCTCTAAGTTAGAGGCTATCCTGGTCTACAGTGCTAGTGATAGGATAGCCAGGGCTACACAGAGAAACCCTGTCTTGGAGGGTGAAAAAAAATTTTCCCATTTATGTTTTATTTTCTTTTACCTCTGTCTGTACAAAATACTAAACAAACAAACAAAAAAAAGATGTTAGGGACTTGTGACAAATATCTTGAAAGCTAACACCCACTCAGATCTCCCAACCAAAAAGAGCTGTCACCAAAGAAAAGACCTGCAGATATGCAGAGCTACAGGTCTCTGGGAGGGATACCAAACTTTGTCAGCTCCCTCAGTCAAAAAGTCCTATCTTCACGTTGTCTTAGGAGTGCTGGAGCCCCTGTGCCTGGACCCCAGGAAAAGAGCCTTATCTTCACATTGTCTTAGGAGCACTGGGACCCTTCTGTGCCTGGACCTCAGGGAAAGAGCCTTATCTTCACATTGCCTTAGGAGCACTGGGACCCTTCCGTGCCTGGACCTCAGGGAAAGAGCCTTATCTTCCCTATCAGGGTAGTACAGTCCCTCTGGTTGAGGGTTGGGCTAATCCAAGGCTTTCCCTGAGGCCCTGATGTCTAGAGAAGGAACACAGCCAGTTGTAGCCTGAAGACAGGGCGTTGGGAGAGCTGTTGCTTTAGACCCTGCAGACCCAACTCTTTTCACTGCGCCTGACTGTGGTGTCAGCCCCAGGCTGCTGTGTGCTCTGTCTGTGATGCTCCAGAGATAACCCGTATTTCCCTTGTGTGACGTCATTTGATTATTATCCTGCTGAGTTGGTCCCACCGCGAGACAGTTTCTACCACGTCTGTCCCGTTTCTCCTGAGAATAGCATGGAAGATGCTGCACATCTTAAGATCACTCAGCACTGTGAGACATAGCTTGTCCAAGCCTCCCAATCCCACACTCATCTGTCCCCTTCCTCCTGACCTGGTCCCCTCTCTTGTCACTGAAGAATGATCTGCTGGCCCAGGTCACGCACCCTTCCCCAAGACGCTGGTTATAAGTTATAAAAAGAGTTGTATTCCCCAGAGTAGCTACTGATAATTTGCCCTTGCTCAAGTAAATAATACACACATTCATACACAAACATTCACACACACATGAACTCATACACATACTCACACATACACATACACACACATGTACGTACACATAACTTTGGGGTGAGCTTAAGAAGCGCATTGTTCATTTGAGACAAAACTTGAACGGCCTGAGGCAGAGCTCAAGAAGCTACGGCTGGGGCTGGAAAGATGGCTCAGCGGTTAAGAGCATTGCCTGCTCTTCCAAAGGTCCTGAGTTCAATTCCCAGCAACCATATGGTGGCTCACAACCATCTGA
>NC_022029.1:24769087-24769655 GCF_000317375.1 Microtus ochrogaster
GCCGTGTAGGTGTAGTAGTGTACAGTTGTGACCCCAACATTCGGCCAGCTGCAGCAAGAGGCACACGAGTTCAAGAACCAGCCTGCACTACGTGGTGAGTGCTTGTCTCTGCTCTGAGGTCAGGGGCGTGGTTAGTAAGCGTTCCTATTCCACAGAAGCACCTTCAAGGAGGAAGGGTTTGTTTCATGATTTCAGGAGATTTTAGGTGTTTGTGAGAGAGAGGGGATGTTTGGCGATGGCCCCTGTCATCGAGGGCTTGTCAAAGCTCTCAGCAGCAAACAGGAGCACCAGGTTACAACCCTCAAATTCTTTCACTACTGTCCTGCATCTGCCACCTAAGCCTGCATCCCAAGGTTACACAACCTCTTTAAACAGTTTGGCAAGCTGGGACAAGTATTCAGATGAAGGACCCTGGGGTGGGGGCAGTCTGTTCAAACCATAGCATTAGGCCAGCTTCACTATGAGACCAGCGGTGAGGTGGTGGTGTTGGTGGTGGTGTTGGTGGTGGTGTTGGTGGTGGTGTTGGTGGTGGTGTTGGTGGTGGTGGTGGTGGTGGTGGTGGTGGTGG
>NC_022029.1:24769755-24771671 GCF_000317375.1 Microtus ochrogaster
GTGGTGGTGGTGGTGGTGGTGGTGGTTTTGAAACAGAGTCCTAATGTGTACCCTCAGCTGGTCTGGAACTCACTTTGCAGACGAGCTGGCCATGAACTCACAGAGATCCACCTGCCTCTGCCTCATGAGGGCTGTAATTAAAGGTGTGTACCACTAGGGCTGGCCCATGTTTAGATGTGTTAAGTCACATGACTTAAATTCCAGTAGAACAAAGACCAAAGCCAGAATATGAAGTCTCCCTCAGCACCTCTCAGCTGCGCCCTGGGACTGTGTACTGATAATAGCACTGAGGGCCACCTCCCTATTTGCCCCTCCTCAAGGGTCTCATGTTCTTGGAGACCAAACTTCATGCCTTCTCCCATCTCATTCCTATGGCAGTGCCAATGTTAGACATAACAAATTATTCAACATGATAAACAGCTCTCCAGGCTCACCCAAGAATCCAGATCCCAGTGTTCAGGATTGGGTTTCATGCTCCCCACAATCCAGTGCCTTGAACTGTTAACGCCAGCAACAGAAGAATTTAGAGAGGCCAGAGAGAACCTTCCAGACAGCAAGCCTATGTGATGTCACAAGGGCTATGGAAAATAGAGCTGAGGAAGCAGCCTATCCCTGGTGAGACCAAGGGATGATGGCTGGAGGCCTGTTCCCTCTGCACTTGTAACCCTACTGACCTCAGGGCCTTCAGCCAGTCCTACCCCCTCCCTCCCTGACCGCTCAAATCCTCACCTTCCCACCCAGCTATAGCCTTGAATTTACATCATAGCTCTTCAAGGCATCTGTTTGTTTCTTCAGCAAACACAGGGATACTTTGCAATGACACCTGACATGCTAGAAAAGACGGGGGCAGTTGAGGGGATTTGTTATCAACCAAGGACCCATTGCCCAAGAAAAGGGACATGTGCGCGTAATTTTACTGTCATATGAAGAGCTGCGTGGGCCTTTGAGGGGAATATCTATCCACATGGCGTTCTGCGTTGCCTTGTGCAGCCCTGCTCAATGCATCCCTGCAGAGCCCACCATCCAGAGAGGAGTCATTGAGGGAGGAGGGTACCTGGATGGCTGCTCAGTCTCTCCGCAATCCCGTGCAGACTAGAAACTGAAACGCAGAGAAACAAGAACCTGTCAAGATTCAGGAGCCAACTATATCCCAGAATACTCCAGCCCATAAGCCGTCCTTCCCTCCCTTGACTTCCTTTTCGGGCACCCGCCTGCCCTTCGCCACACCTGCACCCAATTTGAATTGTCAGGGTTCTCTAAGGAACAGAAGCAGTGGGATGAATACATAATACATTAAGAGGGGATTTATTAGATTGGCTCACACGATACGGTCTGGGTAGTTTAATAATGGCTGTCTCACACCAGAGAGGCTGAGACCCTAGCAGTTGCTCAGTTCATGAGGCTGGGTGACTCAGCAGTCCCTCTCTGGTGCCCAAGGCCTGGAGGATTCCTGGAGAGTTAACCTGAAGAAGCTGGTTCAGCTACCAGTGACAGCAGCAGCCCCAGCAAAAGCAGCCAAGTTTACCAACAGGAATGAAGGCAGAGCCAGCCAGAACTCAGCAAGGGCTGCCCACGCTTAGGGTAGGCTTTCCCACAACAATGAAGGCACTCAAGACAGTCACCCTAGGGACGTGACCAGGGAGCACCCTGTTGTAAACATTCCTTCAGTGAAACCAGCTCCCGGGGTAATTGCAGACTGTGTCAAGAAGTTGACACGGACAGCAAACCATCACAATGACTTTGAAGAGGGTTGAGGCCAGTTCAGGAACCTGCCCATGCTCACTCATGAGTTTCTCTGCACTCAGCTCCTCCTAGGGCCTTCAGGTTCCACGAGCCGCTGTCTCCCTTTGCAGGTGAAATTCACGGGAGCTCCAGAGTTATGCCGCAGGCTGGTACTTTTTTTTTTTTTTTTTTTT
>NC_022029.1:24771771-24772594 GCF_000317375.1 Microtus ochrogaster
CTAGCTCTTGTAGACCAGGCTGGTCTCGAACTCACAGAGATCCGCCTGCCTCTGCCTCCCGAGTGCTGGATTAAAGGCGTGCGCCACCACCGCCCGGACAGGCTAGTACTTTTAATAAACTCTCATGTGACTTTACGACTTGATTCTCCAGGTACCTGTGGTCTAGCGCCCTCTTTCCCACTATGTTAAGTCAGCTTCCAACCACTGTGACCAAATACTGGAAGTGACAACTGGAGAGAGAAGATTTGCATTGAGTCGGAGCTCCAGAAGTGTTTGTGCTTCGTGGGGGAAGGAACGACTCAGCAGGACAGAGAGAGCATGCGTGCCTGTACTCATAGGCCTTTGCCCTTTCCCCTTGCATTCCATTGAGACCTGCATCTTATTGGACAGTGTCCCCCACATTCAGAGTGGGTCTCCCCCTTAGTCAGCAATCCCCAGAAATGCTTTCACAGACGTACGCGTGATGAACTTTTCTCTGTCAATATGGACCAGCACATCTCACTGGCAGCCAAAGTGTCTTTCATTCAAAGCCCCCAAATGCATCACCAAGCTGCAAGATACGCAGAACAGCAGGGCCCATTTTTATCCTTTGGTTTCACCAAACCTGAGTCCCAGTGTGCAGAAAACCATAGAAGAATGCTCAGAGCCAGAGAAAGCCACCAGAGCTCTATAGTGCACACCAGAGCAGAATCCCATAGTCAAATACACATCCATAGGATGGAACTACACTATACAGTAAGATCCAAGGTGCTATAGCTGCTTGATTGGGGCCCACACTTTATTTTTTTTTTTCTTAATTTATTTATTTATTGAGGATTTCCGC
>NC_022029.1:24774277-24787840 GCF_000317375.1 Microtus ochrogaster
ACTTCTCTGTTTTTATGCCAATACCAAGCTGTTTTCAATACTGTAGCTCTGTAATAGAGTTTGAAGTCAGGGATGGTAATGCCTCCAGATAATCCTTTATTGTATAAGATTGTTTTGGCTATCCTGGGTTTTTTGTTTTTCCATATAAACTTGATTATTGTCTTCCCCAGTTCTGGGTGACTCTTCCTAACACCAGACCAAACAAGCAACTCCACCCTAGTCTCGTTTAGTAATCCAGCGAGTTCACTGTGAGTCCTTTACAGAGTATAGGTGAAGGGTTTCTCACAGGAGCATGAGTCAAAGGCTGCTGCATCCAGTGGTGCGGAAATTTACCCCAGCCAAAAGATAACCCATGAAGTCACTTTCCTGGGGCTCTCTGCAAGACTTGCAGCAGCTCCAATCAGCTGGAGAGTCTCCACTGCCCAGCAGTCAGTACTGCTTAAGAGACTTGGGGAGAGGGCTGTGAATCCTGTAAGCTTCAGGAGCTTCCTCAGAACTGTAAGTGGATTTTTTTGGTTTGTTTTGCTTTTCAGTTTTTGTGTATGAGTGTTTTGCCTGGGTGTATGTTAAATATACCATGCTTGTGCCTGGTGCCTGAGGACACCACAAGCAGATATCAGAGCCTCTGAAACTGGAGTCACAGGCATTTGTGAGCCACCATGTGTGTGTGCTAGGAACTGAACATAGGTAGTAGGCACTCTACAAGAGCAAGAGGTGTTCTTAATGACTGAGCCCTCTCTCCCGCCCCAACTCATGAGTTTTACTCAAGTGTTGAGCCCTGTGAGTTTCATTTACTTCCCTGAGGAGCCTCCCTCTAGGTAGGAATGTTTCAATATACAGAAAATAGCTACACAATACCCAGTGGACCCCCAAACCCTGCATAGCTCCACTACCTAAATTCTTACTTTTTTTTTCAAGACAGGGTTTCTCTGTGGTTTTGGAGCCTGTCCTGGAACTAGCTCTTATAGACCAGGCTGGTCTCAAAGTCACAGAGATCTGCCTGCCTCTGCCTCCCGAGTGCTGGGATTAAAGGCGTGCGCCGCCACCGCCTGGCCACTGCCTAAATTCTTGTGCCATCCTAAGCATGGCCTGAATCTACAAAGAAGGGACTTCTAGATAAGAGGATCTATGACAACAATGTCATACCCAGACCAAGCTACGAAAATCTAAGACTTCCGGGACAGAGATTCATCCCCAGCCCCCAGCTCCTCTCCCTTCTCCTCTTCTCCTGATGATCACCTGAAGGTGAATGTCCAGGAAATGAGCTTTGACCTATACAAGAATGGGCCAGGCAGCCTGGATTCCACCCTCCACAGTAAGCAATGCCCCTCTGCAAGAACAGCTAGCGTGACCCCTACAGGACATCATAAAGATAACAGTGGGCAGTGTCTGGAGCTGGTGATAAAGTCATTGCTTCTGCCCCCTTCCCGTGTGTGGCAGGTCGCAATGATGGCCGAACAGCTCTACCGTCACCGCATCGAGGTGATTCTTTTGCATAGAATATTGCTCGATGGCCCTATGCAGAGACAAGGCTCAGGGGCTGCAGAGATCCACACGCCGAGGCTCAGAGGCGATCTCCTCAGAACAGCAGCATCTGCACACAAGCAAGTTGACACGGAGGCTGACTGACTGGCCCTGGCCAAGGCTTCAGATCAGAACGCAGCCCTAGCTGAGCTCATGACTAATCTCAGGTGTGTCCCTGAACCAGAATCACCCACCTTGGCTGCTCCGGATTCTCAAGTCATAGGAACTATCTGTGATAATAGATATTGATCGTGTGGTCTTGCGGCACACCTGGGCAGAGCTATTGCACATAGAGAAGCCTGGTGGGGCATGGGGGTGGAACGTGTGAGGATTGTATGGACAGCTGCAGTCAGAGGTGTGAAGAAGGGACAGTAAGCAAGATAAGGTTGAGACCAGCTCAGCGCTGTCACTGCTGACAAAGGAAATGGAGGTGTCCTCAAGGTGCCCAAGCAGAAGGAAGTGTCTCCAGTGTGGCTGGCAGTACAAGACCTGTAGTTGGTTTCTTTTTAATCTTTGGTTTTTTGCTCTTTGAGGGGTCTGCCACCCAGCTCCCCCCAAAAAATCACACGGAGGTTATTCTTACTTACGAATGCCCAGCCTTAGCCTGGCTTATTTCTAGCCAGCTTTTCTTAAATTATCCCACCTACCTTTTGCCTCTGGGCTTTCTCTATTTCTGTACACCTTTCTTTACCTCTCACTCTGTGGCCTGCTGTGTAGCTGGCTGCCTGGTCCCTCATGTCCTCCTCTCCTCCTTTTCCCGTTCCGTGATCGCCTCTTTCTCTCTTTCCATTTATTCTCTCTGCCTGCCAGCTCCACCTATCCTTTCTCCTGCCTTGCTATTGGCTGTTGAGCTCTTTATTAGACCAATCCGGTGTTTTAGATAGGCAAGTAACACCGCCTCACAGAGTTAAACAAATGTAACATAAAAGAATGCAGCACACCTTTGCACCATTAAACAAATATTCCACAGCATAAACAAATGCAACACATCTTTAACTAATATTCTACAATATGCCCCACATGCTTGAACACAAACAAGGGTATATGAGAAACAATGGCCCCTGGTGTGTCCTTCGTGCCTCGATCTCCCATCACCCGCCCCCCCCAATGTGAGTGCATTACCATGCTGGACACACTCAGAGACTAGGCAGGAAGCCACCACAGCCCCTGGGTTGCTGGACCACTATACTCTCTTCCTTTGGTTTCGTACACATCCAATCCATCCCCAGGTACCAGCATTGCCTTCCTCCCTCCTCCCCAGAGTCGGCCATGGTGGACATCTATCTTCATCTTGGCCACATCTGTCTTCCTTAACATGTAAGTCACAGTGTAAACATAGCAGCCACCCTTTCCATCCTCAGCAATGGGATCCAAGTCCTCGAGCACAGAGCCTATTTCCCAAACCCTCTACTCCGGTCTAACCCAATGCTGTCACAGAATGTGATGGAGCAGGGCTGTTTCCATCTGAATTCAGGTATTAGGGACCATGTGTGTACTGACTCTCAATGTCAAGACCTTCCTGTGGCCCTGCACACATGCCCGGGCCAGGTTCTAAAGGAGAAAGGCACCAAGCAAGGTTTTCTTAAGCCTTCCTAAGCTAGACCAATCTTTCCAGCAGCTGATAGACATATGCACACACACACACACACACACACACACACACACACACACACAAGCAGAGAAGGCAGCTCCATCCCCATCTCCGGTCCACAGAACCACAGGAGATCACCTGCTGACCTCCATCTCAACCCCTGGCTCACAAAATCTCAATTTAGGACTAAAATAAATGGTTCTTGTTCAAAGTCACAACAGGGGCTTAAGTAATGACACCATCAATAAAGCCCTTGCTTTGGTTCAAGCCCCAGAACTTTTCTGCTTTTTCATCCAAGACCTAGAAAGATGTCTAAGATGTCTAAGAAAGATGGCTAAGAGTGCTTGCTACTCTTGTAGAGGACCCAGGTTTGGCTCCCAGCACCCACATCAAACAGCTTGAAGCCACCTATAATTTCAACTCCAAAGGATCTGGCACTCTCTTCTGGTTTCCGTACACACCTGCACACAAGTGAGGCACAGACACATACTTAGGCACCCACTCATATACATACAATTTAAAAACCTTTTTTTCAAAGCCAAGTAGGATGGTACTTGTAATTATCTTTGGCTACTCCAGAAAAATGGGAGACCATGCAAAAAAAAAAAAAAAAGTGAACAGCACCTAAAGAATGGCACCCAAAGTGTTTCTGACAGAGAAAGAGAGAGAGAGAGAGAGAGAGAGAGAGAGAGAGAGAGAGAGAGAGAGAGAGAGAAAGAAGCTTTGGAAGCAATATTACACAGTAAAACCTCGTCTATATATAGTTATTGGATGTATAGATATCACCATCCGCTAGACACTCTCCTTCCGAAGCAGAAACTGGATAAAGCTTGCCTCCAGGACCCCTTGTCTCCAGAGCACAGATGCATGCAGGCTGTCTTTTTTTGGATTTGTGCAGTGCATAACCCGTGTAGACATCAAACCTGGCCCTGACCCCAAGCACCCAGACAGACAGATTTGCCTGCAGGCTCCGTGTGGGAAGGAAGTGATGTACAGGCACATCAGTCAGCCAGCTTCCATGGCAACAGCCTCAGCAGCCTGACAATAGCATCCACAGCCACAGTAGCAGAGGGATCCGCACAACCCATCTGCAATGTGATTCATGGGCTTTGCTCCCTCCACAACTGGTCCCCTGCCCCCAAGTTGTCCCTGTGACTTCCCAAAAACAAATTCCTTTCTGTGACAGTTTACCAAAGCGCTCTTTCTACTTATAGTTTAAGAAGCTCCAGCTTTTAATTAGGTCTGTCGAAGTGTATTGGGTTGAGTCTGATGACCTGTTCAGTGATTAGTTGTTTTGTTTGTTTGATTGTGTTTTTAGCTTGAGCCAGGCTGGAGTTAACTGAGATCTCAGTTGAGAGATGGCCTCCATCAGACTGGCCTGTAGGCAGGTCTGTGGGGGCATGTTCTTAGTTCCTGGTGGATGTAAAAGGGGCCAGCACACTGTGAAGGTTGTGTAAGAAAGCAGGCTGAGCAAGCTGCAGGAAGCAAGCCAGGAAGCAGCCCTCCTCCACGGCCTCTGCTTCAGTTCCTGCCTCCGGGTTCCTGGTTGAACCCTGGTTTCCCTTCGTGATGGGCTGTGACGTGTAAACCACACAGCCCTTTCTGTCTCAAGTTGGTTTTGGTCATGGTGCTATCACAGCTACAGAGAGGCCAGCGAGGACAGTGCACAGCTCAGCTTCCTCTGGCCACTTTCGCCTGTGAGGACACAATGAAGGGAGCTATTGGCAGGCTTCTTAGCCAACAGCCATCAGTCGCTGTGTGACATGTAGACAGAGGGGAGAGGCTGGAACAGCGAGGTGAATGGCTGCCCATGATCATGACTGGTGGAGCTGAGCCTGACAGAGCAGAAAAACCCTGCATCCACCGCTCCCGGGATTTCAGCCTGGGTGGAAGTTTCCCCTGGCGCTCCAAGATGCTGGCCACCTACAGCTAGGCAGCAGTAACCAGAGCTTTCCTCTCCACCGTGTGCTTGCCCTGCCTAAATGGACACTAGGCTTGTGCAAACACACTGGGCTTGTGCAAACACACTGGGATGGTCCCTTGAGGGTGGGGAACCACCGGGGATATAGCTCGAGCTATACCCGTGGCACCCATGGCTTGGCCTCCCCTCCTGAGCTAGAGTTCTCCTCCCCCACCGCCCTGCCACTCTTTGTTCTGCCTCTCTCTCCCTCTGTCTCTTACTGATTCTTCCTCTTCCTCCCCCTCTCCCTGTCATTCTCCCTCTCTCTTCCACAAGCGCGCTCGCACACACACACATGGAGAGAGAGAGAGAGAGAGAGAGAGAGAGAGAGAGAGAGAGAGAGAGAGAGAGAGAGAGACTGAGATCGGAGAATCCTTGCTAGCGCCAGAACACTCCCCACGCCCACCCCTCAGCAAACCTCACTTTGGCTGTCTCCATCTTTCCCACTGGGTGGCAGTGTGGCACCATGGATTGACACCCCTGACCCACGGCCCCAGGCTGTCACTCGGCTCATCCATCTCAGCCTGTGTTCCACAGAGGGCTCTAAAGAGGACACCCACGCCAGCTTTTCAGTCACGCCTCAATGCGGCACCTAATGAATCTCAGCTCTCGCCCGAGCCGCCGCCGCAGCCCTGCTGCGCAGCCAGCCCCGCCCCCACCCACCCCAGGAACTCAGGAAGGGTTTTCAGGACAGAAGTCTGGGGAATTCAGGACAGAGGTCTGGCAGGGTGCCCAAGGGTTTGCACCCGATCTGATTTGCTTCAAAACAGTCATTGTAATGAGAATGTCCGTAACCAGGTACAAATAATGGTTAGAAGGTCGTTTCCATGTTTTATATTAACACAGATTTGCCTGAAAGGAGCTTAACGGAGGAAACTACCAGGCGCCTGGCGCTTCTAACCTCCCATGAGGTGGAAGACAGTGTGCAGAGCTCTGGTCCATCCTCCCTTCCAATAAGGTAAAGTTGCCATGTCAGGGCTGGGAATGGAACACATCCTAGACCCGTGGTCTCATCCTTCCTAATGCTCCTACCCTTTAATACAGCCCCTTATGTTGTGGTGTCCCCCAGGCGTAAAATTATTCCGTTACTACTTCATAACTGTTACAAATCATCGTGTAAATATCGGATGTGCAGGATGTCGAGAAGCTCTCTCCTAGATGATGCTGAGTGCCCATACTGGGACAAGACTGTACTAGGTTGTCATCGCCACTGACTCTCAATGGGTGTTCCATGTGTCTTTGGTGTTAAGTACTCAGTACTCAGTTGTGCTGGGTACTCCACCCGCACTATCCCGTGGTGTCCTCATAATGCCTTTGAATGAAGGAATCCTACGCCTCACGAGGTTAGAGGACTCAAATTCCCACCATGTGTAAAAGGCTCATCCCAACTTGGGATGTGTCTGGGCCGGTTGCTGTGGGCACACAGCTGCTTCCACAAGTTCATTTCTGGAGGACAGGGGGCCCCTGTTGGACAGGGGAAGCGTTGGAGGAAAGGGAGGGCAGCATAGATTCCACGGCCTAGGATGAGAAAGACTCTCCAGGCAACCCACAGTGTATGGAGAGCTAAGCTAGCAGACTTCCCTGCTGACTTTCTGCCTGCTTCTCTCTGAAGGACCCCCAGGTTCATCTAGCCACAGGATAGGTGGGCAAGGCAGACATTTCATGGGCAGCAGACGCCACTGAAGAGCAGGGAGATGCTAGCATGGCTCACGTGCCTGATACAGACACCTCCTTTGTGCAAGGGTGTAAGTGACCCTAAAACAGCCATATTGAAAGGTGTGCACCCAGAATGGATGATGGGGTCCCTTTCTCCTAGTCCTTTCCCGTCCACATAATCTAGTGCCTCCCTGTGCCCTAAGACCACCTGTAGTTGGACAGTGTTGCATGCAACTGACCAGACACAGAGGTTGGATGCTCAGGCCAATGAGAGGGCATGTCAACAATCGACCAGCCAAGCTGTGATTGTGCTTTTGCGATCAGTCACTAGACTTATGAAGGATGAAGCTTGTTCTGCTCAGTGGACAGTCCTATGTGACATCATGGTGCCTGTAGAAGCTCCCAGGGAAGTTTCCAAAAACTTATGGCAACAACTGTGAGAGCTTGAGGTGCCCCCTTCCAAGCCACCAGGTCAGCCTGCCCGGGTTCACGGATACTGACAGGAGTCACAAGACTCCTGGAGACAAAGGGCTTCGTTGTTCATTGCAACACCATCCCTACAGCAGATGACACACAGGAGGGCTGACCCTAGGGACCTGGATCCACCATAACAAGAAACAACACACCTACCTTTGCCTCCCGAGGCAGACGCCTCCTTTGGGACACTGTAGAGCAGGAACACCTGTTCACCAGCCCTGAGCATCACGCCATCTTTCTTGGATCCTTGGGTGGTACCAATTGCATTTTCCAGGTTAGCTCACTATGGCTGGCATCCTTCACGGGGCCATCTAAGACTGAGGTAAAGCCTGTGTGCGACTCTGGGTTTGGTGTCCAGGAAGCTCAGCCCTGTCCTCCTCCCCTGCACTGACCTCCACACACACCAATCAAAGAAAATTATCCAGAGCACAGGGCAGTCGGGACCCCCCTAGAAAATGCATACCAAGTGCCCCGGGGTGCTGTTACCATAACGCATTCTTTTCCTGTCCCTAGCAGGGTTGCATGTGATGATATGTTTTCCTTGGGAAGAGTTGATTGCTCTTTTCTAAAGATTCTAACATATAGAAAGGGGAAAGCGAGGGCTGTTACTTCAAGCCCCGCCCCCCCCCCAGCTCCAGTCCCTAGTGTCCCATGTGTAGGCTAGAGCTGATGACAGACCTAAGAAGCAGAACACAGCAAACACAGGACTGTGGCCTCAAGACCAAGTTAGAAAGAGTGTGACTTTGGTCTGGGGGATGGGGGGGACCTCGTTCTGGTCCCTCCCCTAATGAAGCTACTGTCATGTTGAGCTGTGCCTTAGAGGGACCTTCAGTTAGCAAGGAATGTGGTATTTCACCAGTCAGTGATAAACCAAGGCCTCCTTCGTTCTCTACACCAAATATACAGCAAGTGACCGGGTTCTCACTGTGACAGACTTGCTGAACCTCATGTGACTCTTCCCTGACCTATAAACACCTTATGCTAATAAACACTCTAAGTCACTCTCTTTCAGGGTGGTTTGCTTAATAATCCACGGCAAGAGATAACACAGCTACCGAAGAAACTAGACCAGAAAGCACCACTCACTGCATAGCACAATTCAGAGGATTTATTTGTGTTCCTGGAGTATGGGTTTGGAGCAGAGCAGCAGTGTTCTTACGTGGATAATAGTGAAAGGAACCTAGGTGTTAAAGTAACTTACAGAAATATCGGTCGCCACCAAATGGTGCCTTTTGTATACTTTAAAAGGTGGTGGCAACTCCTGACCCCACGGTCAGTTTGCACACAACCGCTGAAATCTTTACAATGCTTTGTGGCTGGACCGAGACAAGAGCTTCACCGCATCCTTCTAGGTGGTGCCTCGGCTTGGACACAGGATAAACATTACCTATTCAGAACAGCACTGGGAAACAAGGGTCCCCCCTCCTATGGTTCAAACAGCCTTTTGGTCAATGAGGCTCTGAATTTCCATGTGGAAAGAAACTGGCAGACACGGTGACAGATGCTCAGGGGTAGTTTATAGCCACTGGGGTTCCGACGGCTGTCCCCCCTGAGCTACAGCCTGCCAGCCCTCACAAGTTCTCCTTGTCAAACTCGCACATGAAGTACATGGTGATGTGGCAAGCTACATCATTCCAGCCCCCTGAGGCCACCATCTCTACACAGTCCTCCTCGTCATAGGCATTGTTGGGCTCTCCACTGCGCCACTTGTTAAAAGTCTGCATGGGGGAGCGGTCCGAGTACACGAAGGCGCCTTCTCTCTCCAGGTCATTGATGCCTATGAAGATGCGGGCTAGGCCAGCCTGTGCCAGGTAGGAAGCCATAAGGCCATTGGCTGCCTCGTCCTTGGGCATGCTCAATGTGCCTCCCCGGCCTTGGCAGGACAGCTGGGCATCTGCATACCGCTTCTCCTCCTTCACCAGCAGGTAGATCTTGCTTTCAGTCTCACGCACACCGGCAACAACTGCAGGGGAGGGCAGTGCTGAAAGGCCAGCACTTGCATTTCTATAAACACACTCAATGCACGCCACCACACCACGGCCACGGGCACGGTAGCGGTGGGCGCTGAGCAACAAATGGAAGCCACCACTGTCCAGCTCTGGGGAGAAGGGGGGAGGGAAGAGCAGGGGAGGGGAAGGCCTCGGTCCAACGTACCATTTTTTATGAATTTCAGCTCGGTTGTCAGTTGAGTGACCTGGTTGTCCATCTCCCCGATAGCCTTCCGCAGCTGGCTGCACTCACATGGGATGCCTGCAAGAGCAGCCCGTGATACAGGGGACTGGTTCTAGGAAAGATGGGTACAGACAGACAGACAGACAGACACACACACACACACACACACACACCAGATGCATACGCCACAGAGAAAAGGACCAGAAAATGAGCATCCTGACATCTAAGGCTGTACACCTGTGCCTACTACACAGTGTGTCCCAATGAGTTTCACTAGGGTTGTACACAAGGGTAGTATGTGTACCTTACCCTTATTAACTATGCTGCTTTTGTTGTTTCGTTTGTTTGTTTTGAGATGGGATCCCACATAGCACAGCTTTGTCACCAAGGATGACCATGAACTTCCGATCCCCCCTGCCTTTACCTCATGACTGATGGGATTATAGGTGTGCACCGCTATAGTGGTATGGTATTTGTGTTTTAATACATAAAAATTGCCTGAAGATCAGAGTGCAAAGCAGCCATACTAGTCAGCCTCACAGGCCCGGTGGCACACACCTTTAATCCCAGCAGCCACACCAGTCAGCCATAGAGGCTGGGCAGTGGTGGTTCCTGCCTTTGATCCCAGCACTAGAGAGGATGGGAGAAGACAGGTCACGTGGTCAATCTCAGTCTGAGGATTCATGGAGGCAGGATCACCATTTTGGTCTGAGGTAGAGGTAAGAACCAGTGGCTGGCCACTTTGCTTTTCTGATCTTCAGGCAAGCTTTATACCCCAATATCTGTCTCTGGGTTTTGAAACCCAGGGCTTCATGTAGCCACATGTAGCTTCTTTTTAATTTATTATTATTACTTAGAATCGTTTAATTTTAGGTGTATGGTCGTTTTGCCTACATGTATGTCTGTGAACCACGTGTGTCTACAGTGACCCCAGAGGCTAGAAGAGAACATCTTCTAGATCCCTTAGAACTGGAGTTACAATGAGCTTCTATGTGGTTGCTATGTGGCTGCTAGGAACGAAACCCAGATCTCCTGAAGGCACAGCCAGCGGTCTCCACTTCTAGACCATCACTCCAGCCCTGTGGTTTATGAATTGTCATACCAGGTTCTCCACTGGGACCAGGAGGTCCGATGTCACCAGAGTCTCCTTTTTCACCTGGGTGATTAAAAGAAAAAGTAAAGTTACCATCCAGAGGGGAGACGCCCTTTGAGTTAAAATGTGTCAAGTTAAAAATCTTATTTGTTGAAGCTGAGGATGTAGTTCAGTGGTAGAGTTGGATGAGGCTCGGGGTTCCTTCCCCATCACTCCCTGTCGCCATGTTCTATGGACAGCTCTCCAGGCTGTTTATAAACATGGGCATGTATTGGGGGAGCACCTGGTGACTTACTTGACGTCAGCTCTGGGGAGCCCAGTGCCCTTCACTGAATGTTTTACAGGCAACATTGTACAGATTACTGAATACCAAGAGCAGATGACATCAGGCCAGCTCAATAGGAAAATCCAGATGGACATAAGAAGGGAGGTGGGGTGAGTTTAGCGAAAACCTGATCCAGGAAGGGTAGACAGCATTGATAATCCCAAACTGTAACCAAAGTTGCTCTGGATCCATTCCAGGCAGTGTAGTGTCACAGAGGTGCCCAGACATCAGGACCCTGCCCACTCTCCTGGTAGGCAGGGCAAACCTCCTAACCCATTGCCTTCAATCTCCTCAATACATGCACACATGCACGCGTGCATACACACACACGAAAACAGTATAGAACACAATGACAGCAACAAAGCTGCCCAGCCTCTGTGAGATCAAGCCATTGTGTGTGTGTGAGTGTGTGTGTGTGAGTGTGTGTGTGTGTGTGTGTGTGTACACGTCAATCATTTTGGAATCCCTAATACATTGTCTCTCTTGCTCAGAGGACAGAGTCATCTCCGTGAAGGGCTGTGAGTTCCACGTCGGCAGATTCGTAGTCTGTTCACGTAAAGAGGGAAGCATTTAAGCAGCCCCTGCCCAACTCATTCCTCTGTGTTCTGTCAGGTGTTTGAAGACCTCCAGAATCTCAGCCTGGCCAGGACCCAAGAGAACGTCCCTGGAAACAAAGCCAATCGAATAATCAAAGCCGACTGAGGGTGGTCCTGGTCTCCACACGAGACTTGGAGAGCTGCCCAGCACACATGCTGTGTAGAAAAGAATATGCACTCCTTCTGTCTTCCCCTCGCTCGTTACAGCATTGGTCACAGCAGCCAATGGGGACAGATGGCCTGAGTACCCACAGGCGGGGAGATTGTAGCTTAGAACTCAGTCCTCTGGGCAAATCATCCACAGTCTTCATAATGCCAGTTGTGCCATTAGAGGCCACTTGCAAGAGGCCATCAGATCATGATTGTTGGCTGTTGATGTCCCATCAGAGAAAAGGGGCATGCAGAAGGTCCCTGGTCCCTTACCTGAGATTCTAGTCACTCCTGCCAGCCATTTAAATGCCATTCTACCCTGGTTTCATGTGACTTTGAGTCTTGGAGTCTCAGAGGTACTAGAGCATATATGCTAAGGAAGGTTAACTTGCCATAGAACAGGAGATTTCATCAATGTGACGTACCAGTATCACTGCTTTGGGGTCCCCTACAGTTTTGCAAGTAATCCCTCACCCATGCTCTGTAAGTAAGTCCAATAAATCCATTTGTTCTCTACTAGGTTGAACTTTGAGCTTGCTCTTGGGACTTTAGGAAGAATAGGCAGAGATCATTTATGTCTCCTCAGGGAAGGAATTCTCACAAATACAGAGATAAACAAAAGACCTGGGCAATTGCTGTCATTCAGCTTTAAAATAAGGGAATTTTGACACCTGCAACATCATGAATTCTGAGAGCATTGTAGTAAAGGAGACGAGACCACAACAAAGGACAAAACCCATTGTATGGTAAGTAGGCTGGGCAAAGTCACAGAGGCACAGAGCAGGCTCTGGCTTGTGAGGGTTGGGACATGGAGTTACTGCTTAATGGTACAGCGTCCCTGCGGGGCGATAAAAAGCTTTTGGAAACAGTGGGCACGGCTGCATCACATGGCGGATGTGTCAGTGCCACTGAGCTGGGCAGCTGGAACGGCTGAAATGGCAGCCTTTATAAGATCAATACTTCACCGCAGTCCTGTGAAGGTTCTGTAGCGTGAATGTCCCTCAGGACCCCATGTCTCTTCCCAGAGAAGAGACAGCCGAGCAGAGTGCCCACCTCCCCATCCCTCCTCACCAATGGTCTCTCTCTGCAGGGACAGCACAGGGCTGTGCCAAACCCAAGGTGTGGATCAGAGCAAACCACCCAAACCAACTCAGAGCTCAGACCTCAACCAAGACATCTCTGGGCCAGGTCAACCTGCTCCAGTATAAGATCCCAGGAGACAGCTCGAAAGACCGCGCCCAAATACCTCCCTTGCCTCCGATTGCCAACACAGCTCTTCGCCAGCCACTGGCCATCCTAGTTCAGTCTCCCCCATGGCCAACCCACACAGGAGCACAGGAGACTTCAGGGAGATTACACAGAGAGCTACATGACCCCGGTGTCCCCCTAGGTCCAGGTGCTCACACATCTGTTGGAAAATGAAGCTGGGGGTGGAGATGAAGACAGCAATGCATGGCACAACCCGTCCTGACCATGAAGCCAGGGGTGGGATGAAGACAGCAATGCATGGCACAACCCATCCTGACCATCCTCTGAGTGGCTCATCATTCCATCATGCTTATTAAGGAAGGTGGGCTGAAGATTCAGGCTCTGGCTCAAGCACACGCTCGGGATCCTGCATCCAGGAGGTTAATCTCTCCTTAAGTGCTGCAGGCTGGTGTGACTCCACCCACCCCAATGCTCACAGAGCCAGCAGTCCCTTTGGTATCCCTGTAGTGAGAATACTGCAACAGAGTCTATCAGAGCGACACATGAAAACAAGAGCTCCAGGCAAAGCGGCACAGACAGCGGCTGCTCTGAGTCTACCGGGGAATATAGGGCAAGAAGTGTGCCAAAAATACCTTTAGCGCCAATGGGACCGACTTTTCCGTGGCGGCCCACAGTGCCTTTCTGTCCTTTGTCCCCCATGTCTCCTGTAGAAAACAATAAGGCCAAAATTGATAGATGCACCAGTAATCTGACAGGCCCCTCCTCAGGATCACATATGTGCACAGCTGAGCTGACACGCCCCTCCTCAGG
>NC_022029.1:24788246-24809828 GCF_000317375.1 Microtus ochrogaster
TGAGCTGACACGCCCCTTCTCAGGATCACGTATGCACAGGTGAGCCAACACGCCCCCTCCTCAGGATCACATACGTGCACAGCTGAGCTGACACGGCCCTTCTCAGGACCACTATGCACAGGTGAGCTGACACACCCGTTCTCAGGATCACATATGCACAGGTGAGCTGGCACGCCCCTTCCTTACTACCACACACGTGCACACATGCACATGGGAAGAGACTGCATGAAGAACAGCTCTCCAAGGATACATAGGTGAATGTCCCAAGATTATTCCTCCTAAAGGATTTGTTCCTAATGAAGGCTATGAGTCACACAGATGGCAGAAGGGAGGAGAACAGGCCAGCACTCCTGAGTCACTCAGCCAAGGCCAGCTCTCCTCTGAGCCTGGGTCAGGAGGGGCAGGTCCCTGACCTGTAACCTAGCTCCACAGGGTCACCCCAGCTTCTTCTCACACCACCCAAACCAAAAGCGTCACTCTGGAAGACAGACACAACTAGATACTCTTGGGAACAGCAAAGCCCTGGGCATCCCCTCTGGTTGCATTTGAAGGTGGCTCTGCAGGAGACGGAGGACACAGGGAGAAGAGCCCGGAATGCTCTCTGCATGCCTTATGGAAGTAGCACAGTGCCTGTGATGTGCTTCCTAACAGCAAGTACTCACTCTAGTCACTCAAGGCCAACCCTTCTGCAAGACGATGGTCTTGCTTACTACCCTAGAGAACACTGATCGCTGGAATAAAGCTGTGACCAGCTGTCCTCTCCAGACCCATAACATGTCAGGACAGAGACATTTCCCAATGCCGTGTCCTTCCCTGAGTGTCCTTAGTCTCTTGGAGATGCTCCTGGTGATCTTTTAGGATCCCCACTGATGAGACAGCAAAGCACAAAGAGCAAGAGAGCACAGAGAAGCCCTGGGCACCAACTTCGCCATGGACAGGCTCATGTGGGGTCAAGATGCCATGACCTTCTGGTCTTCTATTGCCTCTAGGGTTACAGAGACAAATAGAAACTCAGTGTAGATAGCTCTCAAGACAGGCAGGAGGGAGGGTTCCCCTGTGTGCTCATGAAGCACCTCACAGCACAGCACAGCACTTCCCAAGGGCCTCCAGTGCTGGAGTGGATGCTCCTTCAATGCAGAACAGATAGAGTCAGAAGGAGAGAGCGCTAGCTAATCAGAAAACACGCCGTCCATGGAAAGGAGATGGGAACAAAGTGCTTGCTTACAAAGCACGCTCATGCACACGCTCTCCTTCACGTCTTCCATCAACAGTCAGCTTGCACATCGGTAGTTCTGGGATTAAGTGACTTGACCAGGCTGGATTCTGAAAGTCCAGCAGGAGCAGGGCAAGAGCCATGATCTGCTGGTTTGAGAGCCATTCTCCTTTCCTGATGCTGGGGGAGACAGGTGGGTGACATCTGTGCAGGCAGAGCAAGTCACTAGCCCAGAAGGGTGCAGGGTGTGAGCTGAGGACACAGGACAATCCGGCCACTGAAACAGAGCTGTAGGAGAGAAACGAGGCACTGAAGTGGCCCAGGTCAGGGGTCCTGACCCATCTGGAGGGTGAGGGGGGCATTTGAGAGGGAACAATGGGAGCCGTCGGGAGGAGAAGTGGGCAAGGCAGGCACAGAGGCCAGCTGGTGGCTAGCCAGACAGCACCCAGGAGAATGAAAAGAAGCCTCCTGATTGGCAGGTTTCTGGGAGTTGACAACTCAGTGATGGGTTGTAAAGTGAGGGCAAGGCTTGTGGTCTGGATACCCTTGGGCAGAGTAGGTCATCCTAAAGCCGGGAAAGCCCCAGAGGGCACTGGGCTCCAATATCCTGCAGACAAACAGGAATAAAGGCTGTGGTTGGAAAATGAGGACAGAGTAGGGCTTGACATCAGTAAAGAAGGCATCTAGAGGGAGTAGAGGGAGCCAGGAAAAGGTGGGACAGGCTGGGCAGCAACTCCATGAAGCCCTGTGGAGGGCGGGGGCCGTGTTCAGAGGGAAAGGGATTGAGACTGTGGCAGGCAGCGTCTTGATCAATGAGTTAGGCAACAGGGAAGGAAGGAGAAACCTTAGCAACCCTCTCCAGTCTTTGGCAGCGGTAACGTTCCCCTGACATCTGCATGGTTCACGCTAGGCCGTGCGACTGAGATTTTAAAGGAATTGCAAAAATAGCTCACGTTTTAAGTCAGTTCGTAATTTTGTGTTGAGCTGTAATTGAAGCTGTCTTTGGCTGCATGCAGCCTGGATGCCGCAGATTGGACATGTCAAAACAACCCACTGAAGCCCCACTGTGGAGGTGGGGGCTTAGCAGCTCCCACCCCCCAATACAGAAGTCTAAGCCCACTGTTCCCCATGCCAACCAGGGAACATGCCTGCCCAGTCCAAGTTCACATGGCGTGTCTGGGGGGGGGGCATAAGGTTCAGTTTGTCTGTCTGACAGCTGGGCACACTGCACAACAATGCACTGCTCTCTCATATGAAGATGGACAGATGGGTCATTCCAATACCCAGGCTTGGCACATTCCCATATGGACAGAGGCTGGGTAGCTGGGTCCTAGAAAATAATAACCAAAGATCTTACCTTGGAAAGGCCAGCTCCAACTAAATGCCCAAAACCCTGGGGTACCAGTGGCCTGCCACCACAAAGCAGGCAGGACTGAGGTTCCTGAGTGTGGGTGTAGTCTGTTGTAGGCTGTGTAGGATCCAGCAAGGGATCTAGGTCTCCTGTCCACTGTGGGGCTGCTTCTTTTTAAGAAATGTCTAGCTGTGTCAAAGCTACGGTAGAGGAAAAGTCACACCACAGCTCTGCCTTCTCAGCTTTCCAGCCACACAAGGCAGAAGATCAGGTCCCTGAGGTGACCAGCAGACAGGATAAAAAGGCTCAAAAGTCCCCCGAGGGAAAGCATTTGCATCACAAATGCCTCGGGGCGGGTTTTCTTTCCTGCAAAATTCCCACCTCAACAGAACAATCAATTAGCAGTCCATTGTCCAATTTGGTCCCTTGGCTGAGGGCGTGCAGTGAGAGTCCAGCAGGAGTCCTGCTGTCATAAATCAGTCCCAACCTGAGGCTGATTTGAGAACACTTGGCTTCAACCCAGCCCTAACTCTCACAGCCCAACAGAGAAGGCACTCAAAGCTGTTGCTGACACTTGGCTCTTGGTACCAGCTGGCACCACGCTCAGCTCCTGTCCTTGGAGAAGCATGGGCGCCAAGCCCTGCCATCGGGGTACACCGGAACCGAGAGCAAGTGTGGACAACAAGACCCAATGGAGACAGCAGCAGCTCCACGCAGAGGATGTGAAGGGCACATGGGAGGCAAAATCCGAGTCTCAAGCTCTAGAAAGTAAACACTACCAGCTGGCCTGGGTAAGTAGCAGCTTGCAGCCTTTAGGGGGCCTCTTGGGTCCCCGAGAGCTGGACAGTGCCATCAAGTTCCCACAAAACATGGATGCCACTGGTTTAAGTTGTGCCAAGATTTGGGGAGGCAGGAGAAGTAGCCCCACAAGGGCTGAGTCTGCGCATCCTCCCTACCCTATGGAGCTGGGTAACTTGGGTTAGTCAGCAACCCTGGGTAAGTTTACTAATCTCTCTGCCTTAGCTAGGGTTTTATACTGCCATGAAGAAACACCTAGACAACAGCAATGATATAAAGGAAAATATTTAATTGGGGTTGTCTCACAGTTTCAGAGGTTTAGCCCGTTGTCATCATGGTGGGAGCATGGTGGCATGCAGGCAGACATGTTTCTGGAGAAGGAGTTGAGAGTTCTACGTCTTGATCCACGGGCAGCAGAAGCGAAAACACTCACTTGAGCCTATATGACCTCAAAGCCAGCCTCCACAGTGACACACTTCCTTCTCCAACAAGGCCACATCTCCTAATGGTACCACTCCCTAGGTGCCAAGCATTCAGGCACATGAGTCCATGGGGGCCATGCCTGATTCAAACCACCACACTCCCTGAGCCTCTGCTTTCACCTCTGTACCTGGAATCTGAGCCCGAGGAATCGCTTAGCTGGGAGAGCACTTGCTGGCATGCACAAAGTTCCAGCTTCAGTCCCCAGCGTGCAACTGGGCACAGCAGCACACGTTTGTAATCCTAGCGCTGAGAAGGTACAGGGAAGAAGGTCAGAAGTTTTAAGGTCATCCGTGACTATAGTAGTTTCAGGGCCAGCCTGGGCTACATGAGACCATGCCTCAAAAAAGTAAAAATATAAGCTCGATGCGGTGGCTCAAATGATAATTCCAGCACCTGGAAGGCAGAAGCAGGTAAATTCCTGTGTATTTGAGACCAGTCTGGTCTATGTAGTGAGTTTCAAGCCAGCCCGAGCTATAGAATGATCAGGAATGAGACCCTGTCTCAAAAAAAATATATAATATGGGAGGGTAGAGAGATGACTCAATGGTTAAGAGAACTGGTTACTATTTCAAGAGATTGGGGTTCAGTTCGCAGCACCCACATATCAGCTCACAAACATCTATAACCTCCATTTCAAGGAATCTGGTGTCTTTTTCTGGAACCAGGTTCAAAAGTGGAACACTGGATATAAATATATATGCAGGCAAAATACTCATACACAGAAAATAATACATTTTCAGAATAACAAGAAGAGGCTGACATCCTGCAGTAAAGGCTTTTGAAAGGAAATACCCCTTAAAAGCAGCCTGTCTTCTCCCCTTCCTCCCCACTGCCTGACGGCCTTGCTCAGTGGCTCTGCGCCACTTCAAACAGAGCAGCCGGGCGCTCTTGTCAGCGAAACAGGCCCGGAGCTTGGCTCAGCGGTCCCTGTGCTGGGTTTTCCCCTATGAAGCAGGGTTGGCAGTGTGCCCCTCGTTGGATGTGAAGAAGCAGGCGCACCACCCAGAATTGCACCTGGCACACAGCAGGTGGGACACACGTGTCCCCAGCAACCATCATTCATTTCACAGGCCGAAGCACTCGAGAGTCTGGAAACATGACAAGACACTTGGTCAGCCCCAGGGGCTGGGGAGTGTGCACCTGTGCTTTCACATAGTCCCAGGTGATTGATGGGCACCCAAGCCAGCTAGGACTGGCTTGGCCCCCGCTTCTTTCGATCTGTCTAGAGTCCACCATCACTTGAAGGCAGCAAGAACAAGGGAGAACCTGCAGAGAGGCGCAGGTCTGCTCCCTTCTACACCGTTCAGAGACAAACGCAGACACTTCCAGCACGTTCTTCCAGGACAGTACATTCATGTGACTCTATGGAGCGCAACATCCCCTCATTCTCATTGCCGTGATGTGTGTGTACATACATATGTGTTCATTTGTGCATGCATGCATGTGAAGGCCGAAGGTCAGGTGTTTATTAAAACAAGGTCTCTCGCTGACCTGAAACCTGCCAGTTTGGCTAGGCTGGCTCTGCTTTCTCAGCGCTGGGGTTACATGTATGCGCCACTGTGCCTGACTTTTTCACACAGGTGCTGGGGGTTGGAATTCAGGTCCTCATGCTTGCATGGTAAGCACTTTGCAACAGAGCCCCAGCCCCAGCCCATCATTTCCTTCTTTGGATGAGCTGAACAATCCATCTAAAAAGTCTGTGCTCGAGTGAGCCATGGATGCTCTCTGACGTCATAGGTCATATGTCAGTCCATGATCCAACAGCACCAGTGGCCTTATAAGAGAAGATATCAGGTATGCACAGAGTACAGGCCACGTGAGGATACAGGAAAAGGGCATTTGTCTGCAAGACATGGAGAAAACATCCCTGCCCAACCTGCACCTTGGTCTTCCAGCCTCCAGGGTTGAAAGAAACAAGTCAAGTCCTAACTGGTGGCTCACGATGCTAGCACAAGCTGACTGACCTAGCTGTCTTCTGCACTCACAGAGAAGCAAGGCCCAGAAGGGAGGCAACTTCCATAAGCCACACAACCAACCAGTGAAGTTCCACAGGCCACACAGTGAACACAGCTGTCCAGCAATTCCAAGCGTAAACTACGCGTAGACAGACCCAGACCCAAATTCCAGGGCTCTGTTCCCAAGAGTTCTGTCTGGCTTAGAACTCAGTAAGTAGATCTGGCTGGCCTTGAGTTCACAGAGATCCACCTGCCTCTGCCTCCCAAGAGCTGGGATTGAAGATGTGAGCCACCACATCTGGCTTCACGTTTACCACAGTTGGGCAGGTTGTAATCATTTTTAACCTCTACTTTCTCTCCAGCAAATGATGTCCTAAATGTCCCCAGAACCCCAGGTCACTGGGTCAGGAAGCCAGAGAGCCATGCACGGGGCATGGACAGGTGCCAAAAAAGCAGATTCCTCCAAGACCAATGGCCGGGTGGTGGTGGCGCACACCTTTAATCCCAGCACTCAGGAGGCAGAGGCAGGCGGATCTCTGTGAGTTCGAGACCAGCCTGGTCTACAGAGCTAGATCCAGGACAGGCTCCAAAAGCCACAGAGAAACCCTGTCTCGAAAAACAAAAAAAAAAAACAAAAAAAAACAAGACCAATGCCACCTGAGTCCACATCCAGGCTCTGTAGGACAGAGGCCTTATTTGAGATTTCACCTCTGCTGGTCCCCACAGGGTGCCCCGTGCCCACTCCTCACTGGTTCACTAAAGGTTTTCAGGCCTCTAGGAGGGCAAGCAATGGCCTCCCGGGGTCCTGCTGTGACCACTGTGGGTGCGGGTCATTGGCCAGTGGGAGTCAGGGCAGCAGACAGACAGCTCTCCCTCTACTGTCTACCACCCCATTCCCTTTCACCCCAAACCTTCAACCTGACCCTGAGGCCCCAATCCATAGTACCTCAGACATGTGAAGACTGGGCACACTCACAAGAAGGCCTTTGTGGGGACAGGCTGGGCTAGCTAGACAGAGCCATTGCCTCCCCACGGACAGCTCTGATGCTACAGGCCTGCTCTGACCCAGCAGAAAGAGAGCAGTGGCTGTGAGCAGAACCCAGGGTCAGGTCTGGAGCTGAGCAACATGAACATACATATGCATGGCACACACACATGCATATTAGACACGTGTGCACATACACATGAACACACACATACATACATGGTATGCATATACTACAGACACACAGGCATGGACACACTGTCTTACTTCCCTACTTCACTGAATCAGTTTGACACAGCCTAGAGCCATCTGGCAGGAATGATCAGACCAGCCTGTGCACATGTCTGTGGAACTGTCTTGATTGTTAATTAGTGCATAGGGGCCCAGGCTCCCATGGGCAGAGCTATCCACAGGCTATATAAGGTCCTGGGCTATATAAGAAAGCCAGCTAAGCATGAGGCTGGGAAGGAGTGGGAGAGCCAGCCAGCATACAAAATTCCTCCACAGTCCCTGCCTACAGGTTCCTGCTTTGAGTTTCCGCCCAACTGCCTCAGTGATAGACTATAACCTGTATGAGGAAAGAAACCCTCTTCGCCAAGCTACTGTTGGCCAAAAGTTTTATCACACCAAGGGAAACAAAACTAACTACAACACACATATCCACATATGCAGACATAGTATATACATATGCACCACACATAAGCATGAGTGTACAAATACACCCAGATGCTTCACAATCACACATACATGTAATTATGCCTATATACATATACACAATTACAAATCTATATTCACATATGTATGTGCAAATATGTGTGTGCACATATATAAAATACATAATGTGAATTCATGCACATGCATATATGCACATACAAAGATACATGTGTACCATATACCATACAAGCACACAAATACATGTGAGCACATTTACATAGAGTATTTGTACATATACACACATATGCACATATGTGGACACAAAAACACATGATACTTTATATGCACATACTTATACAAGCATACAAATGGTAATTTACACACGTTTTTATGTGTGTGCATGCATAGCTACAAATATAAGCATATACATGTACACATAAATACACACACATGTATGTGAGCATGCATGCTATACATGTGTGCAAGCACATATGGATAAACATGCCAGGGTGGTAAAGTTAGTTAGCATAGAGTTGATTTAGAACCCAGCTTAGGCAAAGCACCAGGGGAGACCTCTTGTTATCTGGCCCTCTACCCTAAGAGCTGCACACGGGATGGGCTGCTGCTGCTAGGAATAGCCTATTGTTTAGATGTATTGAGGAGAAAGAAAGGATGAATATCACTGAGACATCAAGACTGTCTGCTCATCCTCCCTTCTTGGTTACAGACTTGTTTCAGCTCCACGGGCAGAGCGTTGGCATGGTTGCACTGCAGATTCTAGCAAAAAGAAAAAAACAAAACTTGTGCTTCCTTCCTTCCCACTTCAGGAAGGTCTTCCAGATCTATCATGGGATAGTAGGCTTTATGCGGTGTGCACATGAGCAAAGTGGTGCTGAGACTCATTTAGAGCCTGTGCCTTTAAGTGGAGAAGCAGGAACGAGGCACTCCAAATGCTGGGAGCCATTGTGACCCGCCGTCCTCACAGCCCATTACTCTAACGAGAAGTGGGGTGGTCCCCATTTGTTCTCCAGACACGCAGGAGGAGTGGAGCAGGTGGGCAGCTCACAGCAGGTGCGTGACTCATATTAATTTTAATGAAGATATCAGAGCCCTTTGAAGTGGAGATGGGGCAAAGGGGGCACTTGTAATTCAGCCTCCTCAGCGATTTCTGTGAAGGATGGCATGCGCATTGCAGCTCGTGACAGCCCAGCGCCGGTGCAGCTGCCCTCCACCGTCTGTGCCAGGAGGGGCCCCAGCATCTATGGCGGGAATAAGGCAGTTTAAGTCTGGGGACCAGACGGAAAAATCTGGGACAGCACACACGTATCAGGTCACATCAGTAGAGCACACACAGTAGAGCCACGCAGCACACACATAACCCAGAAATGTAGATACTGTTTTTGTCTCAATGAACAGCAGATGACAGCGGGCCATTCTGCTGGCTCCATTCTGCCTGGCTTTGTTTCAGTGAAGGCAATTCACCAGCAGGCGCTTGCTTCTCTCTCCCTGGCAGGGTGCTGCTTACTCTGCAGGTCAGCCACTTCCTCCAGAGCTGTCCAGGTGGGCACAAGTTACATCTGGTGGAAGCTGAACTGTCCAGACCCAGGGTGGGAAGCCCGTTACCCTGAGAAACAGTCTGCTGCAGCAGCACCTCGGCCTGTCAACCTCGGGGCCTTCCAGAGAACTGGGTAGGGTGGGATGGGTGGCAATGCTTTTACAGCCTGCCAAATGCCGTCCCACTCCATAGAGACCGCAGCCCAGCATGGGAACTTGGCCATTTTTACTTGCAAACCTCCCCCACACTCAGGAAGGGCAGGTCGCTCACCTGGGGGAGAGTGAAGTACACAGACAGGGAGCTCAGCCAAGTTGAGATCACCCAGGAAATTCAAAGATATTTAAAGATATTACATCTCGAGATCTATTTCAAGCAACTAATGGAAAGCTCACAGGCTACCAGCATCAGGCTAAGCCCCAGAGACACAAGACTGGAGGCAGTGTAGTTCCGTCCCCATTGCCCGCGTGCTGGAGGAGTGTCAAGTCCAAAAAGAAATGGTTATGGGGTGCTGCTCAACCATGGCACCCCGAGCACCTGACACAGCACCCTTTGAAGGTGCCCATCGCCAGCAGATCCACCTCCTAAGCCACGGATGCTGCACCTGGGGTCCCCAGTAGATTTTATTTTTATGACATCAGGCTCTATGTCTGTGGCACTGGGCTATCTAAAAGGTGGCTTTGAGATCTGCCAGTATGAGAGATGGCAGGCTTTCATCTCAAACCGTGGGACAAACCAATCCTTCCTAGAGTCGCTTTGGTCAGGGTAACCTATCACAACAGGAAGAGTAGCCAGTACACCTGCTGGTGCTCACCTGCATCCCAACCCCAGCACCCAGGAGGCTGAGTCAGGAGGAGGGTTTCTAAGTCATTCTCGGCTGCATAGCAAGTTCAAGGGCAGCCTGTGCTATGTGAGACCATGCCTCAAAACAGAGAATCAGAAAATCCCACATTAGCCAGGCGGTGGTGGTGCACGCCTTTAATCCCAGCACTTGGGAGGCAGAGGCAGGCGGATCTTTGTGAGTTCAAGACCAGCCTGGTCTACAAGAGCTAGTTCCAGGACAGGCTCCAAAACCACAGAAAAACCCTGTCTCTAAAAACCAAAAAAACAAAAAAAAAAAAAAAACAAAAAAAAAAACAGAAAATCCCACATTGACAATGAGACCCCAACTACTTGGAACCCAGTCCCAGTGGCCTGTGACATCGCCTGTGCACCTTACCCCACCTGGCTCCAATCAGGAACAATGACTCATGCTGTAACATAAACAAGATAGTGAGGGGCCAGCTTAAACCCACACTTGGACAGAAGTCAAATCATGTAGCTCCCCTTAACCCTTAAAAAGAACCCCTTCTCAGGGTGTGTGTGTGTGTGTGTGTGTGTGTGTGTGTGTGTGTGTGTGTGTGTACACGTGCGTGCGCGCATGCATGTCTGTCTCTCTGTCTCTCTCTCACACACACACACACCCTCTCTTTCAGAATTCAGGCCCTGCATCTGTCTTCTGTGGTGTGCTTCTTCATTAAGCCTCTTTGCACCTGTTCTTCTCTGGTCAGGGCACCCCTCCATGTCATCTCGGGCACATTACTGTCATTGTTATATCTGTCTAGAAGATGCTGCTTTGGTGGAAATGCCATGTATTAGGTTTTGGCTTCATTTTCAAGGGTTTTGGTTTGGGTTTTGTTGGTTTGGTTTTGTTTTTGAAATAGTTGCTCACTCTGTAGCCCCGGCTGGCCTCAAACTCACCACTCTCCTGCATCAGCCTCCTGAGTTCTGGAGTGTGGGAATGCATGATCACATTTACTATACTTTGGGCACAGCAGGAGAACAATAGATGTGGAGAAAGAACAAAAGGAGAATCACATTCCCTAGTGAGTCAGAATACAGTACTCACACACCAACAGACGTGAGGATGGCACCAAGCAGGGAAGGCACTCGTGGGCTAGGGATTATATGTGGCCTCTTGAAGGGGACACTGGGGCAGAGACACAATCCTGGGCCCAACTTTCAGGTACTAGAGGAGCAAAATGCCAGGAATCTTAATCCCTGAAAAGAATTCTCAAAGCATAGGAAAGCCCAGGTATTACACCCACACCTTAGAGAGAGATTGCTCTGGCCTCCAGCAGACAACAGAGAAGAGCTGAGCCATTGCCAACAGATGGAGCTAGAGGCCCCAGGAGGGCCTGCCCACAGCACACACCACGCTCAGACATCTGTAAAGCTCACAGTCTGCTGGGGAGGGCAGCTCACACTCCGGAGTGGGCCTGGAAGTCGGCCAGCCTGAAGATGGGGAGCAGCAAGGCCTGGGACTTGGTCCTTGCTTACCTGATTTGCTGCTTGGCAGCTGAGTGTATTTAAGATGTGCAGAGAAGAGAGGCACCAGATGACAGAGGAGAGGCTCGGGGCTTTCGGAACAGTGCCCAGTCAGACATAGTGAGAATCCATTTCAGCTTAGCTAAGGAAAGCGTCCACAAGTGACAGAGAGAAAGGGATCATAGAAGAATGTTCGGGAAGAACAGAAGGCCCTGATGAGGATGCTAGAACACTCACACGTCACGGCTACACTGAATATAAAAGATATTGGCATAAGCTGAAGGTCAAACCCAGCTATAGATGCTCTGAGGCCAGAGTCTACAGGGCTTGGAGTTATGTTCTCCACGAGGATGGATAGCTGTAGCCTAGGATATCTCTACGGTACTCTGATAGCTCATCAGACATCCCACCCACCTAGCTGCCCCTGCAAGTGCTAGCCATGAGTCACACAGGACCTGTGACTGGGAGCCACCCCCATCCCACCCCACCCTCTCCCTGATCTGAACCAGATTCCTGGGAAGCCCACATTTTTTTTTCTTTTTAAGTCAGGGTTTCACTATATAGCCCTGACTGTTCTCAAACTCACAGACATCTGCCTCAGCGCATTAAGGCATGCGCCTCCACACCTGGCCTCTGCCACTCCTGAGACAAGTGTAGCTCACAGGGCTTGTCGTGGACAATGGAGGGTGAATCTGGACAACAAGCTTGAACACACCTTAAGGCAGTCTTCACATATTCTTTATTAACTAACAGAAATAAATCTGAGATGGGCATGGTTTTGGAGAAGGGGTGTTGTTGTACAGACCAACCTCACAGTCCTTCCTGACCCTAGTGCCTCTGCTTTTGGAGTGCTAGGATTAAAGGCGTGACACACCCACCCAAAACTGCAAATGCATGGACATCTTGATGAGCAATCCCACCCATCAGAGTAAACTTTGAAGCTATACACACACACACACACACACACACATTATTCATGGCAGCAAATACCCAGGAAAATGTGAGCCTGAGCTAAGTCACGATAAACGTACACTTGAGCACACCAATCACTGAATATAAATAATGAATAAATAGAGGAGGCCATTGCATTTTCTCATGGAAGGCTCTCCAAGATACGCTGTTAAGTGAAAGAAGCAAAGTGCAGAATAAGCACATCCTCTGCAAGTGTCTGCACAAATGGGATGCGATGCATCATAAATTCCTAAGACCTCTCTGCAAAAAAAAATGGATTAAAAGTTATCAAGAGCCACAGAGATGAGCTTGGACCTTTGCTGCAAATGTCATTGCTCATTTTGATCACTGATCTGAGATAATATTCCATTCGTCATTAATTTCTATGAGTAACAGGAAAAAAAATAAGAAGTAAAAGTCAGTGCCTGGGGTTGATGGAGGAGTGGGATGGTCCAGTCCCATCCGACAAGGTCTCACAGTATGCAAACTCAAAACCCATGCACTAGACCAGGAAGTGTCTGTAAGTCACTCTTCAAAAAGCTGTCAATGTGTTATTTCAATAGTTTTTTTTTTTTAAACAGAAGCTTTTCCAGAGTTACAAGATCAGATGTGGTGCTGACTAGTACATATCCTCACGGGTTGTTAAGAATGCTCTCCTTTTTCTTTTTTGTATGTTTGTTGAGTTTTTGGTTTGGTTTGAGTTGTTTTTTTGTTGTTGTTGTTGTTGTTGTTTTTGTTTTTGTTTTTGAAACAGGGTTTCTCTGTGTATCCCTGGCTGTCCTAGAACGCACTCTGTAGAACAGGCTGACCTTGAACTCAGAGATCTGACTGCTTCTGCCTCCTCAGTGCACAAATTAAAAGTGTGCTCAATCACCAACCAGAAATGTGAAGCCCAGCCTAGCCTCAGACTCATGATCCTCCTGTCTCTGCATCCTTCAGCAAATCCTACCAGCATGTGCCACTACAACCAGCTTGTTTCGTTTTTTAAGACAGGGTCTCCAGCTATGTAGACCAGGATGGCCTGAAATGCATAGAGATCCATCTGCCCTTTCATCCAGAGTGCTGGGATTAAAAGCACACCCCATAATGACTGGATTGAAAATGGTTTTCTATATAGTTTTTAATAACAATAAAGACTGTAAAGTAGGCAGAAGCAGGCAGATCTCTTGAGTTCAAAGTAACCTGGTCTGCATAACAATTTCCAGGGTACATAGTGAGACCCTGTCTCAGAAAAGATATTAAAAACCAACAAAACTTTGAGGCTGGAGAGTTGGCTTAGTGGTTACAAGCATGGACCGTTCTCCCTGAACTGGATTCCCAGCACCACACGAGACAGCACAGGGAAATCTGACACCTCTGACCTCTGTGGGAACTCACAGGCATGTGCGCATACCAACACATACACACATGCACACACACGCGTGCATGCACACACATGTGCACACAAATGCACATACACACACATGCACACACGCGTGTATGCACACACACGTGCACACAAATGCACATACACACACATGCACACACAATTAAAATACTAGAAATAAACTTTTAAGAGAACGAGTCTCCCGCTATGTAGACCAGCTCTGCTCTTCAGGAGGGCCCAGTAGCCATCGCAGGTAACTCCCACTCCAGGGTTTTCAGTGCTCCCTTCTGATCTGCACAGACACCGCGCTCACATGCACAAACCCACACACAGGCATACACACATAATTTTGAAAAAATAATAAAACATTTTAAGCTGGGCAGTGATGGCACACACCTTTAATCCCAGCACTTGGGAGGCAGAGGCAGGCAGATCTCTATAAGTTCAAGGCCAGCCTGGTCTACAAGAGTGAGTTCCAGGACAGACCCCAAAGCTACAGAGAAACCCTGTCTCAAAAAACCAAAAAAAAAAAAAAAGATTAACATACAAAATAGTAAAGATGATGCCACCCTGTAGATGGCAGTCACACACATTGCGCGCCTTACATGTGTGATCACCTCTTTTCTCATGTATGTTCAAATTCCATTCCAAGTATGTAAACTGGAGCATCCCCTGGCCTCTTCCCTTGGACAGCCTCTCTTTTGTGTGTCCTGTGATTACCCAGTACTCACAGCCTGGTTCTTTACATGGGTACTCCCATTCCTATCCATGCGTGTTCTTATCCCTGTGCGTGTGTTCTGGTTTCTTCACATGCGTGTTCTAGCTCCTTTGATATGCAGTTGAGTCTCATCAGCCTCCCCCAGACAGAATCACGTTGTTTTATTAAAGTAGAAACCATTTCCACTCAGCTACTTCCACGCAGCGGATGGGTCAGCTTTTCCTGGGCCCTGCTCCTCCATCACGCCACTCTCATATATGTTTATGCGTGATCCTGAACCTTGGCAGTTCCCAGAGAGACACCGCTGTCCTTAAACTCTATCTCAGGAGAGCTTGGTCCCCTCCACCTCCCACCCTCCTTTTCCCCACGGAGGCTAGAATCATGAGTACCTTTTTCTCCCATAGGGCCGACTCTTCCTGGCCGTCCTGGGGCTCCTTTGTCTCCCTTTTCTCCTGCATCCCCTGTGGAAGAAGGCATATTTGTTTAGGCACTGTCTGGCTAGAACAGGGCTATGATGTTATGCACCCATGCAGAAGAATTAGAAAGACTCACACATGGTACAGCCACTCTGACCCTACTCCTTGCCCACTGTACTCCAAACCGCAAGCAGCATCACTTGGGCGAGCTCTGGATGGATGTCTGTGTCTAAGCTCAGGATGTGCTTTCCTGACACTGCTTAGTTTTTCAGGGAACAGATCTTTCTCTCCTTCCACTGTCCCTTCTGGATTGGTTCCCAATCCATCTTCCCACCATAAGGCTCCCCATACCACCCCAACAATAAAGAGAAGTAAGGAGAAGTATGGTCACTTCTAGGTAACCCCCAGAGGAACGTCATGTGGCCTGGTGACATGCCTCATGAAAAGAGACTGGGGTGTCCACTGATCATCTCCTTGTCCTCATAACATGACAAATGAAATGTTCATGATGGCCTCCCCTGTGCGCTTCCTGGAACCAGTAAAGTGTGCCCTGCATGTTCTGGGGTTCGGTGGCCAGGTACAAGAGACAGAGGTATAAATAAGCAGTCGGGGTAGCTAACAGGATGAGCACATAAGTGTGCGAATAGGAGCTGAGTCTCAGGGAACCGGGGGACCTATTCTCCAGCCTGGCCTCAAACCTCCAGAGGTCCACGTGTCTCTGCTTCTCGGGCTACACATCCTGGATGTGAATTCCAGGCTATCCAAGGCTACATAGTGAAACTCTGTCATGGAAAAAAAAAAAAGGAAAAAGAAAGAGACAGGAGGCATGGTTGTGTGTGAGAGCGAGTGTGACAGCAAGCCCACTGGGGACCTTCTGCGTGAAATGTACCCTCACAGCTGGAAAGCAATGGCCGGAAGAAAGCTCACTCACTTCCCCTGAGACAAAACACTAGGACCAGGGCTTCTGTTCACTAAGGAACACTCAAATGTGAAGCTTTGATGGCTTTGTTTTGAAGCTATCAAGTTGAAATGGAAGAGGAAAAAAAAAAAAAAAACAACTCACAAATGCCCAAACCCATCTCCCAAGAATTCCAGAGAGACAGAGGGAGGAAGAGAATGACGGGTAACGCCTGAGAGTCTGTAAAGAGCTGCCAGATACACTTTCCAGTACTGGGGGCAAGGCTGAGTGCATGAAAGCAAGAACACAATAAAAGCCTGCGGAGAACCACACGGGAAAAATCAGGGCCAAATAGGAAAGACGTGTCAGCGACACTGCCAAACGAACGTCAACAACAAAGAGAACATTCTGCGAGCTATCCAGGAGGGAAAATATTTTTAAGTCAGATTGACATGAGAATTCTCATTAGCCACACAGGGTACAGGACAGAACGAGGCAGTCACTTCAGCAAATGTGGCACAGAATATGTCAGATCGGACGGGTCCCCGCTGAAGCGGCTTTCAAGCTGAAGCTGCGCAGCGAGCCGGATACAACCAGCCGGAGCGGCTCGGCAAAAACACACAGGCTGAAAGGAATCAAAAGCTCTCCAGACAAGCCTGCCAGGGCTAGGCTGAAGGGTTGGACCACAGGGGCCAACACGATCACCCACAGAGGAGCAACAGCGAAGCCCACCGCTGCAGAAGCCCACGGAAGACGGGCAAGGGTGGGGTCACGTTTCTTAGCTCGCACCACCGTGTGTGTCGCAGTAAGCGGTTACCAAGGCTCTTCCTGGGGTGGAAATTTCTCCCAGAGCACCTGGAGGAAGGGAGGCCTCCACCACAGCAGGTACACTGTCCGTACTCACGGTGAGGTGAGGTGACCAAGAGCACACCTTACACCTCTTCTAGGTGTTTGCTAGAAAGCGCCAAGAGTTTACCGTGGCTCTCACTTGTTCTAGGCTGGTGGGTATGCATTAGCGAAGACATGGGCTGTGGTGGCTGAGTGACGAGACAGGTGCTGGCTCCGAGCTTGACCACAGTTTCTTTGGGCATCAGAACCTGGATCCGGGTTAAAGTTGAGAGAACCAGACCATCGTCCACTGCATTGTTATTTATCTGATGGTCCCTCCCCTTTCAAAAGAAGACAAGAAGGACCCTAAGGCCAGCACACAGCTTCCACATGGCCTCCCTTTGCATCGTGTGTGTGTGTGTGTGTGTGTGTGTGTGTGTGTGTGTGTGTGTAATTTTATGGAAAAACTGTTCATATTGATCCCAACTCACCATGAGACCCTGGAACAGCACTTGACATACTATAATAGGAATGAGATAGAATGAACTAATGAAAACATTTTAAAACACAGTGCTTGGGGCTATTGGTAATGGGCTTGCCACAGCAAACACAGGACTGGAGTTGACCCACAAACTCCATATAAAAGCCAGCGTATGGGGCTGGAGAGATGGCTCAGCAGTTAAGAGCACTGATTGTTCTTCCAGAGGTCCTGAGTTCAATTCTCAGCAACCACATGGTGGCTCACAACCACCTGTAATAAGATCTGGTGCCAACTTCTGGCCTGCAGGGGACACATGCAGGCAGAACATTGTATATATAATAAATAAATAAATCTTTAAAAAATAAATAAATAAATAAAAAGCCAGCGTAGTAGCACACACATGTAATCCCAGTGCTGGGTAGACAGAGTCAAGAGGATCCCCTGGGCTCCCTGGCTAGCCAGACTAGATTAATTGGTAAACACCAGGTCAATGAAAGACCCTATCTCAAAATTAAAAGTTGTTATCTCCCGGAATAATGCCAAAGGTTGGCCTCTGGCCTCCACATGCAAGTACAGCACATATTTGTACACACACACACACGCACATGTATACACACACATACACATGCACAGGACCTGAATGAAGGATCTTTATATCTCTCAAACAATCAGAAAAGCCTCTTCATTTAAATGTCATTCTCATGAATAATCTTCCCAGTTCACCCACAGTGGGAGAAAGGGGACAAGACCTCTGAGCTTCCCACTGCTCATCCCCCCAAAATCACCTTGATGCCCAGGCTCTGAAGCCCCCACATGCAGTTCCTCAGCTCTGTCAATGATTACATCATGTCCTGAACCTACTTTGTTATAAAAAAAAAAATTTGTTTATGCTCAATGTGATGTGGTGTGGGATTCCCCTCCGTTTGCTACCATTGGTTATTAAAGAAGCTGTTCCGGCCAATGGCTTAGTAGAGTAAAGCAGGCAGGAAATCCAAACAGAGATATAGAGAGAAAGTAGGTGGAGTCAGGAAGATGCCACGTAGCTGCTGAAGGAGAAATCTGCCAGCCGCCAGCCAGAACCTTACCAGTAGGCCACAGCCTCGTGGTGATACACAGATTAATAGAAATGGGTTAATTTACGATGTAAGAGCTAGTTAGGAATACACTAATGTCGTTGGCCCAACAGTGTTGTAATTAATATAGTCTCTGTGTTATTATTCAGGTCTGAGTAGCCAGGAAACCAACAAGCAGTCTCTCTCTGTCTACAGTGATGGTGCCCACCTTGATCTCAGCACTCAGGAGGCAGAGGCAGGCAGAGTCCTGGGAGTTTAATCCAGGATATTCTGCATAGGAAGTTCCCACCTAGCCAGAATTTCATAGTGAGACCGTTTGTCTCAAATATATTTTTGAGCTCTGCCTCTAAAGGACCACACCCCAAGTCAATGGAGACCTTCCCTGGAAGCTTGACTCTATGTCTAGCTGTTCCTGGAGGCCTTGGAGTACAACCCTGAGTGACTGTCAAGATCAAAGATGTTCCTAGCACTGCTCAAAACTCAGTGGGGGGGGGGACCAGTTACCTAGGGTGATGAGCAAACCACAGAGGGCCCAGTTATGTGGCCCTCTTCCCCCACCCCTGAGGAGTTCTGATGAGCCATCTTTCTATCAGAACAGGTTGACATTTCAACTGCCATCTCATTTTCCACTGTCGATAGCACTGCTTTCTCTTCACTTGTAAAAATAATTTACCAGTTGTGCCCTCTTGAGTCAGATCTCAATCTGTGAACATAAAGTTTTCATCCAGGTCATGCTTTGATAATATCTGACCCAACTATGAAGGCATGTGTCTGTCATTTTCATGCAGAACATGGACTAGTTTGATAGACTCATTGTGGATTGGAGAAAAACCACAGGCATCCCTGGACTATTGATCTATCTGCAAATGTGCCTGCAAGCAGACTTTGTCTCTGCAGGGCACGGCATGTAAACACTGTAGCATCATATAGCAGGAAAGAGGCTGGCTGACCTCAGTCCTCTGGCTCATGCTGGAGAAGATCAAATGAGCCAGACCTTCACACAAGGCTCCTGAAGAGCAGTCTGTGTTGTATACACATCACTGATGAGAAATCCGCAATTCCTTGGTGAGAAAAGGTTTAAATGTTATGGAACCTTGGTCTTATTGTCAGGAAATCCCAAACTCAACAGATGGGCAGATTTCCCAGGATGCCGCTGGAACAGAGCCATACTCTGTGAGTTTGTGCTGAAGTACCAGGCCATGCAGGAGACTGAGACACCCGGAGGAGTGACCAGCGCAACACCAGAGCAGCAGAAGAACCATTACCTTTGAGGCCGGGGACAAGAATCTGCACAGAGCAGGCGTCCTCTGTGGTCTGCTGAGGACATCCAGATGGCGGCAATGACAGGAAAGCCAGGCTAATCAGCATGCCTGCAAGAGCCAGGTCCCTCGTCATCATGAGCGCGGGCAGGACACTGACTCCTGGAAGAAGGAAAGCATAAACAGTGACAGGATCTGACACAGACAGCGCTTTGCAAACAGCGGGCCCCTGCGTACACTCCCCTCTCTCGCTGGCTCGCTTACATACCAATTACCAACCTCCACTGAGAGCCTCAGAAGTTTCCCGGCAGCTAGGGCACCACGTGTGCCCAGAACTCTTTCCCAAAGCCTTTGCTAAAGGTCACTCGCACTGTCCAGCCTTCCTCAGAACAAGTCACTGAGCACAAGGCCTGCCCAAGAGGCTCATCTCATCCTAATGGCAGAGATTGGGGCCCAAAGACGGCAAAGGCTCCTATGTAAGACGTGACTGTCCTGCAGAGCTTGGAGCGTGTCTAAGAGGGGATAGCCCTATGCAAAGAGGGGTCCACACTGGATGGCTCGAAAGCAGAGAAGAAAGAGAATAAGAAAGGCCAACAGTAGTGGCAAGAAGAAAGGGAGAGCTGGGCAGTGGTGGCTCATGCCTTTAATCCCAGCACTCAGTAGGCAGAGACAGGCGGATCTGTGAGTTCGAGGCCAGCCAGGTCTACAAGAGCTAGTTCCAGGACAGGCTCCAAAGCTACAGAGAAACCCTGTCTTGAAAAGCCTAAAAAGAAGAAGAAGAAGGAGAAGGAGAAGGAGGAAAATAAGAAGAGGAGGAGGAGGAAGAAAGAAAGAAAGATATATAAAAAGCAAGAAGGGAAGCTGGGCCTGGAAGCTGAGGTAAGGGGTTCCCCTTGGAGCATCAGAACCACACAATAGTAATTATAGCAATAACCACACAATTATTCATCCCAGAAGGCCCCTGGTGCTTCCTGGCACCTATCCCCTGGGTCAGCCAACCACTCAGCAATATTTCCAGGTGCCTACCTTCTGCCAGGCACAATTCCAGGTGCTAGGGTGTAGAAAGAACTAAAGTTCCTTTCCAGTCAAAGAAGACAGTCAGGGCCAGGAGAGATGGTTCAGTGTTTAAGAATATTTGCTGCACTTACAGAGGGTCTGGGTTTAGTTCTCAGGATCCCCATGGTGGTGCACAACCACCTGTAACCCTGGTTCCAGTGCGACCCAATGCCCTCTTCAACTTCTGTGAGCACTGTACACACCTAGTGTGCCTATACACATGCAGGTATGCACACATACAAAAATAAATAAACCTTTTTTAAAAGAGACAAAAGGGTGGACAGATAAAACCAGAAGGAGCCGAGGAGAGCGATCTTCCCCAGGGATCAGGGGCAGGACAAGATGGCCCAGGCATGCAGGTGCTGCTATCTAGAGACAGGGGTCAGGAATAGCCTCCCTGGTGAAGCATCAAGAGTTGCAGCCTCTTGATGGAGCTTGGGGAGAAGCTGCCTGGCCTGTTGAACATAAAGGAGGAAAAAGCCCTGAACAGAGTGAAGACTCAGATCTAGTGTTGCTGTGAAACCTCTGAGGGTTCCTCAAAACAAGGAGACTTTTGATCAGGACGTGGCTTTATTTTTTGTTTGTTTGTTTTTTGAGACAGGGTTTCTCTGTAGCTTTGGAGCCTGTCCTGGAACTAGCTAGCTCTTATAGACCAGGCTGGTCTCGAACTCACAGAGATCCGCCGCTTGCCTCTGCCTCCCAAGTGCGGGCATTAAAGATGTGCACCACCACCGCCCAGCTAGGGGCGTGGCTTTATAAAGGGCCACTTGGCTCTTCTTTGGAGACCATATTTATTGGAATAGAATGGAAGTGAGACCCAGGGTGCGGTGGCGCACGCCTTTAATCCCCAGCATTTGTGAGGCAGAGGCTGGACGGATCTCTGTGAGCTCAAGGTCAACCTGGTCTTCAGAGTTAGTTCCAGAACAGCCAAGGCTACAGAGTGAGAGCCTGGCTCTTATTTTTTTTAAGATTTATTTATTTATGTATATCTATCACGTATACAGTGTTCTGTCTGCATGCATACCTGCAGGTCAAAAGAGGACACCAGATCTCATGTGATTCCTGGGAATTGAACTCAGGACCTCCAGTAGAACAGCCAGTGCTCTTAACCACTGAGCCATCTCTCAAGCCACGTGTGAGACCTCCATCTCAAAAAAAAAGCAGCCGGGCGGTGGTGGCGCACGCCTTTAATCCCAGCACTCGGGAGGCAGAGGCAGGTGGATCTCTGTGAGTTCGAG